>NW_015656585.1:53547-93277 GCF_001515625.1 Sinocyclocheilus rhinocerous
CATCTGAAAGCTGAATAAATAATCTTTCCATTGATGTATGGTTTGTCGAGATACAACTATTTGAATATCTGGAATCTGAGGGTGCAAAAAAATCAAAATATTGAGAAAATCGCCTTTAAAGTTGTCCAAATGAAGTTCTTAGCAATGCATATTACTAATCAAAAATTAAGTTTTTATATATTTACGGTATGAAATTTACAAAATATCTTCATGGAACATGATCTTTACTTAATATCCTAATGATTTTTGGCATAAAAGAAAAATCGATAATTTTGACCCATACAAAGTTTTTTTGGCTATTGCTACAAATATACCCCAGCGACTTAAGACTGGTTTTGTGCTCCAGGGTCACATATTAGAATTATTTCTGAAGGATCATGTGACACCGAAGACTGAAGTAATGGCTGAAGTAATAAGGTTAAAATGCAACTTTGCATCACAGTAATAAATTACATTTTAAAATACATTAAAATAGAAACATTTTTATTTTAAATTGTAATATTTTACAACATTACTGTCTTACTGTATTTTTGATCAAATAAATGCAGCCTTGGTGAGCATAAGAGACTTCTTGCAAAACATTAAAATATCCTGCTGACCCTAAACTTTTGAACAGTAGTGCACAACATATATTATATCATTTTAATTTGAAGAAAAAAAGCTTTACCTGAACAGAACCATATGAGGTCTCTCCTGACAAATACAGTGAGATAGAGAACGCCATGGGCTGCTGCATACAGCATCACATAATACGGCCCAAGTGTTTCCTGCAGACGGATCTCCCACTCCCTCCTGTGGACAAACATGAAGAGAGTAAATGTGCTGAGTATCAGAAACAGACAAAAAAAAAAAAAACCTGTGAAAAGCAACTCAAAGTCTTACCTATCCGGACACCCTTCCTGAACTCCTATAACATAGACGTCCTGTGCAAAGTCTGTGTCAGTTGGGAGCAGCAGATCATCTAGGTTGCATGGAAGCCCCTGAGACCAAGAGAAAGAGCTTAGGCTACAGCTGCTATGCACTTAAACAAACAAATCATTCGAAATGACAGTATTGCTCAACACCTTCTCTCCCTGCATGTTCCATGTGGCCACGTAGATACCGAGCCGTCTCTCTGGGAAGTAGCGGTCGAGCTCCTCTGCCCCCAGCAAGGCACCATTACCCAAAACACTACCCTCCAGAAAGCTCCTAAAACCATAAGCAGGTACATTTTCAGGAAAACAATAAATAAGACCAAAAGAGTTGAGAAATGCTCCTCCTAGCATGTTACACAATAACATGTTGTGTGTGTGTGTGTGTGTGTGTGTGTGTGTGCGCGCGCGTTTTGTCGGTTATCAGCCAACATTAGAGAATTTTTTTTATTCCTTTTCATTATCGGATTCAGTAGCTAATACGGACTGGGTATTTAATCGTTAATGCTCAGTTCCCTTATTTTTACATGTTAATTACCTCAATTAATCCATTAAAGTAAATCTATAAACATGAATAATTTAATGAGCCTGTTAGATGCAATCTTTAGCAAATCGCTTTTTCATATTTTATGTCTAAATTTACTTGTAGCATTGATTGTTTAGTAAAGTGTTTCACTGTTTATTATTTTACAATTGTCTTGTGTAAACCCCTGGACAAAATATGATCTCATGGATGGAAAAGAACAGCGAGAACATTCTTTAAAAATATCTCCACTGATGTTCCACAGATGAAAACCATACAGATTTAAAAACGACACAAGGAGTTCATGACGACAATTTAATTTCTGGCTGAATTATAACATTAATAAAGATGTAAATTGTCTAATAATTAAGATTTTGTATTTCATACTGCCCATACATGTATCATGTCACCTTCAAGTAGGACATGAATGTATGTTCTCCTGATGCAGTTTGACAGTTACTGAACTAGCATCTCACTGATCCATTAATCCCATTTGCATTCACACTGCTTCACCCTTCCTCTCCAATCTCTCGATAAACTTCCAGCTTCACTTTTCACTTCCCACAACTAAAGCTGTTCAGGTGATTCTGTAAGTAGCGACTTACTCTGGCAAGTGCCTGTGCTCATTCCTGCAGGAACATTAATCATGGTCTACTTCCTTGTGAAACATGAAATTTAATTTGGTTCATGCATTCATTCACATAAAAATGTGGCTTGGACACTTAGGACCCTTTGGGAGGTAATCAAGGTGCCACATCAGCCTGTGATCATGTGATCTTGACGTTGAAGATGGCGATATGCTGAGCGAAACAGGCTGCAGAAAAGACAAAACAAATTAATAATAAAAAAACACTCACCTGTTCCTCACATCCCGGGGTCTGATGGGGTTCAGAACGCTATAGGTGGACTTCATGGAATGGACAGAGGCATTGTCTGACACCATGGTGTCCAACAGCCGGCTATCGCTCAGATTCCTCTGAAGCCTCTCCGATCCCCGCCCCCTTCTCCCCACCGCACTGTAATCCAAACAATCCCTGTCAATCCGATTAGTTGTCCTTAAGGACGTGGAGGCTGCGCTGTTCTCCAGAGGAGGATATGTCCCAGTGGACTGCAGTGGGGACAAAATAATTCTGGACGGTTTCAAACGCTCTTTATTCGGATCACTATGCTCATTGTCAGTCTCGGAGAAGCTATCGGTCCTAATCCTGAATGACGGTGTCTCCATGGGTGGGAGATCGAGGGGACATCCGGATGCAAGGCCTTGGCCATTTGATGAGGTGTCTTCCTTAAGCGAATCGGTGGAAGAGCCCGTCTCGCCTGGGTCGGTGAGACTCTCCTGGCTGTTCCTCAATCTTCTCCCCCTCACCTTCTCATCAAATGAGATGTTTTTACCCCCCATTCCCAATCCCACGGGCTTTGGAAGAGAGGGAGGTCTAGGCTGAAATGGACTAAGTTTGGCGTCCTTGTTATGCTCATCCTGAAGTAGTTTGGCACCTTCATATGGCTTCTTGATGTCTTTGAGCTCCTCCTTGTTGCTCTTCTCTGTCCTGGGGTCTACACGTAGAACAGTAATATCTGCTTTACAAGCTGGTTCTCCTGACCTGAGTTCTGTGGGGTTAAACGGGACGATGCTGTCTCCATGCTCACTCATCCTATTGGCAGACTTCGTTTTAGATGTAAACAAGTCCCATGATACTCAGATGATTACATCCTGTGGAGACAGTGAGGAGATTATTTTGATTACTTATTATTATGTCAATTATGTCTTTCGATTAAGAGATATTTCACTTATTGCTCAATTAAGCAGTATTCCACATCTTGCCCAACATTGGATTAAAATATAAAAGTTATAATACAAACTCTAAATAACAGAACAATTTAAACAAATGGGTTTTTGAATCATTTTAAACATTACAAGGGACCACTTCCTTAAATATAAAGGCAGCTAGCTTACATATTTTTATGTTTGAAATATTATAAAATAATATTATATATATATTATATAAAATATATATATATATATATTAAAACTATGTATAAACAACAAATTATGAAAATATTGCCCCAAAGCAGCTTTACCTGGAATACAACACTAGAAAAATAAGAAACATACATCTTGTAAAATCTTTATTTATTTGAATTTGTCTGTTGACCCCGTAGAGCACTTCAGTTAGAAAAATGGGTTTAATTTAGAAATTTAAAACACAAACCTGATATTAACAGCTTATAAGTGGTAAGAGGAAGAATGCTTTGCAGAAACACACAATCCATAAACAATTAACGTTAGTTGTTGCAGTCTTACGTTAGACTGTATGAAAAACATCAACGGATTAATAATCATTGAAACATCTATGAAACTGTCTAATTAGAAACAGACATCTACGAATTAGTGGGCGTCGTAAATGAACAACATTATCAACAACAACCAATAGGCTACTACTAACAACGTTACTGTTAAAACACTACCACAAAAACATAACTATTATTAAAAAACAACCTCAGAGCAAACGTGAACTTAAACTAAGACTAAAATGTATTAGTAGTGAACTATTCTGATGAGTGCTGTCTGAAATCTCTCCCTAACAGTGATGTTAAATTCACTGATGTCACACGATGGTCACACATCAGTTAGCTATCCCTACAATTAAAATGTAGCGTTTTTATCTTTACAAAATATAAATATACATTTATGTGAAGAATAAAATTACATATTTTGAGAGTGAAACCGCTCTCCGTTACTTCTAGTTCGCTGAAGAAGCAAACTTGCTTGACTTCCTTAGCAACGCCAGGCAACCAACAACTAATCAAGAGGGTGGTGTTGACAGTCAGCAGCAGTGTATTATGAAACTGCGCCATCTTGCGTTAATACCGTTTTTATTATTTTCACAAACAAGACTGTGGAGACCAAATATAATGTTTTAAAAATCAGCCACTGAAAACTATAAACGTTCATGTTGTTAGTTTGAAAAGTAATGCTACTAGTGAGTTAATGTAGCCTACTGGAGAACTACAATTTGCTGTTATTTGCCGTACCACAAGCTATCCAAAAATTAATTGGCACGTGGAAGGTAGTACAACCCTGAGTTTTGACTTAAAAAGATTATATTAATTACTCACTAAAGAACCTGAACACATTTAGGATGAATTGGAAAAGCGAGCCATATCCCATCATTCAGTAACAGATAATGGCCTCTTCAGCGATGCTCTGGGAGCTAATATCTGTATCCATTATCCAATAGCTCAATAACCATAACCACATTTGGGTTTTGTGTTTGGCAGACCACAAACTTTTAGCAATGAAATTAATATTAGTAAAAAAACAAAAAAAACAAAAAAAAAAGCTGTCACATGGGAAAGTTGTCACAAGGACTGTAGTCTATCTGAGTAAGGTTTTACATCTTTTTAAAGTTCAGTTACACAAATGTGTGTTCCCTCTCGAGCTTTCACGAGACATCACGGAGACATTTCTTAATATTACTGTGTTGCTATAATACATACATTATATATTAATATATAATAAAAATATAGTATTATACTTTTAAGTATATCAGAATATTTAGCTTAAAAGATGTGTATATTCAACACACACTTGAAGAAACAACATTTTGTACATTTGTTTTTATATTTGTTTTCCTGCTTACATTTTGCTAGAAAGTCTACTAAAGGCTGTAGGCTCTGGCACCCCAAATAGTGTGACAACATGCCCTGCAAAAATGTCAAGTTGTGTTCTGTGAACTGTATGATTTATTTTCTACTACAGATGACTGTGAATGTCACTGACACCATTACAGCACATTCGTTTTTGATTGCAAAAGGTGGCAAGTATAGGCCTATAGCCTAGTCTGAGAGTTATGAAAATGTTACAATGTTTAAATGTTGACAGGAGGCAAACATACACAAGCGCACTCAGTCTGGCACGTGCCAATTGTCACGATCAAAACAAACAAGAGCACGTGCTTGACCCAGTGATGTTGTGAGGCCCTAAGTCAAGCAAGACTTTCAGAAGTTCACCACAAATTGGACATGTGTGCAGTACCCCAGACAGAACACATTCCTGCCTGGTGTCTTTAGACGATTCTTCTATAAAGAATTGGGGTGATGATGAGTGACACACACCTGACTCAAACCGGACATGATGCAGTCCTCCTCTCTGACCAAGCGCAAGAAGAGCATCCCTGCAGTTGACAGATGGATCCTTGTGGCAACTGGCAAGACTACATGGGTCTCCACAGGACTCTCCACCAGCAGCGCCTCCAGCACCTCTGCCTCCTGCATTCATCCGGCACCTGTGGACCTCACATGACACCTGTGAATTATACACTAAATTTACAACTTTAAATAATAAATTCTTCTTAATTAATAATTTGTGAGATTTAGTCATTTGAAACAGTTTTGAGGTTATCATACTTTGTGTGTATGTGTGTGTGTTCACAAAATAATCAGACAAATAGTAATACACACACACACGTGTGTCTATTTGTCTGTTTATTTTGTGAACACATTAATGTTTTTAGATTTGTGGATTAAAAAATATTGCTTTTATTTGAAGTGAAACGATGAAATAAGACCCGTGTGGTATTTTTTAAATGTGTTATTTATTGTAATTGTAAACCATGGGGTTGTTATTCAGTAATTAAGTGAGATGAACATTTCAGACATATTCGTTATATTCATTCATATCTATACAGGCTAACAGAATTAAATCATCCAGCTTTAATTCACGGTATTGCTATGACATAGCGTCTATTAAAATATGGGTAATTAAATATTTCTGTATGTAAACCTTTCAGATGAACCTATGTTTGATCTACCAAAGGTTACTCTCCACCATCAAGATAGATGGCGCTATGGGTAAAGACAAAACTCCTTCGCTTCTCTAAGGTCAGTTGCCCTTGCGTTGCCAAATATATAAAAAACACCTTTACAAATTAAGCTCCTAAAATGGTCAAGACACCTGTTATTGCCATCCACATCATTTAATGTTTCAGTTTGACATATACTTCAAAACCGCTGTGGGATAGACAGAGGCAAATGTTACACTTCGCCCTGATATTTTGCTCGTTAAGGGGGATTTTACAGGTGAAATCTGGCAATCTCGCAACACACTTGGATCGGAGAACGGGGTCCACTGATCCACGCGAATGAATCGCAATCCTATCGTAAACAAAACTTATTTAAATTAATACATATGCCCGATATATATAAATTGCCGTTGCTGTGTTTTGCAGTTACTTTTATTCCGTGATATAAAAGTCCACCGTTTGAGATCTGTCTGATGAAAGTCGTTCCGAAACTGTGTAACATACCGGTATCGTAAACTACTCACCATGACTCATAATGAGTAACACCACGTTGCGATGCGAGGTAAAGTCTGGGCGGCTGTGACACAAGCTTTTAAACTGCCAATGGCTCTCATAAGGCGGATGATAACAAAACTGATCAATCGAGTGTTGATGAGCAGGCTGCCATCGCCGAAGATGGCTGGTCAAACGATAGTTGACTGTAATAGAAGGAAAATGGTACGTCAGATAGTTTTTTACTTGGCATTAACATGTTATGATAAACTGTTTAACCTGTGTTCCTTAAAAATAGATACTAAAGTTTGTGTAAATAGTGCATGTTTAGTAAATACTATTTATTAATCCAGCGTAGTGACTTTTTCAATAAGGCTGTTCGTTAAAGTACTTATTTATTCTATTAGCCAATTCTTACAGTAGTGAGTTTTCAATTGGTCACGACACGAATACTCAAGAAAATTAGTATTTATATATATTTGTTAGTCGCTTTCCCAATAGTGACACTTATACTGTATAACCAGTTTATTTGAAACTACTTGGTTAATATTCCACTTGTTAGCCAACTAGTATATTACAAGAAACATATTTAGTCATTTAGCACAATAAAGGTTTATATGAAGCTTTAAGTAAAAAATAAAGTAAAAAAGGACTTAGCTAATGGAATATGGCTAAGAATAACCTTCAGAATAGGTACTAGTGTCTATGAAGTGTGTATATAAACCTATGACTGAATCACATTGTGTATTGCTGTTGTGTTTCAGGTTGTTGGGCTGGGAAACCCTGGCATGAATGGCTCTCGACATAGTGTTGGTATGGCTGTGCTCACAACGTTAGCTGAACGTTTGGGAGCGCCGGATAGCTGGAGATCTGACCGACAGGTTTCAGGAGAGGTCATTGTGACAAATCTTCAAGATATCCAGTTGGTTCTTCTTCGACCCAAGTTGCTAATGAACGTCAATGGTGTGAGTGTGGCAAAAGCTGGTGAGATGTATTGTCTATAATAACACTGTAATATTTTCCTCTTTCCTCATTTCAATCCTTGGAAATCTGAATTTATTTCTTATTTATTTTTATAATTTTTTCCAGCCAGCAAATATTTAATTTCACCCGAACATATTCTCTTGATTCACGATGAGCTTGACAAACCACTTGGAAAGTTCGGCATTAAACATGGTGGAAGTGCAAGGTGAATAAAAACTTTTCATCTGATTTTTTTGTATTAATAACTTTTTTCTCTCTCTCTCTTAATATGTATATTGAGTTAATTGGTGACTGATCCATATTTTCATCCTCTCAGGGGTCACAATGGTGTGAGATCATGTGTGGACTGCCTTCATACTGATGTAAGTTAGCAAATATTTTCTAGAGCAACACATCAGCTGTAGTTATTTGCTGTAGAAATTCAGTATAACAACACATGCTGATTGTGCCCGCAGATGATGCCACGGTTGCGTATTGGTATTGGGCGGCCATCGGGTAAAACGCCAGTTGACCGTTATGTTTTGGGACGTTTTTCACAAGAGGAACAAAATGTTCTAGACTCTGTCATGAAGCAGAGTGTAGATGTTCTGCTGACATATATCACAGACTCGCAACCCCAGACTTCTCCAGCAGAGGGAAGAAGAGCGTCACATAAGAATAAATCCAGGACGCTTTCACCACCTCAGGACACCACAGAAGAGCAGAAACAGAGCTGACCTACACATGAGATGTTTGATAACTGTATTTCTTTTCTGAAGGAGTTGAGTTTTATGATGCCATGTTTAGATCCCCAGAAGAGGGAAGGAAACTGTCATAAAGGACAAAACCAAAATTGACATCAATGCATAGTCATTTTTGATAACTCTGTACTGAAGGAGTTGAGCTTTGTTAGGTCTCTTCCATATTTTGAAGTTCAGTATATTGGGAGGCAGCAGCCTGCATGTTATGCTCTATTATAGTATCTAAAACAGGTTTTCCCAAATTTGGATTTGCAAACCCCTAGAGGTTTCTGGAGGAAATGCAGAAGATTCAATAAATTAGAAATGCCAATGCAGTATTGAAGTAAAAATGTATATGGCTTTAAAAAAAAAACATGTAAAATGGATTAAAATAAAACAACCATAAGTAAATAAACAACAGAAATTTGGCATGTAAGGAAAAATTCTGTATACTTTGAAAGGTTACATCATCATATTACATCAAATATCAGAGTGTTTATGTAAATAACTTTTTTCATAGGTGTCAATTTAGCAAAACAGTTTGGAAACCCCTGGTTTAAAACCTGGACGACACTGACCTCACTATGATCCTCTAGTGTCATTTCATGTGATTGGGTGTTTTTTGAAATTCATTCAATGCACTATATTGTGGTGTTTTCCTCACGATGTTCAACGAGAGGTTTCCAAACACTTCAAACATTTCTGATATTCAGAGAACCGTGTTACTTCAGAAATGTGTGCTTGAATGTTTAATATAAGAATGCACCAAAAATCTGTTGTTAAATCGTTTTTTTTGTTCCTTCTTTTATAAGTCGCTATGGATCAAAGTGTCTTCGGCTAAACGCAGAAATGTAAAAGTATTTTAAACTTGCCAAAAAAAAAAAGGGTTTTAAAATAAATATGACGTAAAATAAATATTTCAGATTCTAGGTAACAAATAAGTAAATTATGTCATGGATCATGTGGCTCTTTATCCAGACATTTAGATGTTCTTCCATTGAAGCTCAAGATGTTCTTTGGATCATCTCAAACCATGCCGGAGAACAAACCTGTTGAGTTCATGTAGGTCAAGTGCTGCTGTCATCAAAGCAAAACAGGCAAAAATGTGAAATTGAATAAAATTTTTCAATTAAACTTTTCACTCAAATAAATATGCTTATAATTTGCAATGAAATATGCTGCATGAAGTTAGAAAAATTCTAAATAAAAGCGTTTTGCACCTCTATATACCATAATATATAAAGACAGTACATTTTATTGCGACCCAACAACATGAACAAAAGTTTTGTAGTTCTGAAAGAATCACTTGTTTTTCGTTACTGAATTAATAATTGCTGAATGAACACTCGATCGACAAAACGCGTTCAATGCAACAACACATATATTATACATTGCTTAAAGAGTCCGTTTCATATCCTTCTGCCAGATGTTAGGCTTCATGAGCTGTCTAGGCAAAAAGTTTTATTAGACTTAAAAGAAACAGCATTCTTCATTGGGCTCAGCACAATTATTAAATTATGAACCCACTCATGTAATTAACACCATAACTGATTAAAAAGAGAAAATGATCAAGTAATAATATTATAATAATTACCAATTTAATCTGAACCAGTGCTGTTTGGAGATTTCTGACAGATGTAGAGAATCCAAATCAAAGCTGTGCCATACAAAGATTTCCATCAAAACTAAAAAAAAATTTTTTTTTTAAACTTCAAAGACAATATCACTTGTGAAAGATTGTCAACATTCCAGCTACACTGACAAATACGTTTCCCCCGAGCAATCCTTTACAATGGATCGTTCCCAGCTTCTCTGAATGGTCAGGATTTCTTGGTCCACTCTCAGCTCAAACAATACTAAAGGTCAGAGGTTACTGGCACGGCTGGACACACAACTCACACAAAAGTGCAAATTTATTCAGGGTAATGTTCTAAGCCTACTAGGGGGTCTTCCCTGTTTTACAAAAATATTTAAAGTAATACACAATGCCTAAACTAGATCTCAGTAACTGAAAGTCATTTTACACAATTGAGTATTTTCATTAGTATTAAAAAAAATGTTGCAAACTCAGTTCAGAGCCCTCTTAAATTTGATCATTTTTGTGAATTGTCTTCCAACCCTATTTTTTTATAGTTTAAAAAATATATTTTTTAAAAACATTGCTATAAAATTATATGATTTATTAATCACAGTATTTGTTGGCCAAAAAAGTGGTCTGTTATTTTTGTCACCTTTAATATAGCCTATATTGTTGTTTAAAAACTGTTTTGTATTTCCAAATTGTTTGCCTGTTTAAATAAAACCCTAATATGATAAACCTCTGTTTTTTCCTGAGCAACTGTTAAGTGGATTTTTTTGTAGTCAATATTTTAAGGTGTATGGCTATACAGAAATTAACTTTTAAAATTAAATCTACCTTGAGAAAAAGTCACTATAAAAAGTTTGACAAATAATAACCCTGGTTAAATATACGTTTTAAAAAAATGCTTTTAGTAACCTGTCATGAATGAAACACTGATGGTGTTCTTATTTTTATATGCCATTGGTATTTGCCTATATTTGAATGTTTGCAGCCTGTAAAAACACTTTACTGATGAAGTGTCCATGAACGCTTCTTTTGTGGTAAAGTGCCAGGTAATCCCTTACACGAGTGGCTTTTGAGAGAAGGGAAACGTCATCGAGGACACGATACGTAATGGCTCTGTAGACACTGCTGGATTGTAATTGCAATGGGCAAAAAATAGAGTGTTGTGTCTTTAAGAGGTTGCTGGTCCCAGCGCAGCTGCTGGTCACTACGCCGATTGAGACAGTGGATACTCATCCCCTTCTCACCACAATGGCCATTTATCACTCACTGGTGTGCTATTCAAATCTCGTACCAAGCGACCACCGACCCCACTCTCGCCCTCGCCGTTTATTTAGAAAGCTGCGCAGTTGTCACGCGAGCCTCCGCGCATCCTTTAGCCAGAAACGCTGCCAGTGTTTTGCTCCTCATTTACAGCAGTCCTCTGGATGGGAGTGATAAAAGCCTATGTATAACTGAATTTCGTTCCTCACTAACATGCATTGTGAGCGTCACGCGCATCGTGTCTTGAACACGCTGAAGAACTTTATTTATTCTGCGCATTGAAGTTGGAGACTCGCAGCACCGCGGAACGAGACCTCTGGTGGAATTTGACGCACATCACGATGTTTCTTTTTTTTTTTTACTCGTTTTTTGGTCTTCCATACTTGATCAGAAACATCTCACAGGTGCAGACATGGCGTGCCTTCTGAAGAAAGTGTCTGGTGATGGTGCAGCACAACCTCCTAATGATCCGCGACCGCATCGACAGAGCAGCACATTCCTCGATCATTTCCGAGGGAAATTTTGTGAATCGCTATTGGTAATTTATTTATAACACCGGAACGAATTAATTGATAATATTTTACAATTAATTTGGTTATTCTCTGCCTTTTTTACCCGGTAAGACCTGATTTTATTTCGCCGTTGTTATTTTAGTAACCGAAAAAAATAGCTCTGTGGAAATATGCTATTGTTTTTGGTAAAAGAACATACAGTCTTAAAGCAACATTCCAGGCGGACAGTAGGATATTGAGCGTCAATTTTGTCCCGTGCTATTCTGACATTTCTCTAGATAACGAAAAAAAGTGGACCGAAAAATATTATGATGTATTTTTACCGCCAAGGAATTTATGAAATACAGCCGATGTAGGCTGAAAGGCTACACGCCTGAATTATGTGAAGAAAAAACAATGTGCTTCAAGGCCTTTTCCCACTGAAGAGCAGAAACACACGAGGACCCAAACGCATAGATCCTATACAGTAAATATTCACACACAGTTGTGCTGTTTATGGAAATATGAGCTCCAGCAGTTGATTGTCCAAACGCAATTCTTGTGAAATGTCAAGCGATCAGTCGAGAATTGTGCCTGGACATCTGTTGCTGGAGGCTCCCACGCGTCTCCAATCAGCATCTCTCATATCAGTGGCTTTTATTAGCATAATTGTTTTTAAAATAATGAAGAGCTGTTTAAAGTTGATTTTTTAAAATGCAATGTTGAAGAAAACTTGAGTTGATTTTAATTGGCATTACATTTGAATAAATAAAAAGATTAGCCTACATTTGTTGCAGGCTATTTTTCGTTATCATGTGGTGGTAATGTGTTGAATTAACAATAGAAAATGGTTTAGCTTGAAGCTTAAATTCATGGAATGTAAAAACAGCATAAAATTAGGCTATGTAGGCTATATGGTGTAGGCCTATTGTTTGTTATTATTAGCCTACTATTATAGCTAATTTCACATCAGAATTGTGTTTGTCAGGTTTGTTTTGATTGGTAGGCTACATTTACATAGGCTAAATGTAACCTAAAATTCAGCGCTACATTATCAGATGTTTTTTTAAGTAGCTAATATAATAAAAATACATGTAGCTACATATTTGTCACAAAAATAGATTTTAACTCTATAATTATATGCATGTTTACATAGTAAATCAGAACGAAAAATGTTTATTAAATTAATTTGTTAATCAATTGAATTGTCGATGAAGTTGAATAAAGTTTGTATTTGTGAATATATTCGTTTCAAATGAGCTGACAGGATTTACGATTTTGTCAGATTTCTTCTGAGTGTATGAGGTGTCTGCTACAGACTTTAGGACAACAAAGAAATGGCGTGTTAATCCAATAGGATTAAACAAGATTAGTTTTACACACAGGTCAGATCTTTTGATCTTTTCAAATCAGCACGAGCAGAGCATTAAACCAATACATAGTTGTCATCCATTTGCATTAGACTTTCAATTTTTTTCACTTTCCATTTGTGATCAGTGCATATTGTTGAACTGCTGAAATGCATAAAAAAAACTAAACTGTAATAAATTGTTTAAATAAAATAGTAAATTGTTTAAGGATAATTTATACCGTTTTCTTATTTGAACCATATAAAAAAAAATAAAGATTTGGTTCCATAACCTTAAAATAAAGAACGCATAAATATCATAGCAATATTTTCTTGTTTATTGTAAGACATTTAAAAAAAAAAAGACCCTTGACATTACAATAAGTAAAAATAAAATATAAAAATAATTTAATTATCAAAACGGTTTAAATAGAAAATAAAATATAGATTTTGTTTATAAAAAAATACAGCTTGCAGCAGTCGGACTGCATGCTCTATTAATCTGTCATAATTTAGAAAAATTATACATAGCCTTTTTTTGTTATTAATTCAGTACTTTTCAGTAGTTCTTTAGTAAAGCATTTCTTCCAGTGCAAATGTGTTTATTTCAGGCTTTCTGAAATGTATACATTTCTTCTGCTACAATGTATGACTGCTAAACATAAATAATCTTATTTAAATGGTTACAAAATCATAAATGGTTTCTTATATCTGAATGAATTCCATTGATCCTAAAGACACTGACTTACTCTCCATGCACTGCTGTGTGAGGTTCATGTTCCCAGTTTCAGAACAGAGTCACTGAGCTGATATGAAGACTATATGCTGTGTTAGTGGAATTTGCACTTATCATTGCAACTACCTCACGTGGAAGCAAATGAGGCCATACATCATGTGGAGGGAAGAACTGACAGTGTCAGCATCAGAGTCTTAGTTAGTTAGAGGATTATCAATCATTTCATGCTTGCAAAGAAGGACAGACATTTTCTTATAGATCCTCCAGAGGCCCATGTCCCCCACTGACCACACAGAGGCCAAGGGCATCCCTGGTGCCCCTCCACCCCTCTCCCAGCATTCCCCCCTCCTAAAGCCCTTTGTTCACCTGTTGTCCTGGAGACTCCATTGCTGCGGTAACCACCCATTGTTTGGGTGAGAACAGAGATGAAGAGACACACGGTCCCACAAGTAGTCTCACAAGAGCATGATATGATGCAAATATTGACTTTTGAAATCATGACGACAGAAAGTGAAATGTATTTGCGTATTTAACATCTGAAATGTTTAGATGGTAAAACTGCACTCTAAAAAGAGATTCAGGGGACCGGTCACCACAACCTAAACAAATGCATGCACAGTGAAAAATTCGAATTTATTGATTTAATAACCCTTTAAGTTGCAAACATTACTTTGTGTTGAGTTCTGTTGACATAAACTTGATCATTGCATGAATAAACCTAATACTGGGAGAATTTTTTTTTTTTTTTTTTTTTATCCATTAACCTTAATAGATTGTTTGTTAAAAGTTATCATGTCTTAATAACTTTCTGATGTTGTTTGCATGTAACAGAATGTTAGCACATAAACATTATTTATTCATTGTTCAAGTTTTTTAAACATTAACATACTCTACTTGTGTCTAAACATTCAACACCAACGTTCTCTTAATGTTTGCTACGTTAAAAAATGGAACGTTCCCTTAATGTGTTCACTTTTGGAACATTAGCAAAAGGGTTATTATAGTATACTGAAACTAAAATTAAAACCTTTAATTTTATGTTACTTAATACCGGAAATAAAATAAAATAAATTATAAAGCTTTTTTTATTTCATCATTTCACATTATAATTTAGTTTAACTTGATGTAGGCTACTAAAATAACTTTAACTGTAATAAAAAATAAAAACTATAAGGATATCTATTAATAACAAAAATCTAAACTACTAAAAATGACAAAAACATACAACAAAATTACTAAAACTTTAACTGAAATTAAACTGAAAATATAAAACTAAAATCTGAATGATACTAAAATAACACTGAACAAAATATTCTTAGAACATCATTTTGTTAGCTGGGATGCTTTGTGGATAGGACTGAATAAGGAAATTAAATGTTGAAATTAAGTGTTATTTTATGTGTATGTTTTACATTAATAAAGTGTTGTGTTTGATATACTTAAAAGTGTTTATGTTGCTAAATATCTTACTTGTTCATTAAATTTACATGCTAAATATATTACATTCAGCATGTGCTATGCTAGCTATTTATTTGAACTGAAATAGATCAGATTAATTGGCTTTAGGACCACCACTCAGTTAGTTGGAACAACTTAACTTTTTCAACACAAATGATCTTTGTTGGTTAAATTAATTTATTGAGAAGCTGTTGTAACTCCAAAAGACTGATGCAAACTATTGCATTAATTTTCATTGTTGTTGAGCCAAAACATTTGTTTTTAGGATGTGACTTTCTAATATTAAAACACTGTTTAATTAACAAGCATATTGTTAATAATGACAATATAGAGTCTCTAAAGCACAACCCCACAAAACGCAACCAAATAAGCGATGCACAGCCAGAAAGAGGCAAAAGTTGGTTTAGCCAAGCCAAGTCTCAGCTGAATGCACCTCAAAAGGACTTCGCTCAGTTATGCTGATTGTTTTTCATCTCTGGGCCACACAAGGCCCGCGGCATCCTCCGTCCCACCCCTCGGCCGGCCGCTAACTCCAGCCTGACCCGGGCCATGCAGATGAAAGCCTCATCAGCACTATGGCTGGCCACATTTACAAGTGAAAGACAGCCAATAATGGGGTGGTTAGGGAGAAAATGAGGAGACAGAGGGGTGCTCACAGATGTTGAGGGGGGTTGGGGTATTGTAGCCGGGACTGGCGGAGGGGGTGATGTTGTGCCTTTTTAGACCTGATTTAGGACAGAATGGAGAGGTGTCCGAATGAAGGGGCCAGTGGCCAGGCGAGGGCAGCCGCTTTGGAGAGCGTGTGAACGGGAGCACGGGGGTCAAGCTAAGAGCAGAGGTTTGGGGGAGGGAGGTGGGTCAGTCTGTTATTATCTAGTTGCTTTTTGTAACAGTCGAAAATCCTTCCTTTGACACCACCCAAGGTGAGGGCCTCGTCGCTACACTTCCTCTTGGTATACTGGATGGGACAGATGAAGTCATCAAAGGGGGTATTAGTGCTTTGTATGCAGGTGAAATGGTAGGGAACGCTTTAAGAGCTTATCCACTAAAATTCAACATGGTCTCAAAGGGTTTAATGTCCAGCTCTCAGTCATGGTGTCCTTCTCGCCAGACCGGCAACAGACCTACTAACACCAGCTAGCGTTTCCTGCTGAGAAACATTTAATATCCTTTGGTAAGTGGAGGAAGACGGGCTGTCGGAGGGAGTTGGGGGGCTTTGTGTCATTCTGTCCATGATCAACAGTTATGTGTTCACACAGTAAGAGACTTGGAACGGTCATATACAGGGTGGGACATATACGAAAAACTCATGACATTCAAAACATTATGTGAAAAAAGATCTTGTGGATTTAGAAGAGCAAATACACAAGCTGAAAAATGAAACTTGATGTTATTGTTGTGCAGTGTACCTGCATTTAATTTTGCATTACCGTACAGGTTTCAAATTAAATAAAAAAGAAAGACAAAAACTGTTAATAAAGATGGATATGGCTGATCAATGAATAGAAAAGTGCATGAAGAAAATGGTTTAACCTTTAATTTCCTGCTGAGAAACATTTAATATCCTTTGGTAAGTGGAGGAAGACGGGCTGTCGGAGGGAGTTGGGGGGCTTTGTGTCATTCTGTCCATGATCAACAGTTATGTGTTCACACAGTAAGAGACTTGGAACGGTCATATACAGGGTGGGACATATACGAAAAACTCATGACATTCAAAACATTATGTGAAAAAAGATCTTGTGGATTTAGAAGAGCAAATACACAAGCTGAAAAATGAAACTTGATGTTATTGTTGTGCAGTGTACCTGCATTTAATTTTGCATTACCGTACAGGTTTCAAATTAAATAAAAAAGAAAGACAAAAACTGTTAATAAAGATGGATATGGCTGATCAATGAATAGAAAAGTGCATGAAGAAAATGGTTTAACCTTTAAAAAATTATTTCCATCACACTGCATACTATTCTAAATGAATGTGCAGAATAACCGTACAATGTAAACAACAATGAATAACACTGAAATTGGATATGGTTAAAGATCCCATTTCTATTTATATCAGGGCAGTTCACGCATAAAGTATCTTTTATTTTCCCTTTAGTGCTTTAAATTAAATAAAGGAACTGAATATTTGTTCTAATCCTTCAGTGAGTTTTATAAAGGAAGGAGGACGACAAGGAAAAAAAGAAAAAAAAAGTAATATTTCAAAGCTGGTCATTTGCCTCAGATCAATCAAATTAGACAATATGGCTTCTCAGATTAAAAAAAATTGAATTATGTATTAAAACATTTCTTAATTTTGATGTGGTACCATATAATATTTTCACTGACTGTATTTTCGTAACGTTCACTCAAAAATGAAAATTAAGTCATCGTGCACTCTCTCCCTCATATTGTTCCAAACTTTATGCCGATCGATATATATATATAAAATGATTTTAGCAAATGGCTGCAATATAACAAAGAGTGAAAAATTTAAGGGGGTCTGAATACTTTCCGTACCCACTGTATATACACACGCACACATATAAATATATATTTAAATGTATATGTGTATATACATATATACGTGTGTGTAAATATGTGTGTGTGTGTGTATATATATATATATATATATATGTAAATGTATATGTATATGTGTGTGTATATTTATATATACATGTATATATATATATATAGGTTTTGGTTAGGACTGACTACCATTGTATGGACAGAATAGAATATATATAATCACTGAGGCACTTAGCAAAATATCTTGTTTTTTATATCCCACAGAAGAAGGTAAGTCTTATAGGTCTGGAATGACATGAGGGTGTGTAAATGAAGAGTTAGATGCAAAAGCCTCTAAGTGCAATCTGAATTTTTCTTCTAAAATTAGCATTTTTCTCAGGCCCTATGTTTATGTTCAATTATTTCACTTTAATTGCAATGAACAGAACCTATTCATTGCCATTAAAGTGAAATTAATGAACCTACACCTAGGAGCCTGATAAAAATGCTCATTTTAGAAGAAAATATCAAACGGCACTTAGAAGCTTTCGCATCTGAACTCTTCAAATGATGACAGAATTCAGTTTGGGTGAACTCTGACTTTCAGACATTCTTATTAACATTGTTAGATTGTACTGAAAGAGCTACAAAAACTTTCTGATTTATCTGGTTAACCATTTAAATACCAAAAGAAAGCTATTAAACATTATTTACATATTTAATATGATTTTTAAAAATGAAAAAACAAAAACAAAAAACAATAACAATGGTATTGTTGGACAAAAAAAAAACCTTGCTTCAAGTATCAAGTAGGCACTGCTGCCACCCTGTGGTCGGCATAAGAAGTACAGCACTTAGTTCCATTGTTAAATGAATAAATATCCCATGATGAAATAAATAATCTTTGAAGTTCTGAGAGTACTTGATTTGTAGTTAACTGCACACTGAAACTGAGTGTGTTGTAGGTTGTTTCAGTGGCCTAGAGAACTGAGGCCGGCTCTCTGAATCTGTCCTTTTATTAACTAGCAACAGGCTTAATCCATGCTTGATTAAAAACGGCAAAACCAGATCTAACCAGAGTTATTTATCGAATTCTGCTCTCTCTTCATCAGAACTCATCCATATGGATGAAACATACAAATAAGAGAATGTCCCCAAATGCAGGCGACTTTACTCTGTAGCTCCATCATCCAAAGGGCTCTGTGCTCGGAGTTGCTGTCAAGATCCTTAAGGGATTTCACTTTGACCCTCAAAGGAAAAGGTTAACTTTAGCCGGGACTAATTTGCAGCCAGTGCTGGAGAAGTATTGGCTGTCATTTGGTGTGTAAGTCATGGCGCCCCCTACCGATGATGCCACATCTGCCCGCTGACACTCCCCACGCTGGCAGAGCTCCCGCTGGGCACAGCGCTCCACGTGGCGCCGCAGCAAGGGGAGGAAAGGCACAAAACGAGTGATAAGCTTTTCTGTAATTATTCTGGAGTGGTAGAACCCACCTGGGAAACAAAGGTCACCCACAGATTAGATTGACTTAACAGAGGAAAATTGTGCAACATATATTAAGCACTCAGATTAGCAGCTACAATTAACATGATTAAAATGAAGATCTATGACACTCACTGTTCTTTTTGTTGTACACCGCATCAGCAATACGGTCCTCCAGCTCTTTCGGGAGAATGTCCTCTCGATCTCTACCTGCCTGACGGCTCTCCAGCGCAACTTTGTTAATTACCTCCTGACCTACAGTACTGGGGGAAAAAAAAAAAAAACAGTAAAGGGATATGGCAAAGTTCATCCAAACATGAAAATTCTGACTTCATTTACTCATCCTCCTGTTTTTCCTAACCTACAAGACTTCGGTTAATCTTCAAAAACACAAATTTAAATATTTTTTAATGAAACCGGAGAATTTTCTGTCCCTCCATTGAAAGTCTTAATCCAAAAAGGTCATAAAGGCAACGTAAAAAACAAATCCATATGAATCGAATAGTTTCAAACAAAGCGACTGTTCAAATGGATTTGTTTTACGAAGCCTATATGACCTTTTTGGATCCTACCCAGACTTTCAATGGAGGGACAGAAATCTCTCAGGTTTCATTCAAAATATTTCAGAGATTAACCAAAGTCATAAGGGCTTGGATTGACATGAAGTTGAGATTGAGAACACGATGACAGTATTTTTTGGTGAACTATCACTTTAATACATACAATTCTCTGCTTTGAAATGTTATATTGCCTTGAAGGACAGAAGCCTGTCCTTAATGAGCATTTAAAATAATATTCCATTGATCAGTCATTCAGAATTACCTGATAAATATATAAATCGCTTTACGGTAGTTTGTCTGGAATAGAACATGAAAGGGGCCTAAATGTGGTTCTAAAACATCGATTACACCAGGAGGCATTTTCTCCATCTCATCGAAGATGAAGATTGAGCGAGCACAAGCTGTGAGGTTTCTTTCGACCCAGTGTTTTAGATCTGACTGTGAACAAGAAAACACAAAACAAGAACAAGTTAAAGAACAATAACTAAAGAACTGTATTCATCCAGGAACTAAACATTAAAGTGCACATGGTTTGTGTTAATATCAATAAAAACACACATACCCTATACTGTTGCACCCTGTCAGCCGAAGGAAAGTGTAAGGTGGGAATAAACTGATGGATGTATGGACTGCCCATAGCTGTTCCGTAGACATGTCGTCCTATCATAGAGCTGACCAGACTTTTTCCAGTCCCAGATGCTCCATGGAAAGACAGCACTAGTGGTCTGTCTGGGTTCCCATTCTGTAAAAAATTCACCACTGCTTCCGAGACAATATCCTGGGCCATATGTTGACCATAAAGGTTTTTATAAAGGTCCCACTCTAAACCTGTGAAAACACAGACACGGATGGGATGATTGAAAGGGTTTGTAAATAAAAGCTTGCAGTTACACACAGCTCACATAATGACAAATCAATTCATCAAGGGCTCCAAATATAGAGAAAAACAATAGCATATGTCAATGCATAAGATTGTTTCATGATATATTTACTGGTACCACATATTAAGTTGATTTGCTTTGCTTACAAATAAAAACAAACACAATGATTAAGTACTAACTTGTAAGATAAGATCTCAGTTAAATGACTGCCAACTGTCCAGTATATAACTGTCAAGTCTTCGTCAGAATGTCAGTCATAATATTTAAATTTTATTGATGCATTCATTGTTATGAATAAATGTCTGTTACTCTAAAATATGTATAATTTGCCCAGCTAAATTGATATGTATATAATTATGTGCACTTTAGTATGACATTAAAATGTATTTATAAACATAACACATAAAATAATTCATATAAGGAAGCCAACATCAGAAAGATTGTATCGTAAATGCATTTTAGCATTTATTCTAGTCAAAAAGTGATCTGTATAAAGGTACAAAGCTGCAGACATACACTGTGAACTATGTAGCATTTCGTTTGTTTACAGTGTGGTCAGCTGTCATCTACCATTAATGGTTAAGTTAAATCTGGCGTATGTGGTATAAAGAAATAGTGTCAGGTTTTTATCTTGAAAGAAATCCGTTGGTTTCATCTGGTGAAGCTGTAAGCCCCACTGAGTAAGTTACTAGAGAAGCTAACGCTAGCTGTCTACATGCTGAAGAGACAGCTGTTCATATCCCACACACCTTACCTTTTTTGTCTGGTTTGAAGTCACAGTCGCAGCTATCAGATATTGAACAAAAAATAGACTTCATCTCAAAAGCGGTACCTAAGGACGTACAATAAATTAAAAGAAGTATAAATATCATTGTAGTTATAGCCTCGGAGCACTGCTCCAAGATGAGTTGGCTGGCGGAAGCAGAACTGCTACAGCGCCACAGACACTAGAGGGCAACAAACTGAATTCACACGTTTCCGCGAATCGGTTCTTTCGAACGGTTCGAGTAGAAGGAACGATTCACTGAATCTTTTACGTCGTGACGTGAATGCGTATATCCGTGGGCCTTGTTTTTCTGGTCAAATAAGTTTTATAACGGTATTAATTGTAAAATTACGTGTCCCAATACCATTTTTAATTTGCAGCCATGATTTATGTAAAAAAAAACATAATTTACAACCTAAATATGCATTTACAAACTGTATTTGCATCTCTTTGCAGAATTATTTCGCACTTTTTAATACAACGCTATTAGATAGGCTAGCCTACATTCTTCGTATAGCCTAAGTGGTAAATATATTTCCAGTATCCAGACCTATTTCTCTACCTTAAGGGTAGTAACCTTTCGCCCTATCAGAGAATGACTAGGCAAGTCGCCTGTTTACGAATCATTACGAATCGGACATGAACGAGAAAAAAAATGTGTCCTGTGATTATAATCAGCATGTTAAAAATAAAAGTTCTTACACAAGAACTAGGCCTATGCATAGGGCATGATGAGTGAAAATTATTCTGAATCAATAATGTTTAAATAAATTAGACATAAGAGATTCATGTCTAATTTAACCTTAACCCTGAAACAACATACAGAACTACCACATTTTGCTATAAGTTTGATTGCATCATATAATAATTGCTGTTAATAGTGTTCATCGTCTGTTTTATTAAGTCTTAAATTGATTTTCCCGTACATTTCTGCCATATGTACATTGACTGACAGTCACCACAGATAGCTACCACTAAATATTGTAGAAACTTAATTTGTTGTTGCTTTGCAATGATTTGTATCGTGAAAAGCGCTGTATAAATAAACTTGAATTGAATTGAATTGAAGATTCACTTGACCCAAGATTTACTTGACTATGATGTGGCGACTAGTATCAAAGTACATACACTACAATTTCAAATCAGTAAATGCATGGCAATAAATAAGATAAACAAACATTTCACTTGGAAACATACACCACAGTAACTTAAATGGAAGAAAACCAAAGAATAAATCAGCTCTGAATTTATTTTTAAATGATGTGTGTAAGTATGAAATAGTAGAGTTAAATATATCATCTTAAAATCTCCAAAACGTGTACCAACGAGTAAATATTACCCATTATCTGGTCATTATTGATTATAAGAACCAATAACAGTGCAATTAAACACATACTTCAGAGTTCAACGTTAACAATATTAGCACAGTTGAGGTTTTGTCTTGAAAATACAACTTTGGGTATGAATTTTATGTACACTATGTAAATAATAACATTGAAAATCAAATAAGTTAAAATGGCAAGATATGTTGAGTTTATATACAGTGGCAGACATACATCTCCTTTATAAACCTATGAACAAAAAAAAAAAAAATCAACGTAACTAAATAAATTCATAAAACATAGTGGATATTCTGCAAATAGTATGTGACTAGCAGTCATTCATTCTGTCATTTTGCTGAGTCGGAAAGCTCAATCCTGTTGGACAGAGCTGTTAGCACTTCATCAAACTTTGAATAACGTTCATCTTTATTTCTTTCCACTCCACGGCTTCCCCACAGGAGACGCATCTGAAACTCTGTGAGGAAGACCTCCCAAACATCTACTTCCTCCTGAAATCCTGCAAATGAAAAATTCAGAAATAAGTAACATTATATGCACCTCACCTAAAACATAACGTTCACTGGGTGTTACTTGAATAACATTTCATTTATAGCATGCATGCAAATTTTCTGCTTATTTTTCATACCTTGACTTTAAAGTGGACAGGGTTTAATAAATGCAACCATTTGTTGTCTTTATGAAAGTGCAGATATACTAAATAGTCCTAAAATTCTGTACCATTAGAAATTTCCATTACCCTGCAGTTTAGCCTCTGCATTTGCACTGAAGATCCTCCCATTGCATGCGATCGTACGTGCAGCATCCAGATGGCTCACCATGGCCACTCCAGTGTCTGCACTTTCCCATGACTCTGACTCCTCAAGAGCCACAACATTTCTTTCAAGAAGGGACAGCAGAGGGAGCACATGGGGAAAAGTTGTGTCTGTGGGTCTACTTATCTCTGAAAGAGAGTTTGAAGTTGTCACTTGAGAATTTGAAATGGTAAGCAAACAGAATCTTTAAAGCAACTTTGTGTGAATGAATACCTTCTCCGTCATTCATCGTCCAAATTGAGGGTCTAAGGGTTTTCTCATAAAGAACAGCACTTTCTGTGTACTTCTGACGTAAAACTGTCCATGTCTCATCCAAGCGAGCAATCTAAAAAGGAGAAGATTGATTCATTAGAACATTATGAACACCAGATTTACTATTATCATTTTTTATTTATTCTTACGAAAAATTATTCTCATGAAACATTTATTTTTATTAATTAAAAAAACTACTTAATAAAATGTTTTCCTCAGAGTTCAAGAGAAATGTTTTCATCAGTCTTCCTAACCTGTGGTAACTCAAGGCATTTCATGACTGTGGCAAAGCCAAACAAATTGCCCAAACTGCTCTTGAGTTCAGAGGCCAGGCAGATGGCTCTATGCAGCAGGGTGGCTCTTTCATCAGCGCTGCCCGTGCAGCCCAGCAGCTGAACAGCCAGCATTATGGACATGGTGTGGAACCTGAGGGGCAAAAAAAAGAGTTATTTGGTGTCATTTAATGTAGAGGTTGTCATCTCACAAAAATAATTTATTGAACAAAGTGGGGATAACCAACCTTTCAAGCAGATCTTGACGGAGATGATGCCCATGTGGGAGGGTAAGCAGCTCCAGTCCTGAACTCACCCCCATCCCTTTCATCATATCATCAGATGTATCCAGAATTCGAGCAACCTGCAGAGTGAAGATGAGTAATCATGTTATTCAAATGCACAAATGTCTTATTTGTCATACACAATATACTTGAAAAAAGAACATATTTAAATGTTCAGAAGATCAAGATTAAATGTAATAATAATAATAATAATAATAATAAAATGTGATTTTTTTCAATTTGACAATAATTTTGTGATTATTTATCAATATGACTATAAAAACAATAATAAACAAATTAAGAAATATTACCGTTGTAATATTTCACTTTACAATAAAAACTATTTGAGTATTTAAGAAAATCACAAAAAAAAAACGGACTTATAAGCTGGTCGTGTATAAATGAACACAGTGCTGTGCTTCACTCTGAAACATTCCGATTAACTGTGCAGCCCTAATAAGTGTCAGTTATTTGAATGCATGAAAAGTAATCTAATCTCAAAACATTTATACAATCAAACTTACCATGCAGTCAACTTTGGTGATATGCATTGCCATTGTCTTTATATCAACTTCAAACAGGACATCCTTCACTTTTTTCAGTATTCTGGTCTCCAAAGGTTTATTTTCTGGGGGCATCAGTGGTGACTGGTACACACTAGGTTTGAAACAGGAAACTGTGTCCATGGTGAAAGGCACTAAATAATCCTCATCGTACTCCTCTCTGCAATCCAAAGTCTGCATTTCATGTCTTACAAAGGGATGATTTGTAGCCACAGGGTCAGCTTGAGAAATTGCTGGGTCATTTTGGGCATGGTTTGCTTCTCTGTTGTTTTGATGGGAATGTGTCATGGAGGACAGAAGATGTACTGTTGGCTCCAAATATATGAGAGTGTTTTCAGGGGGAGATGAACAAAGTCTTTCACTGGACTTTTGGAGAGCAGGTGATGAAGGAACTATCACAAACTTCCTGTTTTCAGAGGGGCTTTGTCGCCGCCTGGCTACTGGAGACAAAAGCAGATGCACAGTCACAATGCTATTCTCATACTTTCTGGTTTTACTTGATTTGATGGGAAATTAATCTTACATGTGCTCATTATTATAGGGGAAGTTGACACTACAAGGCGCTGCTCTATGGTACCTTCAAAACTCCTCACAACATCACTGTGGAATATAGTACACGACAATCAATTATTAAACCAAAACCTAATCATTTACAGGATGAGAATTATGTACAAAAATGTTTTAATGTTTTTGACAGAAGCCTCTTATGCTCACAGAGGCAGCATTTATTAAAAAAAAAAATACGTAACACTCCAAAGAGAAAGGAAAAATTGAAATCGCATCTTTTGACCCCTTTAACATCTATGGAAGCTTTCCATTCCACAAACATTTTTACAATGAAGAAAGTTTCTTTAGAATATTAAAAAGTTCTTCACCGAATGACAAAAAATGGTTCTTCTAAGAACTGTTAACTAAAAGATTCTTTTGAGGGAACCAAAATTGGTTCTTCTATGGCATTGCTAGGAAAACATCATTTGGAACCTTTATTTCTAAAAGTGTACATAAAAATATTTATAAACTCACCTCCCAAGGTATGCGACCATGGTACCAGCCATGACTTGATAAGTTACAGCTGCTTAATTTCAACTCTTGTTCCAACTCTTGCTTCAGTTTGTCTGATGGGGAATTCAGTTGGCATGTCTCTTTAGAAAACTAAAGAAAATAAAGCAATGATGAGAAACCATAAGAACAAAGAAATCATGAGAAACATCCTATGAAACAAATGACTCAGATCTAGATTGCGGTTCTCAGCTGTTAAGGTTACATCATTGTGTTTACAGTTCATAATAGGCCAATATACAGTATATCACTGCAGTAATATATGCTAACAGCATTGTGTGGAGTCTCACAAGCAACAACTAGCCCCATTATCCAATCTATTTATATGTTCATCTGGAGCAATAAAACTGATAAAGTTGGACTTAAATGATGGGAAAATGTCCTGCATGTTAAGTAACTATTGTGCAGAAAGACAAACGACAGTAATGGTGAAAATACTGCCTTTGTTTTAGATGCAACAACAACTAGGCCTATCAGTGGTATAATGTGAAACATTTCTATTTAAATGTGAGCCCGTTTTCAGTTGCTCTAAAATAAACAGCAACATTTGGCACAGTTGGTTGCCTACAGTAACCCTGTTTGTCCTCAACCATTCTGAAGTCATGGGCAGCAGTCCAAGCCCTTTTGTGTCACCCATCCTAATTCAATTAGATTTTAATAGTAAAGCTCTCAGATTCCTTTGTGACCAACACTTTGTGTCACCAGCAAAACAAAATAACCTTTATAATGCAGCAATTTTTATCAATAATTGTCAGTGCTCATCATTTTTTACCAAAAGTTAAAGGGATAGTTCATCTAAAAATGAAAAGTCTGTCATTTGTTTATTCACCTGCATGTCATTCCAAACCTGCATGACTTTCTTTCATCTGCAGAACGCAAAAGGAGATATTTTGTAGAATGTTCATAACTAAACAGTTTCAATTTCCTTTGACTTCTACTGTATGAACAAAAAATACAATGGAAGTCAATGGGAATGGTTTGGAATGTAAATGATGACAGAAATGTCCTTTTTGTGTGAACTATCCCTTCATAGTAATGATCTATATGACTGAAAGCCATAGACCAAAAACTGAAAGTTTCCCCTTAATTAGGTTTCCCCTTAATAATAATGTCACAATGTCACCCTGAAACCTGTCAAGTTAATATATTACAAGTATCACATGGTAGCCTACCTTTACATAAACGCCACTGTTTTCCATGAGACCTGAATGCCTGTAAATGCAGAAAAGTGATAAAATTAGACCAGTGTGGTAACCAATGTGAAAATATGGTAATGAGCTATGAGTCATGTGTTTGTTTCTGAGTGGAAACACTTATTCATAAGCATAACTTCACATTGAGTATGAAGTGACAGGCAGGTGGCTCCAAGGCAGGAAACTGTCACCGGAAAAACACATGCTGCTCTTTCCCATGACCACTATATCCTCAGTGTATTAGGGGATGCATTTACACAACTGTTGGACCACAGACACATCTGACATCACCCAGTTACAGCCTGCTGTGCCCATTCTCAAACAAAAGGCCTCCATGACAGACAGTCTGAATATCTTAGAGATTACAACACCAGTTCCCTCTCACGGTTTCACAATCAGATATTTAACGTTCTGTACTGAACATAGCCTTCTGGGTTGAAAAAAAAAAAAAAAACTACTTAAAAAACAAAACACTACACACATTCCTCAACGCACATTCAGACGAAACCCCACAAGACTCATGAAATCTGAATTTCTTAGCAAATGTTTTGTTGTTTTCCAGTTTAAATATAAAAATCAGACATATAAATACATAAACAGAAATTTTCTTACCTCAATGACAAACTGTTTTTTCTTTATTGTTTTTTCTTCCTTTTTTCTTTTTTGATGTTTTAAGCATAAATAATACTACATTTAGTTTTTTTGGTTATAGAAAGTATATTAAAGTCTTACCAATAATATACCACAATTTTGTTTGCATACAAATGTAACAGATGTTATTTTTGTAACTGAAAAACAAGAAAACGCTTATTAAGAAAATGACTTTTCAGTACATCAAGACATATGGCATAAGATGACACTTCAACACCTTACTCTGATGTTTACATTATAAATCAGACGTCACCTAAACAACCATAAAATAACCTCAAATCAGAAAAGGATTCTCCTCTACAAAACACTTCCCAAACACTTCACTTGTTCTCAGTAGAAAATCCCTCCACTCACAAATACAACATGCTGATAAGAATGAGGATGAACAGGCTTTGTTTTGCTGTAAAAAAATATTACAGTATCAAAAAGTATATGGCATAAACATATTAAAGGACACTTCAACTCCTTACACCAATAGTACATAGCGTACATTATTATTCAGACGTCCTTCAAAGAAAGGCATTCTCCTCTACAAAACACTTCCCAAACACTTCACTTGTTCTCAGTAGAAAATCCCTCCGCTCACAAATACAACATGCTGATAGAATGAGGATGAACAGGCTTTGTTTTGCTGTAAAAAAATATTACAGTATCAAAAAGTATATGGCATAAACATATTAAAGGACACTTCAACTCCTTACACCAATAGTACATAGCGTACATTATTATTCAGACGTCCTTCAAACTCATTTTACTCATTTTAACAACCATAAAATAACCTCCTACCGGAAAGGGATTCTCACCAAAGTCATTGTCTTGTATAAAACCCTTGTTAGACCCTCCACAAGTGCGACATGCGATATGACAGGATGAGGATGAGCACGTACTCTGCGCACTTTGTTTCTCTGTGATCTGCTCTCGCTGTGTTGTCTAACCGAATCCCAATGGAACTGAAGGAATGTCAGACTCAGAAAGCTGAGCGCGAAAACACTTTTCCAAACGGCAGTTACATAATGAGCAGACTCCCTTCCCCGAACCTACTCTCTACTCCTCTCAGACATCCATAAACAAGCACCATCTATCACTATAAACACAAAAGTCTTACGGACAATGTAACTTTACCCTAACATGTGACAGTTTACCCATACAGGGAATGCAACTTCTACGACTTTCAAAGTCATTTTGTAATATCTGACCTCAGCGATCAGTGTAGAACTCATTGCTATCGAATTTCACTTTCATTCCATGTTTTAAAGTTTAAACAACCTCAGCTGTCATTAACCACTACATGGTCATGAGGCTTGTCCCGCGGTGAGTGAGGGAGTTCATCGCTGTCATGTGTGCGTTTCACGCGCAGTTCTTTGTCACTTGACACGCAGCGCGTCTATTATTCTTTGCTACAATGTTGCAGTGTCTCATGATGACGTCCTTTTTTTCTGTATCTTTCTCACCCCTCCCCTACAACTTGGCATCTTCATCATACTCACAAAATGCCTGTTGTTGTACGCCAAAAGCGTTTGTTTAGACAGTTCAGCAATACTAACTGAGGCTCGCAGATGCCCATGGTCTCATTTAGATCATTGTATTACTCCCTGTGCCAGTCTCTGAGTGGCTCAGCTTGCAGATAAAGCACAGAGAGCTTTTTTAACTTAAAAAAAAAAGTATTTAGCATTTAAAAATGGCAAAACTAAACAAAACATAGACAATAATGCTAACACTGTTATAAACCTTATTTACTAGGCCTATATTAAAATGCCATCCACACCAATGAAGCTCATACGTGGAGATTCGGTAAGAATATACTAATTTTAACATATGAATTGTTTATAACTTCGTAAATAAAAAGGGGAGTTCCTCATGGACAATTTAGGAAATCGCAACAGTTGTGGGCAGTATATAGTGTAAAGCAAATTCTTAGAAATATGTGAGGATGTGAACAATGAGAACGAGTCAGAGTCTTTTTCAAAAGTCATTAGTTTTTAAACGGGTTCTAGGAAACGGCACCCATGTGAACCTCAGGTCAAATTTGACTCATATTAACATAATAAAAAATAATTTAAAGACTTTTTAAAAATGTATTTTCACAACTTTTGGGACAAAAACTCAAAATCATTTATAACATTGCAAATCTTTTATAATAACCTCTGCTAACTGAACAGTGTAGTTCTTAAAGTTTAAAATAGAGTTATGATAAAGTAAAACATAGTTAAATCCGGTCCTCCACCATATTCCAAACATTTGGCATCAGTATTACATAGGAAAGTGCTGTATAGTGATATTTGTTATGTTTAAAAAAAGACAACATCCAGGGTGCCTTTCACCCAGAGTGACCTTAAGCCCCATTGTGACCTGTAGAGAACAGTAGCCTATGCGTGAGTGGGTAAATATTAGTAAATGCAAAATATATTTTGATTAACAGATTTACAAAAAAAAACAAAAAACCGGAACAACACGAAAAAGACCACGACTAATTCTTCAAATACAAGTTTGATAAGTACAAACCAAGTAAAAAGTGAAAAAGCACTCTCTCTATATATATTATAGTCTATAAGGTTCAATTTGTTTACATCTCTTAACATGAACTAACACTTGTAAAGCAATTATTAATCTTATATTAAACATTAGAGAAATGTGTAGAATTAGCAAATGACAGGATACAGCTCATGTTTCAATCAAAAATGAAACGGCCGTTTAATAGGCCCAAACCTCTTTGTACAATATTTTGAAAGACTGTGAAAAAGCACAATGTACACTCGCGCATGTCTCTGCGCAGCGCCTGAGTACTTCTCAGGCTGTTTCGTTTAAAGTAGGCTATACGTAAAAGTTCAATGCCTCCCAAAAAGAATGGAAAAGGGACCGGAGATAAATCAATTAAAAAGGAAAGTATGAACCCTGAGCAGAAAAACGAAGAAGAATTGATGGAGAGTGACAAAAACTTTTATCGGGCTCAAATACGCGATTTGGAGTAGCGACTGGAAAGGTGAGAGTCTCTTGCAAGTTACCACGACCTTTTATTTTACATGGTTGTTTGTTATGTTACATTAGTCAGACGTTTATAAGAAAATACTTCTGAATTTAGGCAATCTCAGAAAAAACCTCTAAACACCTAAAAACAAACAAAAAAAAAGCAACCTAAAAACAAAAATGCACTAGTACATTCATTTAGCTAAAGTGAGGACGTGCAGCAAACACTCACCTAATGATGATGCTGATTTGACAACTTGATTGAAGTCTCTGTAAGATATTTTTGGATTATAATATAGGTCACAAGATTATAATAGCATCAACAGAACTTAGCTCATAATATTTACTGTGAGTTTAGGTTATTCGTGCAGCTCATGTCTGTGCCTTTGAGGAAACTAAACTGAAATAGACTTTGGATTATAATCTACTGTTAATAATTAACCAGGCAACATAATTCAGCAAATATGTCATACCCTCTACAGGAAGCACTTGCCTCATACACGTTATTAAGAACTGTGACCTTGTCTTTTTTTTTCTTGCAGATACCAGCAAAAATGTGATGAACTGGAGGTTCAGGAAAAGGATTTATACTCAAAGATCAATAATGTGGAGAAAGAGAAGAAAGGCATAGTTCTCTACTTAAAACGCACACTGGCTCAAAAAGAAGATGAACTGATTGATCTGGCTGAGACGTTATCAAGACACCAGCAAGCTCCAGAGGCTGAGAGAGAGTCCTTTGAGTTACAACTGAGCCTGCTTAGACACGAGCTTCAGGAAAATAAGGAAAAATTCACATCTGAGAACATGGCGCTTGGTACTTCTGAGGAGTCACATATTCACATAGAATACAAACATCTAATAAAATAAAAACATATGAATTATCACTAACGCGATATACTGTATATTACAATTCAAAATGTCACATTGATTTTTCAGGTCTTAGCTGTACTGAGGCATTAAACATCATAAGTGCCTGGTATTAATAAAAGCCCCTTACAAACTAAAATGTGTTAACCTTTTTGTGTTCAGCTGGTAAACTGGCGTCTTTGGAGGAATTCTCTATGCAGAGAGAGAAGCTTATGGCTGAACGCAGGTGTTTGGAAGAGCAGCTTCAAAAGCAAAAAGAAGAACCTCAAGCACAAATCTATAATCTCGAGAAAAAAGCAGTACTGGACAATGACAGGTGAGCATGTTCATACTCATTGTTCAGAGATCATGGGAAGTGCATTCTTAGATGAATATGACTGGATCAATAATGACCACTCTTCATAAATATTGTGCATTATTTGAGGTCTGAAGCCATCAGTGCCGAACATTAGAAATTACATATATGTCAAATGGGTGATTGTTTTCCATTCATCTTCTATTTTCAATGAAAGATCGCAATGTAAGGCCTTATTTATAAATGATATAAATAATAAAAAAATTTTTTTAAAAAACATACAACTCTTGATTTTAATAATGCATTAGTAAATTTTGAAAATAACATTAACTAAGATTAATAAATGCTTTAGAAGAATTTTTCATTGTTAGTTCATGTTAACTAATGTTAGCAAATGGAAAAAAAGTGTTACCAATATGAAATGCTTTAAATATTTATATATTATTATTACCTTCAGCTGCTCCCGTTAGAGGTCGCCACATGGAATTATCTGTCATTTATGCTGGATTCCCTTGCTGATATCTTTTAAATGTATTTTTAAAAATATAAAGTTGGTAAAAAAAATAAATGTGTTAACTACAAGCTACATTTTATTTAATTGACCCTTTTGGCTGATACAGGCTAAAGAAAGAAATGCTGCAACATGTTGCTGCTGTAGCAGCTGAATTTCTGCGGGTTTCAGATCAGATGATGCCCGAGACGACAAAGAAGGCCATGCAAGAAAACCTCTCTGTGACAGCACAACTTCAGCAGCTCTCAGACAAGACCAAGGAGCTGCTGAAGGAGAATGATGATCTGCGAGCAAGAGAAAAGCAGCTCAAAATAGAGAATGCCATCACTGAACCGCTGCTACATCAGATAACCAAGAAGAATGTTGCTAATCAAAAGGTTAATCAAAAAAGTTTATACGTCTATACTTTCATGCATTTAAGCAATCTTTTTTTTTTTTCTTGCTGTTTGGAAACGTGCATTTTATATAGCCTAGAGCAAAAATGAAACATGACTCTTTCTCAAGGTAGTCCATCAGTTGACAGAAAAGTGCAAGCAAATGCAGTCTGAAGTGGAGAAATGTGCCAAACTTAAAGTGGAGCACCAAGAGCTGCTAGACAGTCACTCTGCAATATGTACAGAGCTTGATGCTCTCAGGTTGGACTCCTGAAGTTGCTTATTAGTAAAATAATTGACATTAAATACTTCCTTCAGTGTGTTTTAATAGCATTACCACCACTGTACTTACAGAAAAAAACATGCAACAGTAATAGAAGTGGTAAACCAAACAAAAGCTGAAGCCAAGAGACAGAGGAAAGAGCTTGAAGAGGAACGGATGTTAAGAAAACAGCTAAAAACAGTTCTTGAGGAAGCAGCAGTAGCTTTAAAAGAGGCCCTAAGGGTAAGAGTGAACATAAACAGGTCAATTATCATTTGGTGTTACAGCCAAGTAAATAAGCAGTAGTTACAGGGGGTCCCTAAAGAGGAAGACTCAGAACTGAAAATTACTGTCAGACGAAATCAGATGATGCAGAAAAGTTGCTTATAAGTAAAATAATTGACATTAAATACTTCCTTCAGTGTGTTTTAATAGCATTACCACCACTGTACTTATAGAAAAAAACATGCAACAGTAATAGAAGTGCTAAACCAAACAAAAGCTGAAGCCAAGAGACAGAGGAAAGAGCTTGAAGAGGAACGGATGTTAAGAAAACAGCTAAAAACAGTTCTTGAGGAAGCAGCAGTAGCTTTAAAAGAGGCCCTAAGGGTAAGAGTGAACATAAACAGGTCAATTATCATTTGGTGTTACAGCCAAGTAAATAAGCAGTAGTTACAGGGGGTCCCTAAAGAGGAAGACTCAGAACTGAAAATTACTGTCAGACGAAATCAGATGATGCAGAAGTTGCTGGCTGAGCTGGACAGTGCTGCAGCTTTAGGAAACGGTCCAGCTCTTACTGACTTCATACCAGAGGCGACTTGCAGTCATGATCTCAAAAAAGCCTCTGACATTAAAAGGTACACATTCATTTATTTTAATTCAGTGTCATGGATTAAAATGGACATGCAACATATTGCAGCTCTAAGACGTGCTAATCATACAATAATTTTGCCAATGTGATTCAGTGACTCTCATGCTTGCTTTTAACTCCAGACCAAGTGAACTCCTGCAGAAATCTACTTCATATCTGTCTCACTTCAAAACTGCAGATCTGGGATTGGTCCTTCGCAAAACACACACTACATCATCAAAGACAGGAAATCTCTCTAGGAGTGCTTATACCTATGTACGTAAGTAAGTATATAGGTTATGGCACATCAACAGCACACACAGCATGGGATCATTGATATAACATGAAATATTAGTGCAGATGATGCATTTTGATAAAGCAATTTATTTAAATATTTGACTGTCTTCTTGTCTTCTAGGAAACAATCAAGTGATAAACGACCTTTTCATTGTCATACTTGATCACAAGGGTTGTGGGAGGTATTTTTAAATAAGGTATTGTTGAAGTAGGCCTATGTGTCATTCCAAATTTCATTGTTATTTTCATGTATTGTCACTAGGTGGCAGTGTTGTATCATTATGGATAGATAAGTGAACGTGGCTTGAAATAAAAATAAAGTGACTTTAAAAAAAAAAAAAAAAAAGTGTACTAATCTTTCCTATTCTAGTTCATTAAGTGTTATAGTTATTCAATATCAAACACTAAAATGTTTTATTTTAGACTAGAAGAATTATGGGGCAAGCAGATGAGATTGGGCTTTTATAGCCTACTAGCTACTTAAATTTAAACGGGGAAATATTTCAAAGATTTGCTGGTTAGTACGGTCCCATCACCCCCTGCTGACCTTTTCATTGTCATACTTGATCACAAGGGTTGTGGGAGGTATTTTTAAATAAGGTATTGTTGAAGTAGGCCTATGTGTCATTCCAAATTTCATTGTTATTTTCATGTATTGTCACTAGGTGGCAGTGTTGTATCATTATGGATAGATAAGTGAACGTGGCTTGAAATAAAAAAAAAGTGACTAAAAAAAAAAAGATGAAGATGACTATTCTGGTTCATTAAGTGTTATAGTTATTCAATATCAAACACTAAAATGTTTTATTTTAGACTAGAAGAATTATGGGGCAAGCAGATGAGATTGGGCTTTTATAGCCTACTAGCTACTTAAATTTAAACGGGGAAATATTTCAAAGATTTGCTGGTTTGTACGGTCCCATCACCCCCTGCTGGTATGTTGTAAATACAGCAGACTGGTACTAAAAGCAGGGGGAGTCCTAGCACGTTCTGGGATGAATGATAACCTTTACCTTTACCTTTAGTCATTTAGCAGATGCTTTTATCCAAAGCGAGGACAATGGAAGCAATCAAAATCAACAAAAGAACGCACCCACTGATTACATAGAGCAGCAGCAGAAAGCGTGTGAGGTTGTCATGGCAACCGGATACACTGCACGCGAATTATGACTGTGCTTCTATTTTGCCACACTAAACTTAGCAATAAACACGTTGAAAATAATACGAGGCCTTTTTTGCGTTTGTTAATTGTATAATAAATAAAAAGAAAACAAATAGAATACAAAAAGATTAAAGAAGCTAGTGTTTTTTTTTTCAAGAAAACAAGCAGTTAGTAAATAAAGAGAGTGCAAGTCTAAAAGGGGCAAGTTTTTTTTAAAGAATAGAACTAGAATAGAGAGTGCTAGAGTTAGAGGGTCAAATAAAGATGGAAGAGATGTGTTTTTAGCCGATTCTTAAAGGTTCATAATGTAGAACATTTTTAACATTGTATGTGCATAGCTAGCAAACAAGGAATACAGCTGTTAAGCTAATGGTCACATTTAGCTGAGTAAGATCATGATTGAGAAATGTTGGATACTGCTGGAAATGCTGGTGTAATGGGGTATCCTATTTATTATTTTAGGATTTTTTTGTTTGCCCCAGTGAAGCATTTCTATTAATATAACTGATTAAGTAGTCAAACTCATTCCATATCAGCAGAATAGTGTGGTACAGAAAGTCTATGTCCATAAAACAAAGTTCTGAATGAATTATGTTACTGATACCTATGGTCAAAAGCAATAGCAAAAGTAATAGGTCAATATTATTAAATTGCAGACAAAGATTTTGAATAGCTAGGCTGGCTTGTACACTATATTGCCAAAAGTATCGGGACTCCCCCTTCTAATGCATTTACTTTAAAAGTCTGTGAAAGTGATTTTGTGCCTCTTTGAGATGGCACAATAAAGCGACGTTCACTTGCAGAACGCAAGCTTCTAGAGGCACATAATTCTGAAGTAATTAATTTAGGCAGGGGCGTTTTACAAATAAAACAAAATTAAGGCTTATTTCTGCAAAATTTGCAAAATTATCTCCCCCCATTCAGTGCATGGTTTCGTCCCGTCCTACGTTGCCTAAAGTATGCGAGGCGAGTTTGTATTGTGTTTGAAAGACAAAAGCCTTCCAAAGACATAGTAGCCTAATACATTATAATCTCGTGAGTGATGATTCAAAATCAATGTTTTCATCACCAGTCGGTGCAATGTTGAAACACTTCTTAAACCTGAAATTATTTCTGTAAATCCAGCGGTCAAATGCAGCATAGCCACCTGATTAATGACTGATCTTTGTGTGAATATCCATAAAACTGGATGACTATCTGAGTGTACATAAGCGGTAGGCTACTTTCGAAAGGAACATTTCGAAAGGAAAAAGAGGAATTAGAGAGAATCAATAAATTATGAATAATTTATTGCTATTGTGTTAATAATAAGTAATCATGTAATCGATTAAAAAAGTAGGCTAACTGTTGTCTAATTACGAGTACCCTATTTTAAAATGTAATTTAATCTAGTTACAAGTAGGCTACTTAATTTTTGGAATCTGATTACGCAGATTACACGTAATCGGTTACTACCCAGCTCTGTGGACAACAGACCATTACTGAGCTTTACATTCAAATTAACATACACACGGAACAACAGAGAGAGGCGGGATGTCTTATCATTAACCAAAAATTAATCACACCTCTGTTTATCAATTTGCACTGGCTACCACAGCTGCTCGCATAAAATTCAAAACCACCACTGGCTCTGCACCCCTTTACCTAAATTCAGGGGCACCGCTAGCAATTTTGGGCCCTATGAAAGAATATGAGGTTGGGGTCCCCTACCGCACCAAACATACACTATATTGCCCAAAGTATTGGGACACCCCCTTCTAATGAACAGATTTGACTACTTAAGTCATTTCCATGAGTACAAATCTTAATGTTTAAGCATATAATGATATTCTAGGGAATTGTGTGCTTCTAATTTTAAACCAATAGTTTGAACAGGACCCTTTTCTATTCTAACACGACAATGCCTCTGTGTATAAGACAAGGTTAAAAAAAATAAATAAATATTGATGCAGTCAGTGTTGAAGAACTTGACTGGTCTGCAGAAAGCCAAGTCCTAATCCCAGCTGAACACCTCTGGTGTGACTAAAAGTGTCCTAATACTTTTGTCCATATGTAGTATGTACAAGTCACAGGTGTTTGGTGATGTTTTTGGCTCAAGGTCTGCATTTAAAGTCACACCAGAGGTGTTTTTTTAACCTTGTCTTATACACAGAGGCATTGTCGTGTTAGAATAGAAAAGGGTCCTGTTCAAACTATTGGTTTAAAATTAGAAGCACACAATTCCCTAGAATATCATTATATGCTTAAACATTAAGATTTGTACTCATGGAAATGACTAAAGTAGTCAAACCTGTTCATTAGAAGGGGGTGTCCCAATACTTTTGGCAATATAGTGTACAAGCCAGCCTAGCTATTCAAAATCTTTGTTTGACGTTGTGGAAATTCCCCAATTTTCTTGTCATTTGAACCTCTTTCACCTAATATATCTATTTGAAGTATTTGAAGTCTTTTAAAATAAATATTTTAATAATTAAGTATCACATTTACATGTTCATGGTTCTCTAACGTTGGTTAATGGTCACATATGACACGCAGGTAAACAAATATTTCATTTTTTTTGTAAGTTTTTTTTTTTTTTTTTTTTGATGCTATTTTAAAATGATTTATTTTAACTTTACATTTTATGATTTAATTAATTATTAGCTTTTCATTAAACCCATTTTCATTTAATTTGAACCTCCTTCAGTTAATTTCCGAACCCCAGTTTGGGAAACCTTGTAATGTTTAATGCACTTCTTGTTAATCACAATGAATGAAATATATTTTCTTACTATTTGTATTTGTATATCAATATGGTACAATATTATCCTATTTAAATCAATGTGATAAAGGAGTAAAGTCAAAAGTAATCTATAAGTAATCAAAAAGTAGTCTGATTAAATTACCTAAAATGTGTAATGGGAGGTGATTACGTTACTAACTACAATGTTTTTGTCATGTAATTTGGAATCAGTAACGGACTACAACTTGTAAGTAATCTACCCAACTTGAACTAATGGTCCATGGTATTGATATCTAAGATTGCACATATTCTAGTCACTCTTTCCAAGTGATAATTGAAAAAAAAGCAGCAGTAGGCTATTTTAACATTCACTATGCAATAATATCCTACAGTTTAATAATATAGGCTTCTATAGAGACTAAATATGGCATGATCTTTACATTGAAAGAAATTACAACAGAGCTGCTTGTTTACATAAGTCAAAAGTGACTGTCACCTTTTTACATATATTACAGTATATGTAATTACATATTCATATCCCAATACCTTACAGAGTTGGATTATTATGTAATTATTCTTAATTAAATAATAATTATGGAAAGCCCTTTTTTTTTGGTCTCTATGAACTGACGTCGTATGATCAGAAGTGTTAAGATTCTTGAAGATTTCTATTTTTGCAGCATACAGGTTTGGAATAAAATGAGGGTGAGTGTGAAGATTGTCAACATGTTTTCGTAATTTCTTTATTCAAATGAGGCACGGAAATGGCCAAAAAACAAGAACTTTAGTAAGGCAGAGAGATATAAAGACTGTCTGTTTCTGTGGTATCAATGATTTAATTCATACAACACTGAAATCTTTGTTCTTTGGTGTTTGCTGTTTTTTGGAGGTAATGTTTGACCATAAAAATATTCACTGAAGAATATCCACCTTTCTTTCTTTGTTTGCTCTGAAATGATAGAACATGCATTACAGCAAGACCTCAAATTTACACAAATAAAGAACAGATGTTTAACAACCTCCTTTGGCAAGATAAGATGGCTCCTGACAGTTTTGATCAAAACAACAGATATATTTCACAAGAATATCATACATAACTCTTTTTGGTCACAGCCACTGTAATAATTAGCTTACCATGACGTCAAAGTCGCTGCTCATAACAGACCCAATATAGTGGAATATTCTAGTGTTCTCATTTTGATCAACAGCTCCTTATTACACCTCGGGTTTGCTGTTTCTAACTGCAACATTCAGCTTTGTACACGCACCTTAACAAAGACATACAAAAATCAGTAATTATGACACAGACCATGTCAAACAATTACTTCTGCAGTCAGATAGGGCTTATGAAAATGCATATATGTACTTAATGATGGAAAGGCCTACAGTCGAGAGATATAAAGCACTTTTAACACCATGTCTGCTATAATAATATAATTCTTGTGCCTTTAAAGTTCAAATATTTGTACAAATAAGGTATACTAGAAGATAAAGGATTAAAAATATGT
>NW_015656585.1:94533-95220 GCF_001515625.1 Sinocyclocheilus rhinocerous
GTTCAAACTATTGGTATAAAATTAGAAGCACAATTCCCTAGAATATCATTATATGCTTAAACATTAAGATTTGTACTCATGGAAATGACTAAAGTAGTCAAACCTGTTCATTAGAAGGGGGTGTCCCAATACTTTGGGCAATATAGTGTATGTTTGGTGCGGTAGGGGGCCCAACCTCATATTCTTTCATAGGGCCCAAAATTGCTAGCGGCGACCCTGCAATACACATATTGACGTTGTTTGGAATGTGGAAATTCCCCAATTTTCTTGTCATTTGAACCTCTTTCACCTAATATATCTATTTGAAGTCCCACTAAGATTTTAAAATAAATATTTTAATAATTAAGTATCACATTTACATGTTCATGGTTCTCTAACGTTGGTTAATGGTCACATATGACACGCAGGTAAACAAATATTTCATTTTTTTTGTAAGTTTTTTTTTTTTTTTTTTTTGATGCTTTTTTAAAATGATTTGCAATATTATGACCAATTATTGTCAGTAGCCTAATGTAATTTTACAACTCGCAGAGCAACCAAATTATAGTTTACAAAGCTGAAAAACAGACATTTCTAAAACCATTTTTAAAAGTTTAAAACAGCTTTTGTTGTTCAGATATGTTAGTTCACGCATTTATGAGTGTGCCCCTCTCTCTCTCTCTCTCTCTCTCTCTCTCTCTCTCTCTC
>NW_015656585.1:95318-118504 GCF_001515625.1 Sinocyclocheilus rhinocerous
TGACACGAAGAAAAATATTTCATTTTTTTTTTAATTTTTTTTTTTTTTTTTTTTGATGCTATTTTAAAATGATTTATTTTAACTTTACATTTTATGATTTAATTAATTATTAGCTTTTCATTAAACCCATTTTCATTTAATTTGAACCTCCTTCAGTTAATTTCCGAACCCCAGTTTGGGAAACCTTGTAATGTTTAATGCACTTCTTGTTAATCACAATGAATGAAATATATTTTCTTACTATTTGTATTTGTATATCAATATGGTACAATATTATCCTATTTAAATCAATGTGATAAAGGAGTAAAGTCAAAAGTAATCTATAAGTAATCAAAAAGTAGTCTGATTAAATTACCTAAAATGTGTAATGGGAGGTGATTACGTTACTAACTACAATGTTTTTGTCATGTAATTTGGAATCAGTAACGGACTACAACTTGTAAGTAATCTACCCAACTTGAACTAATGGTCCATGGTATTGATATCTAAGATTGCACATATTCTAGTCACTCTTTCCAAGTGATAATTGAAAAAAAAGCAGCAGTAGGCTATTTTAACATTCACTATGCAATAATATCCTACAGTTTAATAATATAGGCTTCTATAGAGACTAAATATGGCATGATCTTTACATTGAAAGAAATTACAACAGAGCTGCTTGTTTACATAAGTCAAAAGTGACTGTCACCTTTTTACATATATTACAGTATATGTAATTACATATTCATATCCCAATACCTTACAGAGTTGGATTATTATGTAATTATTCTTAATTAAATAATAATTATGGAAAGCCCTTTTTTTTTGGTCTCTATGAACTGACGTCGTATGATCAGAAGTGTTAAGATTCTTGAAGATTTCTATTTTTGCAGCATACAGGTTTGGAATAAAATGAGGGTGAGTGTGAAGATTGTCAACATGTTTTCGTAATTTCTTTATTCAAATGAGGCACGGAAATGGCCAAAAAACAAGAACTTTAGTAAGGCAGAGAGATATAAAGACTGTCTGTTTCTGTGGTATCAATGATTTAATTCATACAACACTGAAATCTTTGTTCTTTGGTGTTTGCTGTTTTTTGGAGGTAATGTTTGACCATAAAAATATTCACTGAAGAATATCCACCTTTCTTTCTTTGTTTGCTCTGAAATGATAGAACATGCATTACAGCAAGACCTCAAATTTACACAAATAAAGAACAGATGTTTAACAACCTCCTTTGGCAAGATAAGATGGCTCCTGACAGTTTTGATCAAAACAACATATATATTTCACAAGAATATCATACATAACTCTTTTTGGTCACAGCCACTGTAATAATTAGCTTACCATGACGTCAAAGTCGCTGCTCATAACAGACCCAATATAGTGGAATATTCTAGTGTTCTCATTTTGATCAACAGCTCCTTATTACACCTCGGGTTTGCTGTTTCTAACTGCAACATTCAGCTTTGTACACGCACCTTAACAAAGACATACAAAAATCAGTAATTATGACACAGACCATGTCAAACAATTACTTCTGCAGTCAGATAGGGCTTATGAAAATGCATATATGTACTTAATGATGGAAAGGCCTACAGTCGAGAGATATAAAGCACTTTTAACACCATGTCTGCTATAATAATATAATTCTTGTGCCTTTAAAGTTCAAATATTTGTACAAATAAGGTATACTAGAAGATAAAGGATTAAAGATATGTTTGGCTAAAAAAAAAAAAAAAGATCATTTGAACTTTTTCCTTTTTAAAAATGTATACAAAAATATTCCCTTTCAAAGTATAAAAGGCACTTAAGTTAAAAACATTTGACGGAAACGGAAATCTAACCACAGGAGTTAAATGCATGTGAATCCATTTACTGTCCCAATACACCAAAAAATGAGAGATGGGAGGTAGACGTTTACATGTTGCTTTTCAAGTCTGGATTCACCTCGACTCATATTCTGGCTATGAATGAACGCATACGTGTGTTTTTGTATGCATGCTGGTATCTGAGGCCTTTACAACAGACCTGCTGGTATACACAAGTACACACGACAATGAACCTGAATTAATGATATGAGTGACAGTAAACCTCAATTACCTAGAACAGCCAAACAGAAGATTCATCTTTAAAAACAAAAAATCTGTTCATTCTCTATTGCACTTTACAGAAAATATACAAGCACACATGATCATGTATAACTATAGAATACAAAATAAGTACTTCATTACAAATAAATGTCTTAATTGTTCCTTGTCCACGTGGGGAAAAACACAACTATGAATAAATTAAGGCTTCTATTAAGAGTTTAAGAAGCACCTCTAACCACATATCCAGGCCTCGTTTCCAAACAGAAGAAACCCGGCTCTGAAAAGAAAGAATCTGTCATCCCGAGCTGCTCGCATAGGAAGTCTTGTTTTCTCCAAAGCTGCTCTAGTTCCCTCTTTTCTCATGTTTAAAGGCTGCAGTCCACGCTTGAGAGGAGATGTACAGTTTTGTTGGCCTCTAGGCCAGAGAGAGGCTCTGTAACGCTGCTGATCGGGCTATTTAAGGCTTTCATTGTTGCTTTCTTTATAAAAAGCACACAGGGCCGACTTCAAGGTGGTAATGTGAGCCAGATTTTGTGCTGGGCAAGTTGTAGACCTCCACAATGGGCAGTAAGTTTGGGTCCTCTGACTGGAAAATGAACTGTGTCTGATGCCATCGGCCATCTGTGATCTGAGAGGACAGAAAAAGTGGAAGCATTAGTTGTGATAATGAGGTATCCTAATAATGACGTGTAAAATAGTTGTTTTTACATTGCCTAACAGCACTATTGTGTTCCAGAAGGTGTTCACAATTTTTTTTGCTCGCCAAACCGCTTGGACATAAAATATTTACTTGATGCACCCTTGAGATTTTAAATTAATATTTATATAATGGTCAAATAACATGCAAGTAAATATTATATATATATATATATATATATATATATATTAGGGCTGCACGATAAATCGCATGCTGTGTAATTTACAACTGTACTTCAAAATAAAAAAATAAATCTATTTTATTTTAAAAGTTACAATACTAATTCTATTATAAAACTAGTGCACGTTGCGTTCCCAAATGCTAATGTTAAATTTGCAGCACATGTTCAGATTTAGCAGTTTATTGTGTGCCAAGCCTCTCTATAAAGCTGAAAATACTGTATCATAACACAGTGCCATGCTTCACTCTGAAACACACAGTGCATCAGACTATAGCTGTTTTAATTTTACATTTGTTATAATTAATTATTCGGTTTTTATTAGCTCACAAACCCCTGTCTGGGAGCCCTGCGCTTCACAATAAATAAAAAGTTATTCACTAGAACACAAAAAAATGTTTTAATATAACTTTATGCATACCCAGCACTCGTCCTTTATCAGCTCAGGCTCGATGAATCCCCCAGACTCGATTATCTGTCCCTTCCAGGCTTTAAAGTACACCGCACTAGAGGAAGGTGTTTTGGAGTCCCCTGCTGCCCAAACAGAGACGTTCAGGCAGTGAATGGTGATGATCTGCACAGCTTCAGAGCTCAGAAGGTGGATGAAGTTCATCTGGATCAGACTCACTCCAATCTCCAACTTCAGGAAAGAAATAACATCATAATCAATTGATTACAACAATGGAACCACATAAAGGAGAAGACAAAACACACAAAAGCAGAGTTTGCTGAATTATGGCCATTTAAATTATACAGAAATCAGTATTCTGCAGGCTCAGATTCAGTGCAATCCTGCTCATAATGTTGCTCATAATGGCTAGTTGTCAGCTTTACAGACCTTGGAAACAGCGACTGGCTTAAGGCAGGTTTGACCTCCACTGGTGAAGTTGCAGGTCACTTCAATATTGTCAGAAGAGCAGCCCAGGTTAGGATCTATCCAATAAGTGCCTTTAGTAAAATACAAAATAAAAACAAAATGAAAGAGTCCATAATTGGTGGTGTTAATGTAGCTTTAGTGATAAAACAATGACATTTACAATGATAATGTCCTAGAAATACCTCACCATCGTTCAATCTGTGCTCACATTCAAACAGATCTCTGCACATTCTGGTAGGATTCTCCTGTGTTCCCAGAGGATTCTTGATGCTGTGGATTAGAGTGCTGAGGTAGTGAAGAGTCTTAAAGATCTGGGTTCCCTGGTCCAGCATTAGAAGCTCAGTGTCTTCATACGTCTGTGGATTGGAATGAAACAAAGTCAGGTCTATGATGTCCTGACATAACGTTAATGTTCCTTATCTAACCTGTAATCGGTGCCATGAAATTGACTGTATAAAATTTATACAAACAAATGTCTGTAATTTATGATTGTTTATGCATTCAAATGACATTAAAATGAACAGTAGTAGTTATTACTTGATGTTGAACACTGTTGGCACTTACCTCGGACCGTAAAGTAGAGCGGGAATCCATAACAACATGTAAAGCAGCACCAAGAGCCTCATTTTCCTAAGAGATAACAAAGTAGAGCAGGAATATCAAGGAAGTTGAAAGTAAACTGATTTTAATATGAAAAAAGTTTAGTAGATCAAGTCTTTAATCAATTCATAATATGTGGTGTATCGGCTGTCATGTTGGTGTTGTTGTTTTATATTTTATCATTGGTGGACAGTAACAAGAGTATTTTTTAAAAATTCTACACACACCTGTGGTCTTAACGACAACTTGAACACTTCAGCAAAAAACAATGGAAATACAGTATGTCATGTAAGTAGACAAGTGGTCAAGTGTAAAGACCACAAGAATTTTTTGCGTTGGTGGGTTGATGATGAATGAAATAACCAGTTAAATTCAGGACAGGCTTTTAAATCATTTTTTGAAGTGTACCTTAATTCTTTTTTTTTAATGTAGAGTGCATTTACAGGGGTGTACATACATTTTTCAGGCTGGTTTTCATGAGAGCATCAGGTGATTTGGTTTGGTGCTCACACTGCACATAGTGTGACCCATTAAATATAGCTATAAAAATAATGAACACTAGTAATTATAGTATTATTGCACTTTATTTAGTTTTTAAACTTCTTAATAGAATAAATAACAAAATAATAAATAAGGTGTGATAATACTATTATATTTAAAAATAAAAAAATGCTTATTAAATAAAAATACAATAATTTTATTGTACACTTATAGGGATAGTTCAACCAAAAATTAAAATTCTGTCATTAATTACTCACCCAATAAGCCTTCGTTCATCTTTGGAAACACAAATGAAGATATTTTTGATGGAATCCGAGAGCTCTCTGATCCTGCATAGACAGCAATGCAACTACCACGATCAAGGCCCAGAAACGTAGCAAGGACGTCGTTAAAATGGTCCATGTGACATCAGTGGTTCAACTGTAACTTTATGAAGCTATGAGAATACTTTTAGCGTGCAAAGAAAATTTATTGCAGGGTCAGAGAGCTCTCGGATTCCATCAAAAATATGTTTTTTATTTGTGTTCCGAAGATAAACAAAGGTCTTCCAGGTTTGGAATGACATGAGGGTGAGTAATTAATGATATAATTCTCATTTTTGGGTGAACTATCCCTTTAATAAATATAATGCTAATATTTACTTTTTTGTTTTTTACAGTTTTATTTATTATATACATTTTCTAAATTTTCAAAGCTAAAATCAGCAAGCTTTTATTTTGGCGGGTTGCCGGGAAGTAAGTACAGTATATGCACTGCTGGTTTTAGTGCTGCTGAGTGAAGCGTGTCAGGAAAAGAAATGTCACAGTTTCGCGTTTTGCTCTGAAACTGGCAGCGCTTATTTACCCAGCGCATTTTTTTATTTTGGTCGTGTCTGCGCAGCTGCGCACCTCTTAAGTGCACCCCTGTACATTTACATCATAGCACCTGTAGAGATGCTTTATCAAGAACTTTTAGTGTCATGGACTTCAATTTCTTTAGACAAAGATATACAAGGTATACTTACAGGAGAAAAAGATACACCAGGAAGCCCCTATAAGCCAATGAGAGATAAAGAAAGAGAAAGCATTGATTACAATCAGCTTCAGCTAAATGCAACTCAAGCATGATACATACTATTCACATGGTTGTGAAAATGCATCAAGACTACTTACTGGAGGTCCAGGTGGTCCACGAGGACCTGGAGGTCCCTAGTGGAGAATGAAAAGAACATTTTTATGTTGGTTAAATAGTACCACTTAAGTTATCTAAATGTAAAAAGGCAAGTAAGGTTGAAGGGCATTGGGGAAACATACCCTGGGTCCCTGAATACCCTGTTTAAAATAAAAGGAGAAACATAAAATGTAATTTTTTCAATCGTGAATTCAATTGGAAATCACCTAGAATTTGTTCCCGCTAGATTCTTACCATTTCCCCTCTATTTCCTTTGTCTCCTTGTGGTCCCTAATATAAAGAGAGGAAGAGAAGGGTGTTTTTCAGAGTATGCGCCTAATTAGAAACCACCATCAAGCTACCTTAAGTGACTCATATCATACATACTGGGTTACCACTGGGCCCAATGATACCAATGGGTCCGATGGCTCCTTGCATACCCTTAAAAGAAGAAACACCTACAGTAGTTGCTGATCAAGAACTCTTCATCCATCTCATTTAGGTTTTCAGGACAGTTCTCACAGTGGTACTTACCATTAAACCCTGAGGACCCTTTGGGCCCTGGATACCCACTGGGCCAAGGTCTCCGGGAGGCCCCTGTGAATGACACAAACACTTTGGTCAAAACTATTTGGCCTTACAATATCAGAATACAGAAAATCATTACATCACAGCTTTTGTTTGGTTATATTGCTTGACTAGCTCTCTTAAAGGATTAGTTCACCCAAAAATGAAAATTAGGCCATAAATTACTCACCCTAAAGTCATCCTAGGTGTATATGACTTTCTTCTTTCAGACGAATCTAGTCGGAGTTATATAAAAAATTGTCTTTGATCTTTCAAGCTGTTTAATGGCACTCAGCGGGTGTTGCATGCATCAGTCCAAAAGAAGTTAAATAAAAAGCGCCCATCCATAAAAGAAGTGTCTCACACGGCTCCGGGGGGTGAACAAAGGCCTCCTGTAGCGAATCGATGCGTTTTTGTAAGAAAAATAACCATATTTAAAACGTAATAATCAATTTAATTTAGCTTGCCCTCACTGTTGTGATGACGTAAGACGTCGGCGTTGCACATGCGCCACTCAGAAGTGACGCACGCGGAAGCGCAGGGGAGACATCAAAACAAAACAACGGTCACTAATTAGAAGTACAAAACGAGGATTTGTAAAGAAGAATGTCAGAGGATTTCGATATAAGCCAAGAGGAGACTGGTTTTCCTTTGCTAAAGTAAGGAAACTTTGCTTCCTTTGATCCTGCTGAGTGCCATTAAACAGCTTGAAAGATCAAAGACAATTTTTTATATAACTCCGACTGGATTCGTCTGAAAGAAGAAAGTCATATACACCTAGGATGACTTGAGGGTGAGTAATTTATGGACTGATTTTCATTTTTGGGTGAACTAACCCTTTAAATCTGCTTAAAAAAGCTATTTTTTATCTTAAGCTATAGTGCTTGTACAGCTTGTACAGAAATTGAAGTCCATGACACTAAATCCTATTTTTAACTGTCTTAAATTCGTTTTAAAGGGGTCATATGATACGATTTCAAGTTTTCCTTTCTCTTTGGAGTGTTACAAGCTGATTGTGCATAATGATTATTTTACTTTCTTTAAAGCAGTTTGAATTACTATTGTGTACGAAATGTGCTATATAAATAAACTTGCCTTGCCTTGCCTAGCTGTAATGAAATGCTAGCTTGCACTGTTGGCTAGAAGGCTTAGCATTAAATGAGAAGTAAATAATAACTGCTTGCCTGATTAATTGGATTTTGGTGAATCATATAAAGGTGCACTTTCCTTTCAGTTTATACTGTTCATTAATCACAAGACCAGTCACTGATATATTTTATGTAAGCATCTTTATATATTATTAAACACCTAACAGCTTTACTTAAATAGATTTGATCTGTCGTGTAATCATTGCACATCTATCAGTCTCTTTGATAATTTTGGTAAAACAGTAATTAATTTGAATATCCTCAGAATATAAAAGACATAATTTTTCTTCTGTAATGTGACATTTCCATGTAAAACAGGATATTTACCTAGAAAAAATATAGGTAGAGTCTCTATATGGCAGTTTAAAAATGGGCCTGGTAACATCAGTTTAAAAAGAACATGGAGGAAATTATTACATTTTGAAGAAAGATTGTGAAGACAATTTTTTTAATTTGGAAAATTTAGATTAATCATTCAGAATAAGACATTTAGATTGATCATTCACTTACATTAAAGCAAACAGGATGAATTTTGATCATAAAAACATAACAAGTTGACTTTATAGGCTGACGTTGGTGCAAGAAGAAAGTTTACCTTCGGTCCAAATATTCCAAGAACTCCAGGAAATCCCTGTTCACCAGTACCACCCTAAAGAAAAATATAAACAGATTATAAATAGGTAACAGTAGTAGAATGGCATGACACTATTCTTCAGGAAGTGTTAAAGAAATGCATTGTCATTCATTCATCAACTGTTAAATAGACTGAAAACATGCAAATATACTACCATTTAGAAAGTTTAGGGCCAAATTAATACTTTTATACAGCAAAGATGCAATAAATTGATCAAATGTGACAGATCAAACGAGACATTTATAATGCATTTATAATTACAGTTTCTGCATATGTATTAAACAGTGCAACTGTTTTCAATAATGATAATAATAAGAAACGTTACTAGAATGATTTTGGAAGGACTAAGTAACACTGAAACTCAAACTACAGTATTACATAGAGCTGTGTAAGAAGTTACTGTCTGATTTTGGCAATTATGTTCTTTGTTTTATTCTCAGAGGTCCATTATTTAAACAAAAGAGATCACTAGAGCAGTATTCATTGGTGTGTTTGTCATATTTGGAATGGATCAATTGTCAGAGAAGCAATACTTACAGGTTGCCCTTTGACCCCTCGGTCACCCTGTTTTCCAGGAAATCCCATTCCCCCATTAAATCCTCTTTTGCCTGGAGGTCCAGTTTGGCCAGGGATGCCCCTTTCACCCTAAGTCAGAACATTGAGAAATATTTAAGCTAAAACCAGCTAATATTGTTATAGATGCAGATAATGATGACACACAAACATAAATAACTGGTCACCATATATGCATATAAGCAAGGTACCTTTGGCCCAAAAGAGCCTTGAATTCCTGGCAGACCTGGTACACCTGTGTTTCCTTGAGGACCTGGTTTTCCAGGCAGACCAACCTCCCCATCACTTCCATGCTCACCCTAATGTGCATAACAGGGAAAAAACAAACCAAAACATCACAAACAACAAAACACACCTGGGCGATTTCAAGTGTTACATTGAAAACATTGAGAATTACATTCATTGTCTTACTGGCATTCCTTTAACTCCATCTTTCCCAAGGGCTCCTTCTACCCCAGGATCACCCTCAAGACCCTCACGACCAACAACTCCTCTGGGGCCTGGGAGACCAACAGGACCCTATGAGAGAAACACAACTGTTTATATTAACATCAGCTGTAGGTTCTGTCATGATGTAAGAAAAACGTACTTACAGCGGAGCCTCGTTTTCCAGATTCACCACTTGGACCATTTTTGCCTTTTGCACCCTAGAAAAATCAGTTATTCAGTTGAGTTGGATATTATGATTTAAAACAGAAGCCATATTTGTGCATTATATTTAAACAAAACAAAATCCACAATATGTTTGTCTTGGTAAAGTCTTACTTTATTGCCTTTGGATCCTTTAGGCCCTGGAAAACCTTTTGGCCCTGCATTTCCCTGTGGTTATAGACAGAGAAAATAAGATGAAGAAAATATACATTTTATAGCTCAGTTTAAAGCAGGGGTATTATTGTTAATTAAAACGAAAACTAAAACCATAAAAAAATACTTTGATTACTTATAATAAAATAAACTAAATAAAATTAAATATTAAAAAAACATACTAGATTTATTTTTTAAGCTATTTGCCAAGGCAACATTTTTCATTTCACTTTAGTTTAAGTAACTAAATAAACTAAAACTTCATAAAAACTACACAGACATATTTAAAAACTAATAAACAAATAAAAATGACAAAATACACAACAAAATCACAAAAAATGTAACAAAATTAAAATAAGAACAAGATACAAGAATAACATCAAATTCAAAATATTAATAAAACTATAACAGTATAAAGATGTAATTATTGGTAGATTCACTCACAGGGAGTCCAGGGGCCCCTGGGTTTCCTCTTTCCCCATGAACACCTTCGTGACCCTTGAGATTTACAAATTGAGATTCAAAATTGACATAGAATGTATATTTAATTAGTGATCTATTTTGGAATTGTCTAAAAATATATTTCTTAAATCAAAACTCACTGGGTATCCAGGGTCACCTGGCTGTCCCCTTTCTCCTCTGTTGCCAACAGGTCCCTAAACCCCAGTGAAATCCAAACATATTGATCAGGTTGGCATCCAGACTTTTCACAAAACAAGGCAAAAATGTGTAATAAATCTAGTGGACTGACTCACGATGTCACCTAAAGGACCAGGTGGACCTTCAACCTTCCTGTCGTCACCTGGCTCTCCCTGAAAAGTGTAGAAATTGATTTCAGTATTGATTTCTGGATTTTTCAATCTGGTATAAATTTGACCTTGTGCTATGGATATGCTAAGGTTACATTAATTCCAAAATTAATCTGGATTTTTGGAAAAAGACTATTTGTTTTTATTATACAAATACAAAGAACACTCCTTTGTTAAATGAGCTTCTAGTTATAAGGCCTTTTAATTTTTTACCTTTTCACCTCTTGGTCCTGGGGATCCCATTGGACCTTTTGGTCCTTGATGACCCTACAGTAAATGAGGAAATAAAAGAAGAAATAGTGGAGTATGGAACCATTTGAGCGCTTAAAGACAAGCTCTAACAAGCCTTATTTACTTAAGAACCTCATATAATGTAGAGCAGCCGTTTTGATTTTGTACCATTTTATGCTGAGGTAAAATAAAGTCTTATAAGGCACGTCTATGTTAAATAACACTTACTTCATATCCCACTAAACCTGGTTCTCCATACTGACCCATTTTTCCCAGAGCACCCTGAAAATAATAGCCATGGGATCAGAGTTAGCTTCAGATAGCATAATCAGAAACTCCATTCTTGCCTAAACAAAACACAATTAAAAAAAGGGTCTCTACAATATTTTCTTTGATGTATAATAACATAAGTATCAGCATTTTCTGTGGTTTGTCAGTGATGTAATACGAGATGGTTAAAATATATCTCTGGCAAAGGAAAGGCTATTTCAGAGAAAAGCGTTTGTAATTATTTCTTTCTTCTTACAATGACATCATTAGACCTTTGTAATCAATGGACCTTATGTCCTTTTGGTTTGCAAAACTCTAACGTTGAACATTTTACCATAAACCCAGTAGTTCCTCTGCTTCCTTTTGGCCCAATGAAACCTATGGCACCTTGTTCTCCCATTGGTCCAGTCTCGCCAAGGTGACCCTGGTGACCTTTGCTGCCCTGAAATGAAATTAAGCATTATTTAAACATTCTACATATGGACACACACACACACACACACTGATATCTAATGATAAGTACTGAGAGTAGTGATGGATAATCATGTCATAAAATGTCATAAATGAAATACCTTCTCTCCAGGTTTTCCCCTCTCACCAGTTTTTCCAGGTTTGCCCTCAGGGCCCTGAAATTACATTACAGAGTTGACACTGCAAAAATGAATTAAAAGACATCTCTGAATGAACACATTCAGTCTGACTTTAATCATTCAGAACTACCACAAGGAGGTGTAGTTTGTCTTTGCTGTCATCCAACATCACTCAGTCTTCAATAAAACCTTAAAGCAGTGGTCGCCAACCCGTCGATCGCGATCGACTAGTAGATCTTTATCACTGTCCCAGTAGATCCCGAAAAAAACAGTAAAATAAGTACAAAAATGCATTACATTTCTGGGGTTATATTAATGTATCACTGAAGGGAACTGTCAAGTGCTATGAGCAATAAAGTGCTCTAGAGTGAAACAGTTTACACCAGTCCTGCTGAGAAACTGCTGAAACCAGCTTAAGGTGTTCAAAACTTATCTAAAACTTTCTACAAATAAAAAAAGGCAAACCAAACCAGCTTGACTAGCTGAAACAAAGAAAAATAGTTAATACTATTTATTTTTTTCAGCAGGCCTAGATTTGCTTCATTTTTTTTCAGAATTGAATAGTCAGCAAAATATCAGAACTATTTGTTTTTCACTGATAAATCCACAAAAACAATAGCACTGTGATTGTGATACACATGAAAACATTGACAAAATGATCTTTGATTTCGAAACTGAAAAGAGCACACACCTTGACACCTGTTAAGCCAGGATCTCCGACACGGCCTTCTGTTCCTGTAAATCCGATGGCTCCTCTTTCACCTGTTTCTCCTTCCAAACCAATGTCACCCTTTTCACCCTAGAGACAACAACACCTATTGAAACTTAATACAATCTAAAGCAAACAAACATAACGTCTACTAACATTTTGAAATAAAGTGATCATGCATAAATTAAAAAAATGTATTTGGTACTTTTCTGACCTTAGCTCCATCAGGGCCACTCAGACCAGCCTCCCCATCAAGCCCAGGGTCGCCCTGAACAAGAACGTCATTAAAAAAAATTCACTGAACTACTTTAAAAAGACACAAATGTGGACTTTAATCAGGGTAGATGCCATATTTCGCTTGACACAAATAAAAACAAAGCTGTGAAGGACAAATGTGTTGAGTTTCTAGGTTGCATCTAATAAACCATCCCTTGTGAAAAAGAAGTACACTTTAGTCGTACTAGAGTACTTGTTACGGAAATAATAAATTTTTGACAAACAGATGAATGAAATCATCAGAATGAGCTTTTTCAAATTGAAGAAGACCTCTAAGATTAAGCCTTTTTTATCCCAGAAAGATTTGGAAAAGGTTATTCATGCATTTATGTTTTCGAGATTAGACTACTGCAACTCGCTATATTATTGGGCTCAAAATAAAATTTGAGATAGATTGCAGATGGCCCAAAATGCTGCTGCAAGAATGCTCACAGGCACTTGTAAATTAGATCATATAACCCCGGTGTTAAAATCATTGCATTGGTTGCGTTTCTTTTAGGATTCATTTTAAAATCGTATTATTTGTATTTAAATCATGGCTTAGCTCCATCGTTTATTGCGGATCTAATTCAGGAACAAAAGCCAATGAGATCTTTATGATCTCAATCACAGAAACTTCTTGTTGTTCCTCGGTCTAAGATGAAAACTATGGAACAGCCTACCACTATATACAGTGGGGAAAATAATTATTTGATCCCCTACTGAATTTGTAAGTTTGCCCACTTACAAAGAAATGAAGGGTCTATAATTTTTATGGTAGGTTTATTTTAACGGATAGAGAGAATATCAAGCAAAAAATCCAGAAAAAAAAAACACTAGGTCAGTTTAAAAGCCATCTGAAAACATATTTTTTTTATGATAGCTTTCGATCGGTTGCTCGTGCCATATGGGTCTCTTTTGTCCTTAATTAAGATAAATTTCGATTGTTCTTTTAAGGTTTCTCTTTTTATATTTATTAGATATTATTAGATACATGGTTATGATTTTTTAAATGTTTTCCTCTCCTAATTGCTTTATTGTTTGTACAGCACTATGGTCAACATTGTTGTTTTATTCAGTGCTTTAGAAATAAATTTGAACATTTTAAACTTAATTGTGAACTGAATGTAACGTTTTCATACACTTAACTGCAATTAAACAAATATGTATTATAATAAAATAAAAATGTTTTATAATTTAAATGTAAATTCAATTCAATTAGCTAAACTTTCAAGAGCTTTTCTGACCCACTGAAGCAGGACTTAAGTACATCTTTAAATACATTTGTAATTATAGATTTGTAATAAAGTTGTACATAAAATAAGAGTACTTCTTTCAAGCACAATAAGATTATTAAAACATGTTTTATAATGTACAATGATGTGTATAATGTATCTTTAAAATCTATTTTAAGATTTGAAGCACACATTCAATATAATTAAGCACATTTAATTATAGTACATAAGCGCCTCAGTGACTGAATGATTGTCACTGAGGTATACAACAGTGAAACCCACTGAACTGACAGTAATGGCATCTCTCCTGAATAAAGTCTATTACGCTTAGCAAAATGAACCTACTCGAGGTCCAATCAAGCCTTGCTCTCCCATATTCCCAAGAGATCCAGCAGCACCCTAAAAAGTGTGGAAAAAAAGTTACAACTCAAATTTCAGCATAATTAACTTGTGCTTTGTATAAAACATCTGCATATGATCACAGTAACCTCACTATGGTAAATTTTGGACATGACATTACTAATCAGCATTCAGTATCATGTACAGCATAAGAAAACACAGCAGGTGTTTCACCTTCTCTCCTGGTTCACCTGGTAAGCCTCGCTCCCCAACCTTCCCAGGTAAACCCTGTCACACAAACCAGGAAACTAATGAACATGGACTGTTTAACTTTCTAAATCTTACTACAGTCTTTGGTCCCTCACAGCTAAGAAAACATGTGGGAATAATAGATAGGTAATTAGAAACAAAGGGACAATGTGGGACAAAATCTGTTTCTTATTTCGGTTTCATTCGTTAAAGTATTTTAATTAACAAAGTCAAGCTAAGTGTTTTCTAGTGCCACCTGAGGACATTGTAATTGTATACAGGAACCACAACTAATCTGGCATTGGCTAAATTAGGGCATAAATAGAATTGTTTAGCAAAAAAGCAGTGAGAAGAGTAGGACAGAGGGGTACAATAAGAAGTAACACAGCTTGAAAAATAGAGAACTGATCTAATAATGCTGGAAGTACAATATGAAATATCAACACATATTTGAAGATTATGTCAAGAATCTTACCTCTGCTCCAATCTCACCCAATGGACCTAATACTCCCAAAGGCCCTTGAGGACCCTGTTAAGAGACAGAAAACATATGGCTGTGATATCAGCTACTGAAACAATGATACAAATCTTACTGAGTCCAATCTTTTGAACAATAGTGTTCAGATTTGTTACACTGATAAAAAAAGACAGTAATATATATATTGTTACAAACGAGTTCTATTTCAAATAAATTTGAACAATTAAACAATGTAAGTCAATGAGCATCAAAACGGTTTCTTTCAACAACCTATTTGCTACACCTCTGAAACAACTTTCCAGACCATTTAATAATATTAACACATAGCCAAATAGCTATTCAGGCATTGTTTTTGCAAACTCTTTTCCAAACCTGGCTCCGTTCTGGTATGGAACAGTAACTTATCACAAATCACTCAATTCCATATGGATAAAATCAAGTCCTGTTTTTTTTCTAGTTGAAAATCTTGTTTTACTTAAGAATAAATGCTGCCATTAGTTTTGTCACATCACATTGACATCATCAAACCTGATATGTCACATGTAATGGTACCATTTTAATCAGATCTGAACAGCGGAGGGGAACAAAGTCAGTTATTAAAGGCTTACATTTCAGTCTGTTTCAAAAGACTTGGAATAGATGGACTGCTTCATGAACATTTTATGGTGCTTTTTTGTCGTTTTGGAGCTTGACAGTCCAAATCCTCATTCATTATACATGAATGATGTACTTACAGGTTCTCCTAAGATGCCCTTTGCGCCAGGAGGTCCTGTTGGCCCTTGAACACCCTAAAAAATGGATATACATATTTAATTTCAAAATGTATATATTATAAACTTAGTTTTTTTTTTTCAATTAATTTTTTTCAAAAACTGTTGAAAATGTTTATCAAACAATCAATTACTCACAGGAAATCCAGTTGGTCCGTTTTCACCAGTTTCACCAAGTTTACCCTATTACACAAGAGAGAAACTCAGTGTCTCTGCATCTTGTCACTGGGGCAGTTCCCAGTTCTTTACCCTTAAAGGTAAGTGTAGGTGCATAGTAGTGCGATAAGAGTATATATTACTATCTTAAGGGTACATAAAACTACTGTAAGGTACAAATATGCACCCTTTGGGCATAAGGTACAAGGTACAAAGGTGTCTCTTTGAGGATACTGCCCCAGTGACACGCTGTTGTACACTCTAAAGGCTACAAATGTTCAACGTTAGAGTTTTGCAAACCAAAAGGACATAAGGTCCATTGATTACAAAGGTCTAATGATGTCATTGTAAGAAGAAAGAAATAATTACAAACGCTTTTCTCTGAAATAGCCTTTCCTTTGCCAGAGATATATTTTAACCATCTCGTATTACATCATTGACAAACCACAGAAACCCAAACCCCAATTTTTGCACTATTTTTTTTTGGACAGTGTCAAAATTTAAGAGAAATAAAACAAATAAAACTGTAATTTTACCATTTGTCCATTGAAGCCTTGTTTTCCCAGTGGGCCTTCAGGACCCTGCAGAAAGGGGACAGAACCCAAGACAGTCACCAACTATTTTCCATTGCAACAACCAAATCAAAATATTCTTTATTCTGTTTGATCAAACCAAAACCAAGTATTTTGGAAATGTTTTGAGACAACCTTCAATGCACCCTGTTTCCAGCTTTTCCGGTTGATAAAATGTTGTGCTGACAATTTAGATGTGTTTCATATGTTGTTTTGTTCTGTGGTAGGGAAAATGCAGTGCATGCCAGCATGGAGGAAGTCAAGTACTTCATCTTGAAAAATAGCATAGCATTACTACGCCGCTTTCAACAAGCACCATTCACTTCATTTTGAAGTTACTGACATCTCACGAGGATAAAATTGCAAACAATTACTAAGCTAAATGTTTCAAGATCTCAATATTAAGCTGCCAGTGAAGATTAATATCAAATTAATCATATGCAGCCCTAATTGTGCTTATAAACAATAGTGAAAACAAGGAAACAGTAATGACTTTGGTCCAAAAAAGGGACTATTAATGATGAAAGTTTAGGACTATTTTCTAATCGGTATCATGACTGTAAGATGTTATGCAGTAACTTAGCTCTACAAGAATCATTGCTGAATATTTCACCTTCATTCCCATCACTCCTTTGTCTCCGACTGGTCCGTCTGGGCCTGTCGCACCCTATGTAGAATATAGAGAGGTGGAACTGGCATTATGGAGCAGACACATATGGGTGTACAAAAATGAACCAAACAGCAGAGGGCACACTTGTACAAACAAAGACATCAGTGGTGATACTCTGGGTCAAGAGAACAAGTTTACTATTATCACCTAGTGTAACTAGCAGATATACAGTATAGCATTAGTCAAAGTTTGACAAACCTATATGACATATAGACAACTAATTCAGAGTAATTTGTATGACTTATGGTCTTGAACGAGTCAAATCTCAAGCTCACCAGGGGCAAAAACCTGAATGAATGCAGCTTTAAAGACTTCTGTGAAACATTAGCCTTTCACATCATGGAAGTTCAGTCGCAGTAAAATGGAAAGCTGCCATTATATTTCCATTGTGATGATTCATAAGCCTCATGAAAATGTAGAGCCACAGCTGGGTGATCTCTGACTTTGAGGGATTTCTTTGTCTGGAAGGTGGAAACAGTGATCAATGGGCATATTATGATGGCTGCAATTGCTGTGGCTCCTGCTGAAGAACAGACGTGTGGTGCTCCTCTGACAGAACTTGCTTTTGAAGGCCAGTGCAACACTGCTGCCTCTGTTCTTGTGATCTGATGTCATTCAGCAAACCTTTGACCTTTCACGGGCTAATGACAACATTTGGGCTGATTGGAATCAGGCCTGGACAGAAACTTGAATCATAAAAAGGAGGTCAAAAATAAAACATCAGAATCTTTCTGAATCCTAATTCTAAATAACAGCCCTGCCCTTGTTTCAGTGGCAATGGTTTGTAGATTTTCAACAAAACATCAGCTGAATTTGAGTAGAATTTTTCAGTAACACTTTATTTTAGAATATATATATTGTGAATTGAAGTGTGGCCAAGTATGGTGTCCCATACCCAGAATTTGTGCTCTGAATTTAACCCATCCAAGTGCACACACACAGTAGTGAATACACACACACACACACACCGTGAAAACACACCCGGAGCAGTGGGCAGCCATATTGCTGTGGCGCCCGGGGAGCAGTTGGGGGTTCGGTGCCTTGCTCAAGGGTCTCACCTCAGTCGTTAAGGTGTCTTTGTTACACACTTACTATTATAACAACAATAAATTATGCATATTTACATGCAAATAACCCTAAGCCAAACCCTAACCCTAATAGTAAGTACATGTATAGTTAATTAATATTACTCAGTACTTAAATGTATAATTACACTGTAACAAGGACACCTTAAAATAAAGTGTAACCCATTTTTCTTTGAATTCTGTTCTGATATAGTTACTGCTATGTTACTGTAAAACTTAATAAGTTGTTTTAAAAATGGTAAAGAGTGTATTTTTGTCCCACTAGCATCACCAAATTTAACTGCAAAACTTACGACTGGTTTCCTGAACATTCTCTGATATTGGTTAGAAAACTGAATTCACAAAAAAATCACATTATTGGTAGTCAATGTTGCTGTGTTAAGCTGATTGGAATGCTCAACGATTGTTATTTACAATAAAAAATAGCTGCATTTACAATGAAACTAAATTGCATGTACAAAATACAACAGTATAGTGAATTCAATTAACTCCACCAGCATAAATTGAATAAAAATAAAGAAAAAACACCTAATGTGTATTCTTTCACCATTTTATAGGATCTTTCTGTATTGTAGAAAAGGTACATTACCATCTTGCAATGTTGCAATTACAGCTTCCTAACTCACAAATACAAACTTTCAAGGAGGACTTGAATGCCTCAGAAGATTTAAGAATTTGAGTTGATCTGACAGCATGCCCAATGAACTTTTAACTTTATTATCAATATTTCAAACTATTTTTAATTTGTCTGTGAGGTGAGAAGACTTTCTATTCCTCAGTAAATTACATGAATATTGGCCTCTAAAGAGCAGTGAGATAAATGGATCTGTCTGTGGGAACTAACAGAACTGAGCATTTTGAAAATGACGAGGCTCAAATCCCAGACCTCCACGTTTTCCATCAGTGGTAATTCAGTCCTAACTGCCGTTCATCTTTTGTTTGTTGAAGGATTAATGTTTCATTTGTAATGGTGAATTAAGTTTATGAAATGTGTTTTTGCGATGCGAGTAAAGACAGTTATGAGTGCTGAAATTTCTGATGGGATGCTAGAAAGCTATTAGAGATTGTATTAACACATTAAACAACATGAACTTATGTGAAATTCATTAAGAGTGAAGCTTCAATGCAAATGTCCACACTAAATCATAGTGGACCCTATTAACTTTCCTAATGCATGTTCCTGGTCTTACTGTGAACAATATATCAATGCAGGTTATTGCAAAGAAATAGAAACAAAGTTTAAACAAACTAAAATAATAATACTCAAGTGCTCTTTTCATGTAGGCTGTGCAAGCTATTGGATAAGGTTAACCTAAAGCCAATTAGGTAATAGAAAGGCCGGTTTTCACAATTAATCAATTTCTGAAGGATAAAATCAGCCAATCCTACATTTTTTCTCATTGAATATTGTGTTTCTCTTTGAAATATGTCACATTACAGAAGTAAAATTGGTGCAAATGGTATTCATACTGACTTGAAGAGTTTTTTGAGTGTTCTTATCTGCTGAGAATCATCATAAATCTGACATCATTGACATAATCCAATCTCCAAGCTTGGGACTTTCCCATCAGTACTTGAAGGCTTAACTCTTTAGCAACCCCCACCGGTTCCCATTACCCATAACACCCATAACCTATGACACACGCGAAAACGTCTCGGTTACGTATGGTAACCCTCGTTCCCTGAAGGAGGGAACGGAGACGTCACGTCGGATGACCGACGAAATTGGGGATCTCGCTTAGAGAGACCAATCTACTTCGAGTGTAAACTAAACGAGCCAATGCACATTGGCCTTTCACAGTAAATCCGAAATGCTCCAAGCTGCTCATGAGTATTGCCACTTCTCCACAGCTGATCGGAGACTGTCCTTTGTTTGCCCTCAACTCCCATGGCTCGCTTTGATTCGGAGCAGAACCCTGTGGGTGGCACTGATTCCTTCATTGTGATAGTACAACTGCAGCTGGATTTTATTTTTTATAGTTTTTTAAAAACATTACGTGAAATAGATTTTTTTTCCCAATCATTGATAGGTTTGCCCTAATGTTTTGTGCTTGAGCTTTGTAGACATTATCATCATTGTGGGGATTATCAGTACAGTTGTGGGGATAAAACTAAAATAATTTGAACATAAAAGTGGCGCGTAGTTTTAATATTTTAATTAGGTTTTAATGGTAATGTAATCAGAGCTGATGTGAAGATACCATCTGTCAAGCTCTTCTGCCATGATACTGTCACTTACTGTAAATATAAAGGAAATATATAGCTAAAGGAAATATAATAGCTTCCAGTAACCACTGCATTAGCAGGATGCAAAACTATCCAAAGATGACAGAACTATATGCCAATGCAAAACTCATCACAGGCCTATGTGAACTTGAATGGCCTCCTCTAAGAAAAAAAATCATGAGTATACAGTGATAACTATCTAGAGAGATTACAAAAATATGTTAATTGAATAGAGTTGTGAAATTAAGACTTCTGCTGATGAGCGTAGCTTGAACATTATACTGTTTTACTTACAAAAATATGTCTTACTTTTAATTCTTGAACATTTTGACTTTCCAAAGCACATGTTTATGTAAGGACCATCATTACTAATAGTCAAAATGATCAGTTCTTACCCTTCTGCCTTTGGGTCCTCTGGTGCCGCTGAGGCCCCTAGACCCGGGAGGCCCCTGGAAACACAGAACAGAGTCCTGAATCAGGCAGCAGGAGAACGTTCCCTGAGAAATTTAGTTAGAGCTGGCAAGAGTCTCTGGCAGGCAAACAAACATCACTTGACCCGATTACAACTACAGGGTGAAAGCTCTGTCCTTCAAAGGCTGGTGTTTATGTTTGTAATACGCTGCACTTTTTGCCCTCCTCACAGGGTCATCCGAGTGCCTTCAAAAGCTATTTCCTGCCAAACGCTTGCATGACGTCAACATTTGTGTGAAAAGAGCAAAGAAGCCCAAGGAGTTGTCAGGACGCTAATTATGCTAGTGTCTATCATCAGTGTCCACGGACAGCTCTAATGAGAGAACGTAAACAGTGCTGTGCGGAGGCAAAATGTTAATTTGATTACTGAATAAAATGAGACAGACTTGGCCGGTTATGATGTTTCTGTAATCTGGATTTACCTAGAAAGATTTAGACCTGACGACTGCACAAAATGTGGAAATTACAACACAAAAGTAAGACACAAAACAGAGCTGATTTGTGCTGATGTTACTTTTTGCAGAGACTCTTGGCCAGGGATAAATGAAGTCAGTTCATATATACTGAATACATAACATTGACTTACTGGTGTACCTTCTGGTCCAGATGGGCCTCTCTCACCCGGGGCCCCTGGGTGTCCCTAAAACAACAATAACAGGCACATCATTATAGAACAATCTCTATTACAAGAAATAAACTCTAAAAAACTCTCACTCAGTTGTATTTGTTTTATTGTTCCGTTTCAACTGTACTACTGTACACCATTGAAAGTTAACTTGGTGGTGTGGTAATTTAAACAAAAAAGCTTGTGATGACTATTATTAACATATTTGTGCAGCATAGAAGAAAGAGCTCTTATAAGCATGATGTAGCAAACTACACTGAGAACAACTCCTATGTTGTTCGTTGGCAAGCGCTCATAATTAACAATGGAAATGAAGACGGACTATTTTTTGAATTGCCATGGACAACAAATACATACAGACAAGTTTTAAGTGTTATAGGAACTATTGAAACACTGAAATGACGACAAAACTTCTTGGAAAGACTGGAAGGTTGCTGTTGGACTTCTTTGGAGTGGCTTGAATTTGGTTTCAACTTTGACATTGTTCCCAAACCACTTTGCGCAGCAAATGGCTACAATTTCCTTATGTCATTGAAAGGGAAATGACTCTTGCAGTGGTCTAGCTGATTATCCCATGAATGGAAAATGGCTGATGAGGCATTTTCCCTTTCCAACCATTGCAGCTGTGATCTGTGTGAGTTATAGTGACTGCCCAAGGTTAAGTGGGTATTAGAGTTCCCCTGAGAGCAGAGACGAGATCCAGACTTACTCCTTACCATCGCTCCCTTTTCTCCAGGTGGCCCGGGCAGACCCATCTCACCACGATCTCCCTGAGAGCACAAGAAACACATCTAAGCCAAACAACACAGCAGAAGATATCACTAACATCAAGGAAAGACAACATTGACCATGATACAAAACCAACATAAATGTCTGATGATTGATTTAAAACACATGCCATATATAAACAGGAACCAAGATTAATCTGAATTTAACATGATTACACATGGCGGAATGCTGTGAAACGAAATGCTGACCTTTTCTCCAGGAAACCCCACCTCACCGACAGGTCCGACAAAACCAAGAAGACCCTATTGTGCACAAAGAAATAAGGAAAAAGAAAATCAAAGATTACTAACTCCAGATTAAAACGCATATAAATATACAGAAGTATACGAAAAATCCTTTACCCTCTCACCAAGCATCCCAGGGTTTCCAGGAAATCCAGGCTCTCCCTACAGCAAAGGGACAAGATTTGCAATTCAAAAACTCAGATGTTAATGTATTCATTAACAACATAACGACCTCTAATAAAGGGGACTCATTCACACATTATTGGGAACAGAAAAAAGTAAAGGGTGTTTCTTCAACTATGACACTATACTGCCCAGAATTAGGTTTTATCCAACATTAGTGTACTTGTTTACCAAGGAGACAACAGCATCAGTGAAGAGCTTGAGATGAAATAAGACACATGTGATGTGTGAGAACAAAAAAAAAAAAAAGGGCAAATGTTATAAACAGGGGTGGAAAGAGTAATATATTAAAATATTCTACTAAAGTAAAAGTACCATTACATTAATTACATTTATCTTAAGTACAAGTAAAAATACCAGTCTAAAAATCTACTCAAGTAAAAGTAAAAAGTAGCTCTTTTAAAATTTACTCAGAGTAAAAGTTACTTAGTTACATTTCAACAGTGGGGG
>NW_015656585.1:118604-121889 GCF_001515625.1 Sinocyclocheilus rhinocerous
GGGGGGAATGGGATAGGCCTATAAATCTCCAACTAGTTGTTTTTAATTAAAGGAATGCCTTTACAAGTTAAACTGCAATAACCAAAAACATGTCGACACATGACATTTAAAACATTTAGGGATGTATGTGAGATTTTAATGCAGGTCATCCCACCAAGTAGGCAGAAAAAGCAAGTTATATTCTGGCTACCGACAAAACAAGCTAAGTTTTTGACATTTTTAATTGCTTTTGATGGATTAGAAAATTAAGACTTCACATTGGTTATTTCAGTAGCATAAAAAACTAAACTAATATTATTATAAATTATACAAAGAAAGCGAGCAAAGGACACTAATGGCAGTCCATGACTTCAGTCTAAAGTGAGCTATGCACTTTCACAAAAACTCCCATAATCACTGAAGCAAATCAATCGCTTACATTTATTTTGCACTTTGTTGTTTATGATTATGACAGAATTTGCGAATGGACATTCAGAATTCAGTCAGTGAGCGCGCACACTTGAACAACTCCGGCGTTCTCTGCGGTGATGAATCAAAACGCCTCTGATTGGACATTGCATTCATAAACTCAACAGAAAGGTGTATGAATGGTTATAATGCTCAACGCTGCAAATCGCGAGTATAAAGACATCTGATGCAACATGAGCAGATGTACTCTACAATGTAACACTTTTCATTCATTTCGCATTACACTTAAATAGTTCCCTGAAAATAATTGCACACCTTGGAACGTTTGTCAACCAATCAGATTCAAGCACCAACAGATTCAACAGCCCTGTAATAAAAACTGTTATAAAGATCTCACTGATTAAATTACCAGCTATCATAATTTAATCGTATTTCTGTCCATCAGTAACTGCACCAAATTGCATATATTTTAGGCCCCTGAATAAAACAGAGGTCTTTATGAACTCTATTTTCTCCTATGCCATACTATATGAGCCATAAATGCCTGACGTATCAAGTATGATACTCAATAAAAAACACATATTAACACAAATTATCCTGAATATTATTTCATGCATAAGGCTTTATATGGTTAAACATGGTGTGATGATGAAATAATGTGGTGGGAATTTTCATTAAGAATAGATTACTTAAAGGAATAGATTACTTAAAGAAATAGAAAAACTATTGAGATTGAGAGTCTAAAGATTTTCCATTGGGTCAAACTTGGTCAAATAGTTGAAGAAACACATTTAATGGAAAATTGGAGTCTAAATTATAGTGGCCATTTGGCTGTCATGAATTCTTACCTTCATTCCATCCTCCCCTGGATTCCCAGGGAAACCCTTCCTCCCAGGTCTGCCCTGAACAGAAAGTAGAAATGACCCATAGTACTGGACTCCCAGTCCTCTAAATCTACTCCCTGACATCTCATTACCCCCTGTTCCTGGGACCAATCTCCTCCATTCACCAATATATGAGCTCTCCCAGAGAGAGAGGGAGAGCACAGCTTCATTAAATAATTCAGAAACAGATGCATCAACTTCAGTCTCACAAATCCAGTGAACAATACTCAGAAGTGTTTATGTTGGAGCTTGGATAGATATCCCTTGGTCATCTATTAGCTAATGTCTGACCCTTTTGCCTCATTAGCTAAATTATCCACACTGGCCTCACTTGGACAGACTCTCTAAAATCGTGGGATCTTTGGCAAAATTTGTACATGAAAAACTGGGTTAAATGCAATGAACTGTTCATTTAAATTCATCTCTTGTCAGGTACAGGCAGCTGTTTGTATTACAGGCTTTGACATAAGGACAGACTATACTTTACTACATTTTATACCCTCATTGCTGAATCAGGGTTAAGTCTGGATGCTATTGTGAAATTGTTTTGGGAGAGAGGGAGACTGTTGTATTTGGAGGGTTTTAAAACTAAGACATTATAAAAGTCTTTGCTGAGTGACATAAACCAACAGGAGTGTCTGAAGTCTATTACTATATTACGCTAAATGCTCAACTGTAACACAACAAAAAATGATAAAATTACAAGAAAATATAAACCAGCATCAACGACTTTAAAGGAAGCCTCTGGTCATGAGCCAATGAGGTTCCACAGAATGTCAATAGGCTACAAGTCAATGCGATCGCTAAGATGTCTAATTGAAGGTTAACTCAAGATATCCAAGGCGTTTATCAAGAAAGCACTCACCTCTAGTCCTGGAGCCCCTGGTGGTCCTACTGGGCCCTGATCGCCCTGTGGTTTAAAACAGAGGCATTATAATTTTTGAAGTAGTAAGCATCTACAAAATTATACTGATTAGGATTTTAACCTTTTTGATATGCATATGAGCAAAAGCCTTTTGAAAACACCTGTAATACAATGACATCTTAGATTCTAATAAGCTTTTAATAAGCTATGTTTTATATTTAAAACAGAAAAGATTAATTTAAAATGTGGTGTTGCTTATTCTTTGCCATATAAATTTTATTTTCAACACCAAGTAAAGCAGAATAGCTCTAAACTGGTCTTGATCATTTGATTTGATTTGATTTTGTTAAAGTCGTGCCTCATTGTGTTGGTACAGTACTAAGTACTAATAAACAGCAATTAGCATGCTAATAAGCAACTAGTTAATAATGAGAATTGGTCCCTGTACTAACGTGTTACCCAATTTAAACATATCTAGTTGTTGTTTGCATTAATGTGTCAGCTATTTATCTATGGAAATTGTTTTTACCTACTGTAACCAAGCGGCAACCTCCCGCTCTCTCTCGTGATGCCAACAAGGAAGTGACTTAAACTGTAATTCATCAACTGGCCGCTAGAGGCTGGCTGCAAAAAGGAGTCAATCCCATAGATTCCCCATGTTAAAATGCCCAACTTTACAGCAGAAAAAAACATGTTTACAGCCTGGTTCAAAAAATTATTTTGGTCTATATAGCTAATTTTGCACTTCATGACAACTGTGAGGGGGGGTGAATTTTTTTATAAGTCATCCGTTTAAATTATATTAAGCCTTAAAGTTCTGCATAATTAAGGGCGTGGCCACTTGAGTGACAGGTGGATTGCCGCTGCCGTCACCACCGTCGAGCTAGGTGGGCGTGGCTTCAGCAACCAGCTCCCGCCTTTTTGCCCATTTTCGATTATCCGGGAGTGAAGCGCGGTGACGCGCTGCCAAGATGGCGACGGCCGGCTCTGCCCACTTTGAGCTTCAAAAACCTCTTCAGGAACCTACGGGTGACGTCACGGACACTACGTCCATGTTTTTATACAGTCAACGGGTGTTATGCAAATCTTCCCACATAGTGAGGTAGATATGTGGGGGCGTGTTAGAAC
>NW_015656585.1:123012-161003 GCF_001515625.1 Sinocyclocheilus rhinocerous
CCAACTTTACAGCAGAAAAAACATGTTTACAGCCTGGTTCAAAAAATGATTTTTGTCTATATAGCTAATTTTGCCCTTCATGACAACTGTGAGGGGGCAACTTTTTTTTATAAGTCATCCGTTTAAATTATATTAAGCCTTAAAGTTCTGCATAATTAAGGGCGTGGCCACTTGAGTGACAGGTGGATTGCCGCTGCTGTCACCACCGTCGAGCTAGGTGGGCGTGGTTTCAGCAACCAGCTCCCGCCTTTTTGCCCATTTTCGATTATCCGGGAGTGATGCGCGGTGACGCGCTGCCCAGATGGCGACGTCCGGCTCTGCCCACTTTGAGCTTCAAAAACCTCTTCAGGAACCTACGGGTGACGTCACGGACACTACGTCCATGTTTTTATACGGTCTATGACTGTAACATATAGAAAAAGTATGTCTATTCCATGGAATCGCATGGCCGTATAATGCTAAAACTCCAGGCCTTGATGGGTTCACAAAGGAATTTTACTGGCCTTGCATAAAAACCTTGCTGTTTAAGAATGTACGCCAAACATGGATATATTTGGCTTTACCCAAAGGCATATATTTATTCATTATACTTACAACTGGACCTATTAGACGTTGTTTTGTGACTACAAATTGCTTCCTTGTATATGCCAATAGACTTGCAAATGTAGTTGCAGCATGAAGTAACTTTTTTTGTTTTTTAAATGACACATACAGTTATACACAGAGGACGATTATCACATAAACATGTTAATATTACACACTGTTTATAACTATAGATGCAGATACTGTATACAGTTGTACATTCAGATTTACAGCTATTAATTTATTCCTAAACCAAAGAAGGGTCAGAACCTGTCCGGATCCTACCTCAAGTCCAGGAACTCCTCTAGGGCCTGGAATCCCTCTCGTTCCTGCATTCCCCTGCGATGTATTAAAAAATTACCATATTTGCCCCTATTTTACAATTTGGGACCCAATTACAAATTTTGGGAAGGGGACCAAAAGCTTAAAGAGGAGAGATTCACACCTTTGGGCCCTCAGCGCTATTCTGTCCTGGTGGTCCAATATCCCCTGGAAAGCCCTGAGAAAAGGCAACAACACTAGTCTTGGCACTACATTCATTATACTTTATCTAAGAAGACTCCCTCAGCTACTCAACTACAACTTCTCACTCTGAAATCTATTTGGAGGACTGTGTGAGCTTTCTAAACAACTGCAAATGAATGTCTATCTCTCTGCGGTTATTTTAAATTAACACAAAATGAAGGAACTACTAAAGCCAAGTGCACTTTTATGTTGTAAGTCTGCGAGTTGGCTACATTTTGTTGCCAATTTAAGACATAAAAAGTGCACTTATGTGCAGCTGAAAGACACTGTGTCATGTTTTTATGCTCTTTTACTATAGTTTACTTTCTGTGAGTTTGTGCATGGGTTTGTATGCGAACTGAACTTCAGTGGGAAGAATTGAATCTTATAACAGACACAGCTGATTTGTGATTAGATGTGTAGTGTAAAACAAGAAATCGTTAGTCTTTAAACGTACACAAGGCAATGACCTTCTGTCTTTGTAGAGTACACTTGGCCTGAAATGAAAGCACAATTACCTCAGGGCCAGGTGGGCCTGGCAAACCATCTGGGCCTCGATCTCCAGGCTTACCCTGAAAGACAAACAGCTATCATTTGACTCTTTGTCAAATCAGAACTAAAGATTTAAAATTAATCAACCTGGTAAAATACAATGAAATAACAATAATAATAAAAAAGTTGTATGAATTAACCTGTGGTCCTGGCTTTCCTCGAATTCCTGGTAAACCTGGTGAGCCCTGATTACCCTGGAAAATTCAGTTAATAATAAGTACATAGTTACTTAAATAAAAACCTCTGTTTGGGTCTTTAAAAGCACATAAATACTCACAAATATAAATGCATGCACACACACATTTTTTGAAGTTGTAATTTTAAAGTTAATTCAATGTTGAGGTTTCTTTGTAATGCACTGTGAAATTTACTAACAATTTCTGAGTGAATTTTATTTCTACACTATTTGTTTTATTGAACACAGTTTTTTATATTACTCACTGTGTGAATACATCAAAAGAAAAGCCGTTATCTGAAATACCTTGTCACCTTGAAATCCAGGTTCTCCCGGTTCACCTGGCAACCCGACTTCATCCTGTCGACAGAGACAAAACAGTGACAAAACATCACTCTCTGGCCTTTAAGTCAGGATGTCCCAGCAGTTCAATCACAGCAGTTACTCCAGATACTGTCTCTATGTCTGTACTGTATCTGTATCTATGTTACAATGTGTCTGTAACTGTAGACATGGAGATCAGAGAAGCTGTCCAAAACAAAGCCTTATAAATATCTTGCCTAGCAGCAAAATACAACATTTAAGTACAGGGCTGCCAGCACCTGTCCAGCTGGCAGACAGAGAGACCAACACAGAAATGGGGAGCAGCAGGACAGAGGTTACACTGCTGATGCCTTGACCAGCCTTCTCTAATATTAAATCTCACATAAAAGCACACCTCAGTAACAATATCATTGCTTTACTATTTTGCTCAAATATATTGATCAATACTTGATAGAATAACATTCATTACTGTGTGAATTTTAAAGCAATTTTTATTGAAAAGTCTCAAATATCTAAAAATCTATTTATCTGTTAGTTTATTTATTTATTTACAATCACAGACAGAGAGAGAACTCTACTGAGTTATGTATGGAGTACGTGTCATTATATCGCATTAATGGTTTTGAATGGTCTCTTATGCTCACCAAGCTTTATTTATTCGATCAAAAATACAGTAAAACCAGTACTATTGTGAAATATTACAATTTAAAATTGTTTCCATTTATATATTTTAAAATGTAATTTATTTCTGTAATGGCAAAGCAGAATTGTCAGCAGCCATTACTCCAGTCTTCAGTATCAAATGATCCTTCCGAAATCATTCTGATATGCTGATTTGCTGCTCACGAAACATGTCTTATTATTACTATTAATGCTAAAAACAGTTGTGCTGCTTAATTTTTATCTTCCTTGATGAAAGTTCAACAGAGTTTATTTGACATAGAAATCTTTTGTAACATACATGTCTTTACTGTCACTTTTGATCAATTTAATGCATTCTTGATGAATAAAAGTATGAACTGCTTTAAACAAAATTCTTACTGACATTTAACTTTTTGTATCTGTGACTGACAACATTTTAGCATGTTACAGCTGATCTCAGTCTCTCCTAATAGTGGCTCTGTGCAATCAAATACAGAAGAAGCAAAAGCTAATAAAGGTTATTCAGATCACCTTATCACCTTTCAGTCCAGACTCGCCAGGGTTTCCTGGTATACCCTGTAAGACAACAAACAGACAATTGTTAAAAAGAAGAATTGGTAGAATTGTTTTATGAATGGAAGACCATAAATTTTAACCATCAGTTGCTCCTTAAATGCAAACTGAACTTGTCTGTACATTTATTAAATAGTGTTGCCTACAACATTTGTTGCTATGAAAATAATCAAAATTAATATATGTCACTAAATGTGTTGAAAATTAAAGTATTATGTACTACTGTGTGTGATTTCAACTGTTAAAATCATGTTAAAATTCCTTTTTGTTATTCTAGTGTAGTGTGCAAAGACAACTATAAGAAAGCAATTTGTAAGTTAATTTCCTTTCATTTCTCCCAGCTTGACCAAGCTGGTTAGTTTGGTGTGTTTTTCTTGTTTTAGAGGGGTTTTGGCTACTTTTTAGGCTGGGATACCAGCCAAACCATCCTAAATCAACTAAGACCAGCAAATCCCTTTAGGCTAGTTTGAAATAGTCTTTTCAGCATGGATGTTCATAACAATTTCAATGTAATCACCTTTGGTCCTATTAATCCAGCAAGACCCACAATTCCAACAAGACCCATATCACCCTGCCATGAAATATAAAAAGCATAAACAAGCATAAAAATGTACAATGCACACATTATATTCACAGGCCAACAGAAAAAAAAATCAGAAAGCATCAATGTCGGGAAGGCAAAAACTACAGCCAGAAGGTTCAAAGTTAATAATTGAATGTTTGTTTACTCACAATAAAACCAGGGATGCCAACAGGACCTGGAGCACCCATCTCCCCCTGTGAGAAACAGAGAGCAAATACTGAGCGTTACTGGCACAACATTCGCTCTGAGGACGCTGGAGAAAGTCTGGGGGGGCCGGTTGCCTGCATCTACCCCTCAGTGAGCCAATGAAAGAGACATGCTGTGGAGTACAGAGAGGAGCTTGTTGTGTGGCATGACTGGCTCGCTGCTAACTGCCATACCTACTTCCTCTCAGCAGCAGGCCAAAAAAATCCCCTGTGTATTTTTGCTTTCCTTGTTCTTTGAAAGTGAGCAGATAGATGTTACAGGGTCGGTTGCTCTTGCTGAGTGACCACTGATGAATAAAAAGGATTGAGGTGAAGGCGTGCGTGTCCTCTACGTTTGCGATATGGTTAGGGTTACAGTACTGCAGGCAGTCAGGTGATCAGGCTAGCACTACACTAAGCTACTGCCGGCTCAGCTTTGGAAAAAAAAATTGTTCACACAAGCGTATATTTGAAATGGGCTGTTTGCAAAAGACCCAGGAAGGCAAGATTCTTAATGACTTACTTTTGTATAGTCCACATTTTTAAACAAAACTTAATTTTATGTGAATGGTGCACCTTCCGAGAGCTTTCTGCATTCCTCTCTTTGTAAACAAGGCACAGCACATGCAGGTTCTACATTAGAACGCCGGCTCCTGCGTCAGCAGCAACACACGCATACATCATCGAACTCTTGTGAATTTACATGAAAGACACGGAGATGATGTCACATGGACTATTTTAACGATGTCCTCACTACCTTTTTGGGACTTGAACGTGGTAGTTGCGTTCCTGTCTATGCAGGATCAGAAAGCTCTTGGATTTCATCAAAAATATCTTAATTTGTGTTCTGACATGAGGGCAAGTAATTAATGACAGAATTTTCATTTTTGGGTGAACTATCCTTTTAACGGCTGCTAGGATGTTGCTAATGCCGAGTTCACACTGCGCAATTTTAGCCACGATTTTCACTCGCTGACAGGTTTTGTGAAGTCACCAACAAATGCTTGAAATTGGAGGCAAATCGGTGCTCGTTCATGCGAGTGACAATCACGCAGTGTGAATTATCAAAGAATCGCCGACGCATTGCCGACGCCTGTGAAATATTTGCCATGCTAAATATCTGGACCTGTCAGCGATTCAAAATCCTGCTGTGTGAAATGAGTTCTGACTGAAAAATACATCGGTGATGACCTACAGCCAATGAGAGAGCAAGATACTGGGCAGTGGGAAGTTCGGGGAGGAGTTACAGACCACAATATCAGCGTGAACTTGCGTTATTTCCTTATCACTTCTCGCGTGCGTTTGGCTGTGAAACGTAGTTTGTGGACCAGACAGAGTTGTTGGCGATTCTTCCTATTGTAAAGTCATGAAGTGTGTAACCTCCTGTTGCCAATCCATCGTGCAATGTGAACATAGCAGCAACTGAATGCTACCCCAGATAGTCATTTAGTGTTAAAACATCGGTGATCCGACGACTTTTAAAATAATGCAGTGTGAACTCGGCATAAGTGGCTTGTTACTGAACCTACAGTAAAATGAGCTCACCAGAATATCTTAATGTTGCAATGTAACTAAAGTAGTGATAGACCTTTTCTACCATATTGTGACATACATCTAAGTACAATGGATTATCAAAAAAACAAAATGTAGGGTGGGGACTTGATTCTATCCATCAGTTGTTGATTGGATGGGGGCAGATGTGAATGTGAGCTTGCAGTCAATTGTAAGAAAGAGCAGGATTTTAGCAGACGAAATGATTGGAGAGTTTTAGAGGGACAGTTCATTTACTCATTCTCATGACTGACTTTCTTCTGCAGAACACAAAAGGAAGTAATCTAATAAATATTCAGTGGGATGAACTGAATACAATGGCACAATGGCTCACATCTCTTCAATAAGCCAAAAGACTGAATGTTCAAACCAGTAATTGTGCAGGACTATCTGTAGTCTATACTTTTTTTTTGAAATTCCTAACTGTAAGTATGAGCAATAGTGACTGTAATTAAAGGCTTAGCAAAGACCACTAACAAGCTGATGAAATGTGGTTTTGCATTAGAATTTTCTGCTAATAATTTTTGACAATACACATTTTATAGATTGCTAAGATATTATACTTATGTCTATAAGATGTCAATTCCTAATATGCAAATCAGTGACATAAAAATGACTTATTTGAATATTATGGTACATGGAAACATGAATAAGATGAAAAATTGGGTAACGAATATGGTAAAACGATCAGAAGTGAAGCAACCCCTGTAATGGCTAAAACAGATATCTGCTGTAGACTCTGGTAGTGACAGCTGATTTCCTCATTACCAATATTACTCAATGCTGAGCTGCACACACTGGACACCCAACTGGCTTGTGTGTGTTATTGTGGTAGCAGAAATCAAAGGTATTTATTAGAGTGTAGCGGTTTGCGTGGCCCGGTCAGCTTGTATAACCGTATGTGTATAACAGTGTATGACAGGCAGGAAAAGGGCATGCAGAGGCTAGGAGACTTTGGGATGACTTTTTGCTGAACATTTCTCTTGCTGTGCGGCAATATTCTGATACACTAAACCTGATAATAAATATAACCCCAAACAACTATGCTTAAATCTCTCTGAGCATTAGAAAACTGGAGTTCCCCCAAATGGCAGTTGGCCAGGTGGTTGATGTAGCACTACTTACTGGATTTCCATCAGGTCCTGGTGGTCCTCGCTCCCCAAAATCTCCTGGAAAGCCCTAAGCACACAAATGTGAGAGACAGCAGAGCTTAGCAGAGCGAGACTTGAAGAAACCGCACTTAGACTCAGGGCAGATACCATTTGTGCATTGCTGTTTCCAGTTGCCCACATGGTAAACATTGTCCCTTCACTCTAACCCAGCGCAAACCTCTGTATCACCAGAACCACTCCATAATCATGGGATACTGAAAAACTGGATCTCAAAAAACAGCCACAGGAAAGCAGCAATAGGATAGAATAAGTTTTAACCACCAACTATATCTCCTATACAGCCAACACGTTCTAGAAAACTGGGAGACACTGTAGCATTGTTCATTTTACAAAGGTGGTTTTGGATGGAGTATATTAGTGGCCAGAATTGTTTTACCACTATTTAAGTATGTGAATAAAACAGATTGAAATGGAGGTTTTTGTATTACTATTTCTAAGGTGGATAGTATGGTAAGTTAGAACTATTTTTTATTTTGCATTTGCACTTTAGCCATGCTTTCCATATAGCAAAGATTAACAATAAATACTGACAATACATTAAACATTTTAAATTGTTGTAATGTGTGAATGAACTGCTCTATGCATAATAAAATGGTATCTGAAAAGGTAAAATCATCAAATCAATAGTAAACGTGAGTATGCGCCAAAAAATTACATTAAGCAGCACAACTGTTTTCAATATTTATAATAATAAGAAATGCTACTTGTGCACCAAATCAGCATATCAGAATGATTTCTAAAGGATCATGTGACACTGAAGACTGAAGTAATGGCTGCTGAAAGGTCAACTTTGCCATCACAGGAATAAATAATATTTTAAAACTTACATAGTAATATAATTTCACAATATTACTGTTAATTTACAGTATTTTTGATCAAATAATTGCAGTCTATAAATAGATAAAGTCTAAAAACTGTAGTAAAAGTCTCGTATAATATTTAGTAAAATTAAATATTTAAAGGATGCTAAGACAAATCTACCTTTTTACAACAGCAATTAAGAATGTACTAATAAAAATGTAAGAATATGGCTGCTGCACTGAAGTTTTGTTTTGTGAAAGCAGAGCCTGATGCCGAGTCACAGAAACAAGCTCAGTTCTCGTCTCTGTCAGCCCTGCAGGAAATTCCATGGCTGAGTGTTTCCTTACACTGGCAACGACCAGGAGCAGCGAGAGGAGGACCCGCCGGGATTCGCTGACAGCGCTGTTTCCCCTCTATCTACTGTTACGTTATATAAGAGGACAAGAGCTATGACGTTGCACTTCACTGTGTGCTAAACGTGTGCTTGTCTTAAGGCCAAAGTCAACACTTGTGCTGTGTGGAGATCTTTTTTTGTCCTTCAACAAGGCAAACAGTGAGTTACAGACGAGGTGCATGTGCTGCCTATCAAACAGAACTGCAGAGTTAGAGAATTGCTTATTAAGAACAGATGATTCTGTGCTTGGCACTGCATTTGTGCTTTGAGTCTAGAAAGAACTGCACATAATTGGAAGTTGTTTTGGAAAAAGATGAGCCTGAATTCTTAATGTCTAGTTCTTTTGAAAATACGCAGACTTAGAGCACCAACGTCATTTTGCTAAACAGAAAATGATTATGGGTGTGCAGATGGTAAAACTTAGTAATTAATTATTGGTAATTTAGTACTATTTATCTAGACAAAATAAGACAGCTCTGTCTACTGCCAAGACAGACTGTCAGGAACAATGAAAAATAATAGTTGCATTATGACCTATGCTATGACTGAGTTTGGTTCTATCTATCTATCTATCTATCTATCTATATGCAGATTTTGTGCTTAAGATATTACGTGGAATGTAGGCTGCAATGTGATCATGGTCTTACAGTAAAGAAAATAGTCACAAAAATGATAGTTTGCTTAAAAATAGAACATGTAGATGAGTTTGTTTCTTCTTTGGAACAGATTTGGAGAAATTTAGCATCACAAGCTCACCAGTGGATCCTCTGGAATGAATGGGTGCCGTCAGAATGAGAGTCCAAACAGCTGATAAAAACACCACAATAATCCACAAGTAATCCACACTACTCCAGTCCATCAATTAACGTCTTGTCAAACAAAAAACTGCATGCTTATAATAAATAACTGCATTAAGATGTTTTTAACTGTAACCAGTTGCTTCTGGTTAAAATATAAGTCCTCCATCCATAACATTGCTTTTGTTTATTACAAACATGCAGGTTTTTGCTTCACAAGATGTTAATTACTGTAATGTTCTGGAGTCATGTGGATTATTGTAATGTTTTTATCAGAGGTTTGGACTCTCATTCTGACGGTAAATCTGTTTTGATGAAAAAACAAACTCATCTACATCTTGGATGGTCTGAGGGTGAGTACATTTTCAGCAAATGTTCATTTTTGGGTGAACTACTCTAATGTATCCATCCAATTGGCTGTGGAACAATGGTTGAGAAACCCTGCTTTAAGAGTGTAGATAACGAGGGTCATAAAGTCAGCACAAACAGAATCAAACTCTCTCAAACAGCATGAAAGGGGTCACAAATCACTGAACACACAGGCAAGTCATTCACAGAAGTTTCTCTAGAGAGGATGGTGAAAGAAAACTTTACCGGCCTACCCATCTTGCCCTTCTTCCCGGGAACACCAGGTAAACCCTAAGAGGAGACAGCAGATAGAAGGAGAGCATGGAAAGACAGGTAAAAAGAGACAGAAATGACAAAAAAAGCACACAATGAATTAATCAATTACCAATCCCAGTCGCAATAGACTGTGTTAATGCTGAAAGGTCTTAGTTTCTGCTCTTCTGGACACAAAAGGGTCTCTCAGATCTCTATGAACTCTGTTCCCTCTGGGCCTGAAAATAGGAGACATGATCTGGCTAATCCGCAGCAGGCCCTATTCCAGCTCCCGGGGGCTTTTATTGCTATTTCCACAAAGTATTGCAGGCCGGAATTCACCAGCTCGAGATTCCTGAGCAAATATTGTGAGAACTGAGACAAACTACTGTTTTGAAGGGGGATCTCTGTGGTTTTAGTGGAGCGTGCCCCTTTCACCAGGATTCCTATTCAAAGCAAGTGCTCTGGATTTACAAGCCACCATTATAAAGAAAAATGATACATGTAAGGCACAAGTGGAAGTGTGTGGGCTTTGCTCAAGTAATATTTCCTCTAGGGGCATCTAAAACCAAGACTATACATCTCCATTATGCCACACTGTTTTACTAAAAACTAGGGAACACCAATGGACTTTTAATGCACTAGTAAAAGTTGTTACACTTAAAGGAACACTCCACTATTTTTGAAAATAGGCTCATTTTCCAACTCCCCTAGAGTTAAACAGTTCTGCACCCATGGTACGGCAGCAAAGTGTCTTGATTATTACGCCAGAATGAGAGTATAGTTCCTAGCCATGTCGGCCTAGAAAATTGCAACTTTTCATTTTCCGTCGGTCTTAGTACACGATGTAACTACTCTATATTTTTCCTATTTAAAACTTGACTCTTCTGTCGTTACATCGTGTACTAAGACCGACGGAAATGAAATTTTCTAGGCCGACATGGCTAGGAACTATACTCTCATTCTGGAGTAATAATCAAGGAAATTTGCTGCCGTACTATGGGTGCAGCAGGCGCAATGATAGTTTGTTTTGTACATACATTTGGTGTGTTGTTATATTTTTTGGGTTTGTTTTCTGTGTTCAGCTTTTTCTAAATCGGTACATCATTTTAATATTTCTATTCCATTCAAATTCAAACTATTTGCTGTGCATTTCTTTATGACATCCATAATTAGCAAAAAATCACTTGAGTGCAGAAACAACAGCAAAACTCACTCTTTCTCCATCAGGTCCAGGGAGACCGAAGACGCCTAGGATTCCAATGAAGCCCTAAAAAAGGGCAGTGTAAGAAGACAAGAAATAAACAGAGAGACTTTAGAGTGATATGGTCTGAATATCCCTTGATAAAGTGCAGATTAACTTGCAAAGGTCTTTTGAGGACAGTGGACGCTCGGTGAAGATCTAGGCCTTGAGGCAAGTGTATATGCCCATGGACTGCATGGTGCTGGCTTCCACGATGTAGTCCAAGGGCACATACCCTCACACCAGGGATCACACTGGTATTCGGCAGGATGCCTAAGGTTGGGTCACAAGGTTAATACACATGAACATACAATAAAATCATGAAAAGCAAAAGACAAAGACTGATGAGGGAATTATGCATTTTATGATACAAAGCAACATAAAAATGAAAACCATTAAATATTAACTAGCTAAATGAAATAAAACATTATTAAAAATATATTTATTACAGATATATTAACATATTCTTATATACAGTAAAATAAAATAAAACTAACGAACTAATAATAAAAATATGTTAGCACTAAGGGAAATAATAAAAAAAGGCTTTGGATGTACACTGCTGCCATATACTTTACAAGACCAAACTGGTTTTAAAATGGTAGTGGAATTATAATATAAAACCCAGCTGACAGCGGTATACTTTCAGAGCTGATGTTCTGAGGTTTTATAATGAAAACAACTCCCAATAACGGATCCTTAAATGTCTACAACCATTTCCTTTTCTGGTGCCTTTCAGAGTTTCCAAACTGAAAACAAGGTTTCAATACTAAAAATGTAGCAGCCCTTACAAAACGTCCTGAAAATCATAGCTCTACCACTTTTAGGCAAATTTATAGGAACAAACATGGAATGCAAAAACATCTCATCTTAACTGAACTCAGCCAATACATGATGATTCATTTATAGCCAACAGTGTCTAAATGATTTCTGATTTAAAAAAAATATATATCAAGACAATACAGGTATATCAAAACAGGCAATATAGAGAGTCTCTGTGTTATTTTTATCCCTTACCTGTACACCTTTTGGTCCCATATTTCCTACAGGCCCAGGCAAACCCTACAAAACACAAACAAAGCAATTATGATGAGTTATGATGTTGCAATTTTGCAAATATGCTCATGAAAGCTAAAACTCCATAGTTCTCTGTGTATAATACACTATCAAAAAATGACAGCTTGATAATCATAAGGAACTGGAATTGGAGTTGGTGCTGAACAGGTGGAAAGTAGCAAATAAGTTGATTTAGTGCCAATCAATATGTCCTCCTAAAGACTTATCAAGTGTTTGTAGGACATACTTGAGAACTGTGAAACAATTCTGGCAATACCTCTCACAATTCCTACTTTAGGCTTGCCAAACTTTAAACATAAACTGAACTGGGATGTGCGCTTTTGTAGCATGTGCCGATTTAACCAAACGTGGCCAAGGACAGCTCAGCCAAAAATGAAAATTCTGGCATTTAATCATTTGACGGTACATATTGACTTTCATAGTATTTTTTCCATACTATGGAAGTCAATGGCCACCGTCAACTTTTTGGTTACCAACATTATTCAAAATATCTTCTTTTGTGTTCAACAGAAGACAGAAACTCATGCAGGTTTGGAACAGCCTGAGGGCGATTAAATGCCATCATTTTTGGGTGAACTATCCCTTTAAAAAGTTAAATCAGCTGATTCTCTGTAAAGTCCGCAAAAAAATCTACGCAAATCTAAATTCCAATAGGATTTTCTAAAACATGCCTCATTGTGAAGTTATGCAAGACTGGAAACTACCAGAATGTTTAATTAGTAAGTTGTATTTGTTTCCCTGAATATGTGAATCTGGTAATCCGGAAAAGCTGGGGCTGATCACATGCAGACTCAGCAGAGGGAGAACATCTATCAAAAGTGGGAGAATCATCATTTGCAAATGACTTTTCCAAAGATCAGGTATCATTCATGCCTTTAGCACCCAAAAAATGATTAATTTAGTGCTAGCACACTAAGCTCAAAAAATAAAATTCATTTTCATTGCCTGTTAATTCCAAAAACAATTCTCATTTTTCAAAAATGATGTCAAAATAAGTGGTCATATTGGCAGAGCAAGCTGTTTTAGTCTCCAATACAAGCTCTGACACTTTACTACTAGTCTCACTATACTCGTGTCGGTGAGTACTGTGCAAGCCAGCAGCACAACAGAAGATTTACTGCACCTGCCTGCCAGGATAACCTTTGGCACCCGGGCTTCCATCCGGTCCTCTTTCTCCCTGTGGAGAGAGGAGAATGAACAGAATATAAGGAGGAAAAAATCCATTACAATAAATATGTCATTAGCATTGGAAGCTCTTCTTGTGGAAAGCCATAACAAACAAAAAGAAAGATAAAAAGCACAATGGAGAGAGAGAGGAGTGAATGGCCTTTCTATTAAAACAACATGTTTTTCTTCTGCGTGTCTGTAAATAGTTTCAGTCTTTTTTCATGTGTTGCCATTTTTGTCACTATGACAAAAATGGAGCATGTGTGGCCAACCACAGAATTGTGAGATTATGAAACAAAGATGAAAGCATTAGATATTGTTTTTATACTACTATAACTCAACAACTTTAAATTCCAGAATTCAATTCCAGAAATTTGAGGAAAGTCTAGATTGCCAAAACTTTAAAAAAATGTTTAATCAGTTCTACAGTCTCTTTTTAGTTTTCGTTGTGTCCATTGCTAAGCATGTAATTTATTATATATGCAAGTGTGGATGATTTGGAATGCATCTCAACTGAGTAGCAAAGTGTTCTGGTTAGATGAAAGATTTGTTGTCACATGCATATTTTACAAGGGATGTCAATTAATTTACTGTCACTAAAATATTGCAACAAAAAAAATTATGCCTTTAATCATTTTTGTGAGTCTGTAGTCTGCTACTTTTTTAATCCTAAAATGTATGTGCAGTTTTAAAAAAAAAGTACTCTTGAGTTGTACACATATATTCCATCTTAGGTCTCAAAGGATCTGAAAAGTTCTAAATGAGAGCCCAACTGAAATCATCATGTCTACTAAGCAGACAAGATAATATTCAGAGCTAAGGTGTGGTCACATTTGCACAGTCAAATTCCACAGGCAAAAGAAAGCCACAGATATAATAATGGGAACAATGACATAATAAAAAACCAAGCTATTCTGCCAACCCCAAACAAAAATTGTTCAGGGAAACTCTATCAGTTGAAAGTCTTCCCAATTCACTTCACAATGAATGGATTTGGCCTTCAAAAGTTTGCAAATCAATGGTGAATGTGACAGCACCTTTGGGATTTTTACTTTGGTTATGTAAAGATCAGTTTTATCAATCCTCTAGTTTTATAAATTCCTTTAATTCTCCTCTTGTGGAAAGTAAAAAAAAGCAATGGCATAGGAACTCACTTGATCTCCGGGGTGGCCAGAGGGACCAGGATGGCCTTTCTGTCCCTAAACAGAGAGAGAGAGGGATTGAGTGTTGCGAAAGGATATAAACACTCCCATTTATAGTTTGTCAAACAAGAGGAGGTAAATTAGAGCAAGGATAATGTGCCTTTAAGGGAGTCACTTCTCAAACATTTGCTTAATCATATCCTGGGGGGTTTCCACATATAGAGCCAAAAGAAAATCTATCATAATCTCTGAACTTTAGTAATTCTAAAGGAACTTAATAATTTCCCACAAAAAGCTATTAAATGACCATAAGCTGGTTCTCGTTACAAAAGTAACGTTATTCTTTTTTGACATAATGAAATGAAAATTTGCTTTTGCATTCAAAGTGTCTGCCAATGAGTCACAGGAACAAAGTGAAACCAGCATGTACAATCCCAGCGGTTTACAAATGTTCCCAGGATGGAGGGATGGAAAAGTAATAAATGTAGAGAAACATAACAGGTCTCAAAGTGCACATCAACAGATTCCACTCTAACAGCAAGCCACTTCCGAACTAATACCAAATCATTAACGGCTGAGCAGACGCTTAAATGGTCTGGGGACAGGCCAATTAGCTCTCATATCAGCCCATAATGAGGGAAAGACATTTTATGCTTATGTGGTAGCTACCTCTTCAGGTTTTATTTTTATGAGTTTTCCGCATTATCTCAACTATGTACTGTAATTGCTTCATTACAAATTTCTTGTAAGCAGCAAAAAATGATATATATATATATATATATATATATATATATATATTATATATATATCACTATATATATATATATATATGTTATATATATTAAACTGTAAATATTTCACAGAATGTCCAAGCTGCTCTTTTCCATTTAATAAAAGTACAGTATATTCAGGTTTGGAATCACTCCTTTCATTCTTGGGTGAACTATTACTTTAAGAAGAACAAGAACCAATGAACAAAAACAATTCACAATCGACCTATGCAGCTCTTCAAGATCCAACACAACAGGAACATTCATGGCACTCATTCCTCAATGTGCTGAGGTACCACTTTAAGAACCTTTCCTTCTACGAAGAATTGTAGGGACTGTAAATGTAATGAAGACATCATTGGCACCTTCACAGTGAGTGAAAAATCATGTGGTGTTATGTGTCTTGGCTGGGTAATTGGCAGTAACCTTTGGGATTACAATAACAGAGAGGAAACTTCTATTGACTAGAATTCAAGAGGAGGAATGGAAATTCTATGGCAAGGTTCAGCTCTCACTGAGTAACACTCCCACACAAGTACATTGTACATATAGAATACTATTTTTTTTATTGCAGAATATATATATATTTGCAAGGATGCATTAAATTGATCAAAAGTAACAATGGTAAATCTTAACTGTCAAATAAATGCTTTTTTAAAACGGTCTATTCATTAAAGAATCCTGACAAAATGTATCACGTTTTCCACAAAAATATTACGCATCAACTGTTTTCATCATTGATAATAATAAGAAATATTTCTTGAGTACCAAAGCAGCATATCAGGATGTCTGAAGGATCATGTGACACTGAAGACTGTAGTAATGATGCTGAAAATTCAGCTTTGCCATCAAAGGAATAAATTACATTTTAAAACATAATACAGTTATTTTAAATTGTAATAACATTTCACAGTATTACCATTTTTACGGTATGTTGATCAAATAAAAGTCTTGGTAAAAATAAGTGACTTGTTTCTAAAATTAAAATCTTACCAAGCCCAAATTTTGTAATGGTAATACAGTATATATAGATAGATATAGATATGAATGATATAGATATAGACATAGATATAGATATAGATATAGATATAGATAAAGATATATTTACAGTGTCTCCAAAAAGATATATTTACAGTGTCGCCAAAAAGTATGTAGACATTTTTGGACATAAAAATGCATGCATTCAATTACATTAGAAACAAAATATCAGTAAATATTCTGCAAACAAATAATGCCAGAGCTTTTCACAGAACTATATGTGGGTCTATGAAGTCAGTTCTCTAGAAGTTCACACAGATGTGACCACAGGAGTAGTTCATCACATTTACTATGAACAACATGATCCAGTGTATTTTGTTTTTGGTGTTCAGTCACACTTTATTTTAAGGTCCAATTCTCGCTATCAACAAACCATTAGCTATGACTTTTGCCTCAATAAACTCCTAATTTGCTGCTTATTAATAGCTAGTAAGGTCGTTGTTAAGTTCAGGTTTTGGGTAGGATTAGGGATGTAGAATATGGTCATGCAGAATATGTGCTTTATAAGTACTAATAAACAGCCAATACGTTAACAATAGTCATGCTAATAAGCAGCTAGTTAATAGTGAGAATTGGTCCCTATACTAAAGTTTTACCTACTGTATGTATCTTTATTAGTACATTTATTAATTTATTAAACAATTTAAAACATAAACTTGTTTTTTGTGAAAAACCTTTCATTAAAATAAATAAATGCTATTTGGTTTGATATTTTGTTATATAATGCAATGACATTTATGCATTTTTAAGTATGGTTTCAGTATCCAAATAGATTTTGTGACTACTGTATGTGATTTAGAGCAAACACTCTACCCACAGCTACTGTGCCAGTGCCAACTGTTCCATCAACTGTTTTTGGTGTTTATCTGTGCCTGCTGGGGCAAATCTCTTTATAAAACACTGCTTACAGAAACCTAATTAGTGAGGACTCTTCTGAGTAAACAAAACAAATCATAGTTTGGCACAAGCAATCAAAGACAGGTTAAATGCATACAACACAGGCTTGTGATCTCCACACTGGAACTGAGTGCTCTTCTGTGGAGGACAATGAACAATGCCCTCCCTCCTCCTAAACTATGGAAATATATTGCATAAGGGGAGGGAAGTCCCAAGTGTAGAACTAAGAGTCCGAGTAGGAATGAGGGCCAGGCTTCATTGCCATGAAAAAGAGACTGTTTCTTGCCATTGGTACTTACATTTGTACCATGCATAAACAGAGAACAAATAGATCCCTCATGTGTGTGCTAAAGGGACCTTAATAAAAGGAAGCAACTGTTTCTGTGCTTGTATGATGCTGTATACGTGTGGTGGACTTCAGAAATTCAGAAGATAAAGCCTCCATTATATGTTTGCCTTTCCCCCCCAATGTATTTTATGTCATATTTTTATTCAGTTAAAAGAAACTTGCTACACTATTATAACTTTTACACTATCATCATCAAGTTATCAACACTATACTTTTACACTATCGCCAATAGTTTTGTATGATTACAACCAAGTCATAACAGTCTCAAGGTTTTTTTTTTAAATTGCAAAAGCCTTTTTACATTGTTTAAAAATGATAATAAATAACTACAGTAACTTAACTTATTAGTATTTTTGTTATTGTTTTCTTTCTTAAAACAACTGTTATATTATTATTAATAATGACTACACTCTTTTCAGACCATTGCTGCTAGAAATGGTTAATTTGGAAAATTTCACACTTTCTTACTTTTGCATATTTCATAATATGTATTTATTTATATGTATTTGTTTATTCATATTTATTGAATGTTTTCACTGTTTTACTTTTTTGTATTATTTTGTTGTTGTTTTTTGTACACTGTAAAATAAATAAATACATACATACAGACAATACCCTCATATTAATACAGTGCATTGTGCCCTATTTTTACAGATTTTTTAACAGTGTATATTTTCTGCATAAAAATTAAAATTCACCCTTTTCCATATTCCTGTAAAACGACATACTTGTGTTGAAAAGCTTTTTTAATAATTTGTTTTACTTAGATGTACGTCACTATATGGAAGAAAATATCTTGATTATTGTGTTACTGTCATGGTTTGTGGTTGTAGCCAAAAACGCACGGAGAAGGAGTAAACGTAAAGATACTTTAATAAACATCAACACACTTGGACCATTCAAAATAACATTAATCCGAGACAAAGAAACTCAGGAGAACACAGGGCTTAAATGGAGTGGAGACAAAAGGGGATAATGAAACATAACAGGTGAACAGAATAAATGATGATTAACTAATAACGAGAACAGGAAACAGGACTCAAACCAAATAAGGACAAACAGGAACATACACGTGACATTACTCCCCCCTCCCGGAAGGCGCGTCCCGCGCCGTAACAGTTACACCGGGGAGGGGGGTGGGCACCCTGAAGGCTGGTGCAGGGCAGGAACAAGGTGGAGACAAGGAGGGCCTCCAGGGCGGATCAGGGAGCTCCGGGAGCCATGGCGGAGCAGGCAGGTCAGGTTGAAATGGCGGAGCTGGTAACTCAGGGGGCCATGGCGGAGCAGGCAGTTCAGGGTGCCATGGCAGAGCTGGTAGCTCAGGGGGCCATGGCGGATCAGGGGACTCAGGAGGCCATGGCAGATCAGAGGACTCAGGAGGCCATGGGGGATCAGGGGACTCAGGAGGCCATGGCGGATCAGGGGACTCAGGAGGCCATGGCGGAGCAGGCAGACTAGGAAGCCATGGCGGGGCAGACAGTTCAGGAAATCACGGCGTATGGGCCTTCGTGGCCTTGGCCTGGATCCCAGACTTTGCCCCTATGGCCAGGGGCATATTCACCCCACCCCCCAAAAAAAAATTTTCTTGGGGAAAATTAGGAATTCTGGGGGGTGCTCTGGAGGAGCAGGCACTGGAGGGCGCTCTGGAGGAGCGGAGCTGGCTAGCACAGGGGGCTCAGGAGACGATGGAGAGCTGGACGGGACCAGCAGAGACGAAGGAGAGCTTTCTAGAGCGGATTCTGGGGTGAGGATAGGAGCCAGAACTCTGGGGGTAGCGCCATGTCCATAAGCACTGAGAGGCACGCTTGAGAGAGTCAGGCGGGCCTGACTCGGGAACGGCCGGCAGACTTGACTCGGGAAAGGCTGGCGGACTTGACTCTGGAACCGCCGGCGGGCTTGACTCGGGAACGGCCGGCGGGATTGACTCGGGAACAGCCGGCGGGCTTGACGGCGAGCTGGTTCTGGATCGGGGCCGGACGCTCTCCAGACACCGGAGGATCCCTTCCCTCCAGCTTAGTCCAGTGGTGTCTGGGAGGTCCATGGGGCGAATTAGCCCCGATCCAGAACAGCGAGTTTAGTGTGGCATTGTCCAAAGCCGTCGTCGCGGCGTGACCGCAGAATTCCCAAGCGTACTCCACGAAGGGGTGATCTCTGCGGGCTAAGGTGGCGAAACAAGCGGTGATTTCCATGATCGTGGGGAAAAAGCAGGGAAAACAAAAAACTTTCAACAAACGAAAACCAAACGGGGAGAAGGGGTGCCGCTTACTATTTTGTTTAGGTTTCGGATTCTGTCACGGGTCGTGGTTGTAGCCAAAAACGCACGGAGAAGGAGTAAACGTAGAGATACTTTAATAAACATCAACACACTTGGACCATTCAAAATAACATTAATCCGAGACCAAGAAACTCAGGAGAACACAGGGCTTAAATGGAGTGGAGACAAAAGGGATAATGAAACATAACAGGTGAACAGAATGAATGATGATTAACTAATAACGAGAACAGGAAACAGGAATCAAACCAAATAAGGACAAACAGGAAAATACACGTGACAGTTACATTGTGCCTTTATTTACACAAAAATATTTACATAATTACTGTATTTTACACATTTGTAAATGTGTCCAAAATCACTTACTTGTTTATTCATTTACAGTTTACTACATACTGAATGCAACATACAGTAGTTAAGTGAGTGAATGAATGTGGGCACAGCTGTACTGAACAACTGCATTGTGCATGACATGCTGTATTCCAACCGGCATGAAATCTGACATGAAATACAATCTGATTTTAATCAGATTTCAAGCCACAAGTAAATATGGTTTGCAAAAATCTGATTTCATGCAGACAACAAACAAAACATTTTTTCTGCCTGACTTCACAAAGCCCATTTGATGATACAGTTGAACAGCAGACAGCAGACACAATATCTCAGCAGCACTCCACTGGGAACTTGATTCATAAATTTAAATCACTAACTTAAACCAAGACAGCTTAGCTCTTAGCCACTCAATTTAAACTTGATTTAGTTCATCTTTAAAAACATCTGACAGTTGGAGTTTTGGTCCAAAACAAAGACAATCCAAGACAGTCTGCAGTATCTGAACTGTTTTTGCACTATTTATCTTATGTAATCCTTAGCTACAGAAAAAGGAACAAATATACTTTTTTTCTCTCTTGACCCAAGAGTGTCACTTCATGAAACTATTGCAGACACAGATGTTCTTCCAGGTAAATATGAATGGACGCCTCCAATTCCAAAAAACGCAGCTTGTTCTAGTTCCATTTCACAGTCTGTGCCAAAGGTCTTCCTCTCAATTGGTCATTCACCTCTGGCTGAGTAAATGCAAAAGTTTTTTTTTCCCCCTGCAGTAACTGGCTCTTTTTTCCATCCCATTCGTTGATTTGCTGATTATCAATATTTAAAACAGTTGAGTAAATTTTTTTCAGTATTATTTGATGAATAGAAAGCTCAGCATTTATCCAAAATAAAAAGCTTTTGTAACATTATACACTATACCTGTCACGGCTCGTGGTTGTAGCCAAAAACGCACGGAGAAGGAGTAAACGTAGAGATACTTTAATAAACATCAACACACTTGGACCATTCAAAATAACATTAATCCGAGACAAAGAAACTCAGGAGAACACAGGACTTAAATGGAGTGGAGACAAAAGGGATAATGAAACATAACAGGTGAACAGAATGAATGATGATTAACTAATAACGAGAACAGGAAACAGGAATCAAACCAAATAAGGACAAACAGGAAAATACACGTGACAGTTACATTGTGCCTTTATTTACACAAAAATATTTACATAATTACTGTATTTTACACATTTGTAAATGTGTCCAAAATCACTTACTTGTTTATTCATTTACAGTTTACTACATACTGAATGCAACATACAGTAGTTAAGTGAGTGAATGAATGTGGGCACAGCTGTACTGAACAACTGCATTGTGCATGACATGCTGTATTCCAACCGGCATGAAATCTGACATGAAATACAATCTGATTTTAATCAGATTTCAAGCCACAAGTAAATATGGTTTGCAAAAATCTGATTTCATGCAGACAACAAACAAAACATTTTTTCTGCCTGACTTCACAAAGCCCATTTGATGATACAGTTGAACAGCAGACAGCAGACACAATATCTCAGCAGCACTCCACTGGGAACTTGATTCATAAATTTAAATCACTAACTTAAACCAAGACAGCTTAGCTCTTAGCCACTCAATTTAAACTTGATTTAGTTCATCTTTAAAAACATCTGACAGTTGGAGTTTTGGTCCAAAACAAAGACAATCCAAGACAGTCTGCAGTATCTGAACTGTTTTTGCACTATTTATCTTATGTAATCCTTAGCTACAGAAAAAGGAACAAATATACTTTTTTTCTCTCTTGACCCAAGAGTGTCACTTCATGAAACTATTGCAGACACAGATGTTCTTCCAGGTAAATATGAATGGACGCCTCCAATTCCAAAAAACGCAGCTTGTTCTAGTTCCATTTCACAGTCTGTGCCAAAGGTCTTCCTCTCAATTGGTCATTCACCTCTGGCTGAGTAAATGCAAAAGTTTTTTTTTCCCCCTGCAGTAACTGGCTCTTTTTTCCATCCCATTCAGTAAATCTGTGACGACAATACAGTTTAATATAATTTCCAGGGGTGTGGACTCGAGTCACTTGACTCGAGACTTGACTCGGACTCGAGTCCCAAATTTGATGACTTGCGACTCGACTCGACATAATTAAAGAAGACTTGAGACTCGACTTAGACTTTGACAGCAATGACTCGAGACTTGACTTGGACTTGAGCCCTGTGACTCGCAGATCTCCACAGTTTTTGTTCGATCAGTTACATATTTTAATTGCATGTGCATTTTTTTTTTTTAAACCTCCATTAACCTTTAAATGCATGAATGTTTCGCCAATCATTATTACATATTCGGGTCTTTTGCGACCCGGACCTATATATAGGGGAGAGCGAGGCACAAAGTAACACTTTTTGACTTTCTCAAATTGTGTAAATACACATGGGGTTCAGAGTATATATTTTTTATCCACAGTAATTTCACACTTGTCTAGTACAAATATGTCGCTTTGTTTCATAATTACAGTGTATACGTTTTTCTTTATTTACCCTCAAAAATTGGAAGTGAAATGTGACATATAACACCTTAAAATGCTATCTGATCGAATGAAAAAAATATACAAGACAAACTAAAATATTTTGTCAATAAAATAAAATAATTATTTATTTCAAATAAAATAATGGCGTTTTTTAAGAATTAAAAATATTCTGATTTTGGAGTTTGACAATGAACACATTGCGACCATGCTTGAGACGGCCCACATAAACGAGCAAAAATGCTTTACATGTCTTGAAATAATAATTTCTTAACATTAAACATTGACTGTCAGTCTTTATTCACCTGTTTATCGTCGTTTATCATTAAAATATATTAAAGTAAATAGTGTGAATTACATCACTAATGTCATAGAATAGCATGGTAACGCAGTGTTACAACATACCCCATCTGCTGTCTTGACTCGGGACTTGACTTGGGACTTGTCTGTCTTGACTCGGGACTTGACTCGAGACTTGAATGCAAAGACTCGAGACTTACTTGTGACTTGCAAAACAATGACTTGGTCCCACCTCTGATAATTACACTATTACAACCAAGGACATCTATGAGACTGATATCCAGTAACAGATGTGGTCAAGGGGCTGAGTTTGTTGATCAGAATCAGAATGAGCTTTATTGCCAGGTATGTTTACACATACGAGGTGTTGAACATATTCCTATTACTCAGGTGGCAGATGGCAGGGAATGTGTTCAAAAGCCCAGTTATAAAAAAAAAAAAAAAAGACAATTTTTAGCTGAGAGAACTGTGTTTTAACTGTGTTTTATAGCACTCTAATCCCTGTCGAAGATTTATTTCCAGCCAATGCCTAAGGCTAAAGACCCAAATATTATGAAATTTCCTTTCAATACTGCTAGGTTTTCCACTTAAACCATGCCACATAATGTCAGCACAAGGTTTTGGTGTCTACTGTACTGTAGCAGTTTAATTATGGTTTGACTGTTTTCAACCAGGCCTCTTACTGGCCTTAATTTCAATTTTTTATACACTTTTATAAACAAACACAAGCGGTGTTTGCCCTAATTAAAATTTTCTATGCAAAACATGATGCTAGGATTTTGCGGATGGTTGCCATGCAGCTACTAAGGTTTTTAAAGTGTTTTAGTGCATTGCTATAGGGTTGCTAGCACATTTAGGTGGTTTCCAGGTGGTTATTTAATGGACCACATTAAAAGACTCCATCCTATGTTTAAAAGAGACAGCTTAAACCAGCCTCCAAGCCAGATTTAGCTGGTCTTTAGTTGATATACTGTAGCTGGGGTCTACAGAAGTGTCCAAAAACTCTTTAAATCCAGCAAACCAGAAAAAAACTTTTTTTTTTTTTGCCTGTTTTACAGCCTGCGTGGCAAAATCTGTGTCTGATCATAAAGAAAAGAATTTGCACACTATTATTAAAAAAAAGGTCATTTACATTTGTCACAAAAATGTAATGGTAAGGGTTCCATTTGTTAACATTAGTTAACTATTAGTTAACTAACAATTACAAATACCACTAAAGCATATATAGTAACAATTTAGATTAGAAGAGTTTTCCCTCAATGAACTCCTAATTTGCTGCTTTTTGATAGAAAGTAAGGTAGTTGTTGTAGTACTCATGTTTAGGTATTGGGTGGGGTTATGGGATCTAGAATATGGTCATGCATTAATATGTGCTTTGTAAGTACTAATAAACAGCAAATATGCCAGTAAATATGAATATAATAATAATTAATTAATAAACTGCTAATAAGCAACTGGTTAATAGTGAACAGGTTCCCTAATCTAAAGAGTTACCACATTTATTAATCTTAAAGTTACTTTTAGCATTTACCAAGACATCATTAAAATCATCAAAAATAAATGTTGTTAATATTATTTAATGGACATGAGCTAATGAAATAAATAACATTAACAAAGATTACTAACAAATGTATTGCTCATTGTCAGTTAATGCATCAACTAACGTTAACTTCAAGGACCATATTGAAAAGTGTTACTAGTTTAATACTTTGGGTAAGGAGTTTGAAATCCTTTTACTTCATTATGAGCAATAATAATAGTGATGCTTGCCTTAGATGCTTTGCTTTGAAAACATAAAAACTGGAGAACTTAGATAAGCAATTGAGCACAGAGCAGCTGAGTGTGGGAATATGAGTAAGAAGAAAGGAATCTGGAGCTTGTAATGACGAATGATGTGGAGTCAGCTCTACAGAAATCACTTCAGGACACATCACAGAAAAAATACTAACATATACATGCCGTGCAACGGTTCACCATTCACATCTTGGGTCTATAAAACAGTTACACAAACCAAATGACAAATATAGTGTATAAACGATCATTGCCAAAAGGGTCCCAGTGAATCTCAGTGAGAAAGAGAAGGGGTGGAGCATTACAATCTCCAAGCAGACGTTAGTAGCCCACACTCGTCCTATTACAGCACACCGTCCAGCTGTGCCAGAGTCCACATCTGCTGATCCCCAGAGCGCGAGTGTGAAACGATTGAAAGACTGTACATGGCTCAATATTTTGAAATTAAAAGCATAACTCAATCCCAATCGATCATTACCTGCACATATGACCAAATGTGTCACTTCTACTTACTGTACATGTGTTACTTTACGGTACGTTTGAGCATTACATTTTTCATTTGTTTTATTGTTACAAGATTTTCTCTTTGGCCACGGCCCATGGATGGAATAACTTTATGGTTCGTTGCCAGCAGTAATTTAGCACAAGTAGTGTCTGCAACCATTTTCCACCAGCTTTTAATATTTTGTTTTATATCTGTGGCTGTGTGATTGGAAACACATGGAGAAAAAGAAAATGCCAGGTAATTCCATTACTTTACAATGTTTCAGGGAGTCGTTTTGATCCAAACGTTCAAACAAACACCATTGATTATGAATATATGTAAAACTGATGATATAATACGACGCACGTGTATGGGTCTCTTTGTGTGTGTTGTGTGACTACGTGTGCTACTCAACAGCACTTAAACAGCATTAAAATGACTTCTTAGAATGCCAAAGTACTGAATGCCAAATTCACAAATCCAATTGAAAATGCCATCTGTGAAGGTTTTCTAAAAGCTTAATAGCAAATTTTCCCCTTTGGAGAAAGTGAATATGGGCGTCTTTGCAATTGCAAATGGCTGTCTGAAAGTGTTAGTAGAGGGACCTGGCAGAGCCAATTTCATCTCAGCGGTGTAGACAGTGTATAAGTTCACTGGAAATATGACTGTTTTGAAGCAGGACTTCTGCCCTGGCCAAAGTGCTGTCTGTTCATTTGATTTGGAACCCATTACCTCTTCTGTTGTACTATAATGACACCTATTTGGTCCTGTTAGGTAAAGAACATTTCAAAATAATATACACACACTACATGGAGGTAAACCACATAATTTTAAAAGGAATTTTCCACAGACATCCCTTGGAATTGGACTACAATGAGGTCATGCGCTGGCTATCCCATTAACAGCGGCATCCAGGACATCAAGGTCAGGTGGACATGTCTGAAACAAATTGGGTTTCTTTCTAGAAAAGCAGGGGAAATGCTCTAAGCTTCCGTGAGGTCTACTACAAGAACCTTTTCCAATGGGATTTCACACAACTGATTTTAGGAGGAGTTCGACACAAGAACCTGTTTCGCATTTGCTGAGTTGGACTGATGTCTCGCCATCCAGAATAAACCGTGGTATGACTGTATGTGAGGGATTACTTTAGCATAGGGCTGATAAAGCAATAATGTTTCCTGGAAAAACATGATGCTATGCTGTTGCAAATTAAGTGTGTTGAACATTTCCAAACATCTGGGTTGGGAACTATGCTTAGATCCGTTCTGTGACGTGACATTGGTGGAGTCTCCCTAGAATCAAAGAATTACTCTTACCTTCCGACCAGCTTGACCGGGTAGTCCGGGTAGCCCTAATATCCCAGGGTCCCCCTAAAAAGGAAAACACTGAAAATTACTCCTGGTATGGTAAATTTGGCAGTGCTAACATATTCAGAGACACCACACATTGTAACTTAAGTCCAAAGTATACTTCAGTTTTTTTAAGTGCACGCTAGCGTATGCGTATAGTCGAACGTACAACCTTTTCAAAGTATACTCCATTTGATTGCCTGCATGAACGCAGGCGGTCATCACATGTGCTCTAGAAAGCTTCATTTTTATCCAGCGTCTGCTCTACTTTCTCCAGAAGTTATGATTGATAAAATTGTCTTTGTACTCCTTTAAACTAAAGTTGCCTCTTTAGTTTAAAGGAGTACATAACCCTCTCACACAAGCGCTTGTCAATGCAGCCGTCTGTTATAATAGTCTCCGCTATTTTGTTGTTTTGTTGTTGTTCAGTCTCTTTTGTTTCATTTTCTACTGTGAAAAAATGGCCCAGGCTAGTGTTGTCCAAAAATCAGATGATGTGCGTACAGTATGCACATACTATTCTGGTACACGTATATAGCGAAGTATATGCTACTTGTTTGCTACTATGTTATTCTAATTTCTTCGCAAGTCTACGTGAGATCTCGTCTCACTATGAAAATGATACTATAATTGGCAGGAGGATTATAATGTTAAAAGTCAGTTAAAACTGTGGTGGTCTCCACCAGTTTTAAAATCGGTTAAGATTTGAAAATAGTCTAGTGTGTCCCAGGCCTTAAGGTAGGGGTGCAAAAAAAAAAAGTTCCTGGAGGGCCACAGCCCTAAACTCTACTTTCACAACTCTAATTAAACACACCTGATCCAGCTAATCAAGTCCTTCAGGCTTATAGGTTTCCACAAAAATATTAAACATTACAACTGAGCACCACATTTTCTCTTTTCTTGAGCAGCAAATCAGCATATTAAAATGGTTTCTGAAGGATCATGTGACACTGAAGACTGGAATAATGACTGAAAACTCAGCTTTGCCAACACAGGAATGAATTACATTTTAAAATAAATAAATATATTAAAAAAGAGTTAATTTAAATAGTTTTTTTATATTTCAGTTTTTCTTTAACATGTCCTATAAACTTACCAGCTGCTATTTTTTGTTTTTATTTTCAAGAATCAGTGTGTTGATTAATGCAAGAACGTGCATCATTTTAAGCATGAAAAAAAAGTTTGCTAGTGCACAATATACTTTATTCTATTTGGTTCCGTTCTTTATTCCATTATTCCATACTTTAAAACACATACCTTTATTCCATTTGGTGTTCTGCCAGGTGAGATTCCAGGGTCTCCCTTTTTTCCCTGTAACACACAGAAGACAAATAACTGATCCAAACTACCACTCATGGAAAAAATTAAAATATTAGAATGAGGTGTATTTAGATTATACAAAGCTTTCATAAAAGTTAAACTGAGTATACCAGCCTAAAAGGCTTTTAAATTAAAAGACTTTTCAAACAACATACAGTGACACACCACTCACTGTTGTTTTGAACCATGTATACATCGCACAGGAAATGAGGAGGTTACTGGGAAGTTATTGTGACCCCTGCTCTAAATCCATTCCAAAGAGAACACTGTAACAGAATTCCTCTCCTAATTTTTCTATATAGTCTCCATGGAGTAATGCAGGCTAGCAAAGGAAAGGAGTGTTGTTTACACAAGAGAGTGACCCGTGTACGCTAGTGAGAATAAGTTTACAGTAAGCCTCTGCAATGACACTGGGGTTCACACACTACATTCTTCTGCCTTTTCAGGCAATGGGATGAAGCCATGCGTTATGGTTATGATTCAAACACATGTACAAGTGCTAGCATATTTTTTCTTCCAATCAATCTAAGCAGTTAATCTGCTGTTTTTTGTTTGACAATGCTTCCGGCATTGTTTTTGCGGCTGTTTCACCAAAGTAATTATGTAAATCAGGTAAGAGTGCAAACATGCCCATAAATCTGTGCCGAATGCAATTTGCATGGCATAATCTTGTAGGTTTTGAGCTTGGTTGTGAAGAATTCACCAGGCTTGTACTTTGCAGTGAATGTACAACTTCACTCCAACACTGCAATTCAGACACCAAAATTGGCTCTTAAAAGCCAAAAGTGTGCTTGTCTACACCATGTGTCTCTGGATACATGCCAGTTATAATGCTCTTATCCATCATTTGATGGTTTACCGCTCAATGAATGACCAAATAATTGCTATTTGAATACATTTATAGAGAGAAACGACTGCTAGGAAGCCAACAACAAACATACTGCATTGATGTGTTAGTTTTGTGGGTCTGTCTCTCTCATTTTGCTCTTCCCTCTTTCTATTTGTCTCATCCTTGTCCCAACTGGCAGTAACAGTAAGTAATGGGAATTTGAAATTTGGACTCGCCTTCATATGGCAAAGAAAGATCTTTGCTCTCCTGGTCTATTGTAAGACTTCCACAAGCAGCCAGATGTGGTAAAATGAACAACTGTGAAAAGTGTGAATGGAAATAAGCAGGTCCAATGATGTCGTCAAACTCGTACTTCACCCATATTTCTTGCCAACGTTTATCAGAATTCAGCTACTCATGTTTTATTGTTTCTCTTTTAATTTACAACAGCTAAACGTAGATGGTAGTTACTGGTTTTCTATTGGTCCCAAAGTAGTAGTGTTTTTTTATGGTAGTACTGTAGTCTACTGACATAGTCTACCTTGTGATATCACTGTTGTAAAAATACACAATCACCTATTAAAGTGCTACTTAAAGTGCATATGGCTCATAATTAGAAGCCGCTGAGTAGATCAAAGCTCATGCATATGTTTAATGATCCCTTTTGAGTTTGAGGAATTCACTAATAAGTTCAAGACTTGAATCTTACGGGCACGGGTTTTTGTTATGGTATGTCCAAACATACTGATCAATGTCATCACAAATTGCTTCGTAAAACAAAAAACAAACAAAACTAAACAAGAACTGACAAAAGTGGGGTTAACGCTTTATTTTGATTGTCCACTTTAGACATTCTACTAACAGTAAGTAACTTTGCAACTACATGTCAACTAGCAGTCATTAGAGAATTAGTAGACTGTCTGCTTAATATCTTCTAACACTTTATTTTGATGGGTCCACAACATAAAACATACTGACTATGAGACTATGTTTGCAAGTATATGTCAACTTACTCTACTAACCCTAAACCTAACCTAACAGTCTACTCTGAGAGTTAGTAGACATGTAGTTGCAAATTAATGCGAATTAATGCGAATTAGTACTTATAGTTAGTAGAATGTCTAAAGTGGACTATCAAAATAAAGCGTAACCAAAAGGGGCCTCACAGTTCCAACAAACTAGTTTGTTAGCATCCACAAAAGCATTACAAATCTGTATTCAGTGGTACGTACCTTGGGTCCGGGGGTCCCTGGGCGGCCTGGGTTTCCATGCGGACCAGGGGGACCCTACAAAACAACACAACACAACACATGTTCACTTGTATTTGTGCGCTGTCTCCTCCATAGTTACTGTGCAATCACTGCAGGAGACTTAAGCTGGGTCACAAGCCTTGAACCACAATATTGTTTTTTTTTCTTTTTTCCGAACAATAAAAGGCCAATAAAAAGACAAGAAAGGAAAGGAGAAGGGCATAAAAGAGAATTAGATGCAGAGAGAAAAAGAGTCAGTGAAATGAATACTCATGTACCAGACTGTTTTAGAAGCACATGACCATGACCAGTCCAATAGCTGCTATCAGGGTCCCAAATTAACACTCACAAAGCGCCAATGAGAGTAAAAATTGACTTTGGCAGGTAAAATGAGTAACTCCCCCAGTTAGGAACAGCATCAAGATTTAAATCAAATTATAAAACGATAATTTATTCAAACCTCAGTGATGTAAGCGACATACGCTAATTAAATCAAAGACAATCCACCGATTAAAGAAAACATCTGTCAAAACTGATCCGTCTTCAAATAACTTTTCCCTTAGTGGAAATTATATTGTCAGGCATTTTGAAAGCCTAAAAGTTTTTTTGACACATTTTGCTCAAATTGTTTCTCTCCCAAATCTCCATGGGTTTAAATGAAAGGATAAATGAATTTATTATTTTTTAACAGATCAGGTAAAATTGCATATCTATGCCAGTACGTGTATAAACACGTAACTTGAAATTAAAGCAGTGATGAATCCACAGTGGCAGTCCCATCTGTAAATGCCTCATAAAACTATGTATTGTGCACTTAGGCACCTTTATAAATTTCAGACAGAAACTTGGAAAGAATGAGTGCTGAAAAGAAAAAAAAATGTCAGGGCAATAAATAAAGACTTATAGTAGATCCCTTAATTCTTACAGTGGTTCAGGACCTCTCAGCCCCCCACCTTTAGCTCAAACCCTGGAAAACGTTTAGTCCTTTAGTCCCTTAAAGTCGCCAACCCTGTCAGAATCCGAGGGAAGCAGCTTAGTCAAATTTAGGGAATGAAGCAATGTTAAAAAACCGCATACATTTTTCATTATTCTGGCCCTCATGGTAAGTACTGTACGTAAGTAGCACAGTTTGCCCAAGGCATGCATTCAGAAAATTGCCCTCCACTTAAAAAAGAAAGTGTTGTGTTTTACAGGGTACTTCTGGCATATGCTTTTGGCATATACCATATGGACATGATTTTCTTCATTAGCTCACTTTTCCAGCAGCGACCAGGGGGCTTGAGTAGAGAGAGTGCAAGAAAGCTCCCTAGACACTGATTTATATGCTCTGTTGTTAGTAAAGCAGACAAAATGGAAGTGATCTTAAACAACAAACTGCAAAAGTCACAATCCAAATGGCCGTCACTTTAGATATGTGGCAACCGAAACTAAAGGCCACACTGATAGGGAACAAATACTGTGTGGCAGAATGATTTGTGCTTGATGATGTTTATTTGCACATGCTTTCTGCATTGTTTTAGCACCCGATTCACTCAAGAATTTATGCAAATCAGGTAAATAAGCACTCCTCCTAAGCATTCTTTATCTGAAGTAAGCTGTGAAGGATGCAGCAGACTGCCATCTGGCATATTTTAGAGGGACTGTACTGCATCACTCCACTGCTACGATGCAGAAAATGCAGAAAGTGTGCTCAACCACATTTCATGTCTTTATATATACTGGTTATGCTGGTTATAACTCTTCTCTATTGTTTAATCATCATTTGATAGACTACTGCTGCCAAGATCACTAGAAAATGTACACAAACATCTCTCATAAATTAAATTCTGTTTACAGTTTCTGGCGCAGCCCTATTTCAGCACATTGAGCGGCTACTTAAATGGATCTCTGGTCAGTTTTTGTGCTGAAAAGACTACTCAACTGTTCGCCCTGTGTTTCATAATGTGTAAAATGATTGCCGCAAATACCTTGGGATCTTATTAGATAACCTCTAAAAATATTTAAGCCTAAATTAAAGTAATATTTCAACGGAAAATGTAAATTTGCTGAAAATGTACTTATTCTAAGGCCATCTGAGATGTAGATGAGTTTGTTTCCTCAGGAATGGAGTTGTGTACATTACTTGTGGATTATTGTGATGATTTTTATCAGCTGTTTAGATTATCAATAATTGCAAGGGATCCTTTGGTGTGCAAGTATTGTAATGCTGCAGTATACATTTCTCCAAATCTGTTCTCATGAAGAAACAAACTCATCTACATCTTGGATGGCTTGAGGGTGAGTAAATTTCAGTAGATTTTTTCATTTTTGGTTGAACGACTTTAAATATTTATGTATTTGACTTCCATCCATTTGGATTACACAGTATTAACATAAAATGAATGTGATGATTATTTGTCCGTCATACATCAGTTAAACAGGTTAGAAACAGGTACACTCAAAAACGTCATGACATGGTTTATTATCAACTATTTGCATACATTAGATTTTTTTTTAAACAATCATATTTTCAAATTGCATTTATTCAAATTTGAATACATTAGATTCAGCATAAATTAGTTTAGAATCACTATAAATTTGTTCAGTGTGAAATCAATTAAATATATTCCATTACAAAATCCAGAACATGGTTATGGCTAGCTGTAGAACATGCAACATTCAATTAGTTAAAGTTAAAAAATTGGATTTATTGATTATAAATATTTAAACTTGGTTGTTGTACAGTTAAAACACATTTAGTTTATTAGTACTATTACAGAAATCTTACTTCTTTAATTTATGCATGACTGACAAATATGCATCACATTAAGTTTATTAGTTTGTAAAACTGTGTAATCCAAATGGATGGAAGTTTTATATGCAATTCAAAAATATTCATCTTAAATCTTTTTTGAATGATAGCTGACAACCATCAGGTAACTTATTCACACGTTAGAGCAAATAACAAGCAATGGTGAGATTCAAAGACTAAAAGCCGAGAGCCAATGCTAAGCCTACTTGTCAAGGCAGCGCTATTATTTATATATGATCCACCTGGGGTTAGCCATGAGCGGGGCTCTTATTCATCGCCCTTCCTGCTGAGTACACACAAACTGGCCATATGGAGATACTTACAAGAAGCTCATGTACAGATTTCCACCTCATTTTTATGTTTGGTCAGGTTTTCCACATGTGGCCGTGGTTAGTGATCAGAGGAGAGTGAGACGGGGGTATCAAGAAAGCCTATCAAGTTACATATTGGTTAATCTCTCCTGCTCACTTTCAGATCTCCAGCAAGCACTCGTGTGGGCAGACGCGCGTGGTGGTTGTCACTTTCCGCCTCATATATATGAGAATGGCTGACTTATGGCAGGGTTCCCTGACCTGGCTCAAAGGAGGCCTCTGCTAATGTTTACCAGTGCATTTGAGGGAATATCTTTCTGGCCTGGCCCCTTGACCAAGATAAACTACATTTAAAAGTGAACTTTTTAGTGTTGGCATTGTAAATTGTACATCAGAGAATTTTACTGTGTTGGTACAGTACGTCCAACACTCTTGTCTGTCATCTATGAGGCTTTGATTCACACCAAACAACCCTGACAGACCACATGACCCAGCACATGGTGACACAGAAGGGAATGGTTTACAGTTCTGTGCAGTTGTGAGAGACCTGAGGGATGAATTACTACATAAACACTACCATATTTTGTGTAGTCACTAAAAAAAAAAATATGGAAACTGTCGGAAATTGCTTTTTTGTTTTCAAAAACAATGATTAGACAAAATGTCCATGTGGCCATAAGGAAATGACAATGCATTAGGAAAAAAAAAAAAAAAAACCTATCCCAACTGAGCTTTAAAAAGAAGCTAACACACCACTAACATTTACCACTATTCAACGAAATCCAGTTGTTTCAATCGGAATCCATACATTCAAAATTTAGTGTAAGTGCAAAAGATTGTCACACATAGGTTTCGCAACAGGTTCAAGATGGTCACGTGAATTTGCCACATTGAGCAACAGAAAACTTCTTGCTTTGAAACTGACTTTTGCGTGAGCTGTGCTTTTGACTATAGGCAAATTCGCTGTACATTCGCTATTGTAAACATACCTTTCTTCTCCAGACTAGAAAATCTATGCTTGACTTGGAGGCTTTTTTTAAACAACCATTTATTCCCCCATCCAAGTTTGTATACAGTGGCATATAGGATTTAACATTGAGCTTTTTAATGTGACAAAAGTCTATTTACACAGTCACAATGTCACACACCCCAAATTATACAAAAATGATCTTACGATACTTGTAGTTACCTTCAGCACAAACCAACACTTAGTATTTGATTCAAAAACTAACAAACACTTTGCTGATGTTGTAAATGTTTGTAAACAACTGAAAGAGTTTGGCTCTATCTAAAATCGTTATCTGAGTCTGAACATTTACCATCTTAGGGCTGCACGATAAATCACATGCGATTAATATGTGCATCTCGTCAGTAAAACCGGTTCTGTGATTAGTAGTAAATCTCCATCACGTGCTTTCAGATGGAGCGGCATTTAATACACAGAGCCGTAGTTCACTGACAAGCTACGCAATATTTACTACAAATTTTTTTAGATTTACTACTAATCACAGAACCGGCTTTACTGATGAGATGCGCATGATAATCACATGCGATTTATCGTGCAGCCCTATTCCATCTTGAGAAAAAATGGCTGATTTTACATGAATTAATGTAGCTTCAACTTTCAAGTACAATAAGAAATTCAATTAGATAGTTAATTTAGATACAATAAATGAAGAATGAAACCCCTGTGAATAAAAAAGTGCCTGTAAATGCTATGGATCTGCTTTATCACCATTATGTCCTTCAGTAAGATGTTTTAGAAATCATACCTGTACATCTGTGTCAATTTATAAACTCTTTCTAAGTTTAGATTGTGTAATTGAGATTCATTTGTTATCTTAATCTTACATTACAGTGAAGATGCCTTAATTAATTCCAAAATTACAAAAAGTATCAGTATAAGAATTAACAGATTTAACTCAGAACTAAATTTTATCTTGCATATGAATTGCTTATGAAAACTGACAGTTAAATATAACAAGCACTGCAGAAACAAAACATAATGAACTTTAATATTATAAAATATAAGCAAAACTTTTTTTTTATATCAGGTGTTTCATGGTATATTCTTGGTAATGGTACCTTACTGCACTGACTAATGATGTGGGATCCCAAGGCTCTTGACCAGCAACTCTGGAGAGCTTAAGAGCCGGTGAGCACCGGTGAGACTTTAAATGCCTTTAATAAGACTGCTACAAAGAGGCCTTTCTTTAGCTCAACAGATTGGATTCCCACAGTCCAGCCCTCAGGGGCCTCTCTAAAGGGCAGTCTCATAGGCCAGGGCAGGTTTCTTACACACAATACATCTAGACTTCCACCTAGGGAAGTCTCTTTGAATCACTGACTAACTGATATCTCATTGTCTCCTGCTTTCTTTCACTCTCAATTACAATCTTACTAGCAAAGAGTCATTTCTACAAGGTACTCGTCCTGATGATAAAATATCAGTTTGTAACAAAAGCATATTTCAATGAGCTTACATACTGTAAATTGAGTAAAATGTTGTTGCCAAAAAAAAGTATATTCAACAAAAAATGTGTTAGTCTTGTAGTATGAACAAATAATTTCACTACACATTTTAAATGCATTTTTCTTTTTACCAAACCTTGGATACAATTTATGACATACAACAACCTTAGTAAAAAAAATTTTTAATTAATTTATTTCATACTAGTTCAAATCTATTAACATATTTACTGGCATATCACTCAAGACTTACTGATATAAAAATTATAATTAAACATTTTTTGGAGTACTTCTTGTGCACATTGCACATTTCTTAATATTAAGCCTAAGCCTTTTAATGTCACTATTGATGAGGATTGTATGATCTTTGAATAATATCAATCTTTAAATGCAAGATATTTAAAGTATCTAAAGTATACTTGCAACAGTTCCACTTTAGCTCAATCAAATATACTTCAGTACAGTATATGTTTAGTTAGACTACAAATTAAACTACTTCCTCAAAATTAAAGTGCGTTAAGTACAAAATTAGTTGTTCCAATTTAGCAGACTTCAAGTATACCAGTTTAGTATCCCAAAAGTACAATTCCAGGGTATTTTTATTAAGTACATAAATATGTAAATGCATTTGTAGTATACTTAGCAATAAATTATATTTCAAACTATATATTGAAATGATATTTTAAATGCAGTTTAGTATATTTATTTCCCCTTCAGGAACTCAAGCTGCGTCGAACGCTTTGGGAACGCCCCCGGCGAGACCACGTTCTGAAGCATGTGTGAAATCAGTCCAATAGAGAAGCGAGACGTCACGAGCGGGGTGACGTGAGCAACCAGGAAGCATAAAGGCGCATCCGGCAAGCGCACATGTTAGCTTCTTGCTCTTCAGCGAGCGCGTCTGTAGTGTGTGTGTGTGTGTATGCAAAAGCACTCAGTCAGTCAGGAGAATCTTTGTATAGAAAGCAAGTAATATCATGCCTAAGCGTAAATCAAAATCTGTCACGAGCGGATGGCGTTTCAAGTCATGTGTTCCTCCCTGCCCACACTATATCTCGGGTGGGGATACACACGATTTGTGCAAGCTATCTCTCCCCGTCCTCAGCATCGTCCCTGAAGGCCCTGAAGCTTCCCACCAGGCCAGTAAAACTGACATCCAACCTGGTTGGGAAAGCTTATACGGCGGCAGGTAAAGCCAGTGCGTGTCTGCATTCTATGGCGGTGTTGCAGGCGTACCAGGCTGACCTGCTAAAAGACCTGGACGATAGGGAGGAAGAGGAATCTGACGTAGTCGCCGAACTGCGTCGGGCTACAGACCTGTCGCTTCGAGACACCAAGGAAACGGCCAGAGACATGGTGGTGGCTACGGAGCGACACCTGTGGTTGAATCTGTCCGAACTGCAAGACAAGGACAGATTCTTCTTCCTGGATGCCTATCGCCTTCTGGCCTCTTCGAAAGTGCAGTCGATACTGTCGTCGAGAGGTTTCAGGAGGTGAAGAAGCAAGCGGCGGCATTCCAGCGTTTCCTCCATCGCCGCCCCCAGATCTTTGGGACTGCAGAGGGGTAGCAGTCCCCCACTCCCCCCCCGCAGAAAGATCAGGGGGCGGGGCGGCGCTCTCGGTCGGGGTACTCGAAACATAAAGCTGATCTTGGGACCGTTATTATGTCCAAGAGGACCTCGGCTAAGTGGTCCTGACAATTCCATCGTCAGGACCTTGAGGGCAGCCCACCCTGGGGAGGAGAGGTACACACCTCAGTATACGGTGCCCGATCCTCCTCAGTGCCCTCAGGGAGCTTCACTGATACCCCTGCCACCCCCGGTGCTTCAGGGCTCAGTGGGCTCCCGCGAGCAAATTTCCCAGTTGCCGCCCGACGACAGTACGGTACGGCACGGGAAAGCTCGCCCCCTCAGATGAGGGCGCTAAAGCAGTCAGGTCAGTCATTCCCTGCCAGTCAACCGCTTCAGGGCACCGAAGTGGCTACTCTAGTGACACCAGAGGCCAGTCTCGAGAGACTGGTTCCCTTAGTAGACTTTCTGACAGCGTGGAAGCTTCTGCCAAGTGTCTCACAATGGGTCCTGCACACTGAAGAGAGAGGTTACAGAATTCAGTTTGGTTCTCGTCCACCTCACTTCAACGGGGTTATGACTACATTAGTGGTCCCCGAGCAGGCTCTGGTATTGGAACAAGAAGTAGAAATTCTCTTGAGGAAGGAGGCCATAGAGTGTGTTTCTCCTCTCTCAAGAGAATCATGGTTCTACAGCTGCTACTTCATTGTTCCAAAGAAGGATGGGGGGTTGCGTCCGATCATAGATCTGTGTCTACTGAACCGCGCTATCAAACGGTTTCAGTTCAAGATGCTCAAGGTCCAATCAGGAGGAACCTCCTCTCTCAGGTGGGGGGCACTGTCTTTCACCCCTGCCCGGAGTTATGGAAGTTGTGGGCGTGGCCCCTGAGGGGGCACAGCTCATAGCACCCGGTCTCTCAACTGAGGTTGTTGAGACCATTCTCCAGTCCAGAGCTCCCGCCACGCCTTGAAGTGGAAACTTTTCACTTCTTGGTGCGGACAGTGACTGCAGGACCCAGTCAACTTCCCAGTTGGTTCAGTTCTGGAGTTTCTGCAGGAGCGATTCTCCGCATTACTTCATTGTTCCAAAGAAGGATGGAGGGTTGCGTCCGATCATAGATCTGTGTCTACTGAACCGCGCTATCAAACGGTTTCAGTTCAAGATGCTCAAGGTCCAATCAGGAGGAACCTCCTCTCTCAGGTGGGGGGCACTGTCTTTCACCCCTGCCCGGAGTTATGGAAGTTGTGGGCGTGGCCCCTGAGGGGGCACAGCT
>NW_015656585.1:161653-168859 GCF_001515625.1 Sinocyclocheilus rhinocerous
GCGATCTCTGAATGCTTACGTTCACAGAGCTGCCCAGTGGCATAAGGCAGATCAGTTACTCATTTGCTTTGGTCCACCTAAGAAAGGGTTTCCAGCGAGCAAGCAAACCATGAGTCGGTGGGTGGTTGAGACCATCACACTGGCCAATGAGTCCTCTGGCCTCCAGTCACCTATAGAGGTCAGAGCAAACTCGACTAGGGGTATGGTGGCCTCCAAGGCCGTACCAGTGGGCGTGGCCCTTCAAGATGTTTGTGCTGCGGCAGGCTGGTCCTCTCCGCACACATTCATCCGTTTCTACAGCCTGGACCTGACATCTACTCCAGGGTCCCAAGTTCTCTCGTCTTGATGTGCTCGCCAGATACACACCAGACAGGGACTTGCTCGTATGGCGCAGTGGGTAATTTCATCCCCAAAGCGTTCGACGCAGCTCGAGTTCCTGAAGGGGAACGTCTCTAGGTTACTTATGTAACCATGGTTCCCCCCGAAGGGAACGAGATGCTGCGTCTCCCTGCCATACTCCCTGCGTCCCTGCAGGCGCTCGCTTCCGCAGGAGCTAACATGTGCGCTTGCTGGATGTGCCTTTATGCTTCCTGGTTGCTCACATCACCCCACTTTGGACTGATTTCACACATGCTTCAGAACGTGGTCTCGCCGGGGCGTTCCCAAAGTGTTCGACGCAGTGTCTCGTTCCCTTTGGGGAACCATGGTTACATACGTAACCTAGAGATGTTTTCACTAGGGAAGCTAGATGGAAATAACCATATTTTAATTTCACGAGTTCACACTTACATATAATTAAATAAAGGTTATGCGTATTTGGCGTGCTGTCCAGGGAGAGGGCTCCGAGCTCGGCAAGACTCCCGAGCCCGGGGCACCCTCCCCATGTCCAGGGAGAGGGGTCCGAGCTCGGTGTCCAGCCCGGCCCAAAAGCGCTCCCCCCCCCCCCGAATGCTTCTCCCCGTGCTGGGGTAGAAACTATGCTGAAGGTGCGGGGTCGGGGTGGCGGAGGGATGCTGAAAGTCGAGAGATAACGAAGGTAGGACGAATTTGGTTATTTATAGGAGTTTTCTCTTGCGCTGATTGGATAAATGGTGTAATCACTAATGATGAACTGGCCATGTTAATTATCTGTGCGTGCTCCTCCCGAAATTTGTTTATAAACATCCCTTAGTGTTTAAATTTTCAACATATTTGTGTTGGTGTTGGTCTGGATGCAGATTTGCCTACATCCAGTTATTGCCAATGAAAATTATTCATAAAGTCCCAATGCAAATGGACTAAGCAAACATTCATTTTACAATTGAACTGACTGCACAGAATCTAGAATCTACATGGAAGTCAAACAAACAGTAAAAATACATTTTTGAGTGCAGGCCATCTGAAATGCAAAGTTAAACTTGGTTTCAGACCCACATATGGCTAATTAGTGTTTAATAGGAACTAATCGTCCTTGACCATAAATAAAAAAATGCACCTCAGCCCAAAAATGAATGACATAGTTAGGCATAATCTGTTTGCAATATTTGCAACATATGGACTTCAGAACTGCTAATTTATTTTACAATGTAGTTACTCCATCTAAGACAACTGACAAACAGAACATGTTATTCTGGTGTCCTAGATGGAGTAACAACTGGTGTGATACTGAAACTGGAACATGGTTGTCTGGTTTGTGCTACCATAAGTACAAATTCCAATTTCATCACCCTTTAATGCAGCTTTGGCAAACTAAAGTCCATTAAAGTAACATCCAGAGAAATATTACAGCGACTTGGATGAAGTAAAAACTGAGATCTCCTAAGCAACAGAGACATGAAAAATAAGTGAAAGATTTAACAAGCTTACCCTGGGCCCTCTCTTTCCTGGTAATCCTGGCTTGCCAGGAGGTCCTGGAGGTCCCTGAAAGACAAGAAGGGAGGGAAAATTGTGACAAAAGGGTCATTTAGTGGTATATATCTACCTGCTGACATTGAATGAAATCCCAAACAGGGCAGTAATCCCACTATTGGATGGAGCTAATGAACCCTAGTCAATGTTATAGGATACTTTTTGACTTAAACCATTAAACATGCAAATACATAGTGTTTCAGTGGCTTGTTTAAAAAAATTAAGATTAAATTGAAAAGAAAAAGAATTGCTGAAGTAGAGTATTTTAAAAATATAACAGGTTGAAAACTGGTTTAGAAAAGGCAGGATTTTTCTTTGAAAACGTCTTTGGGAAAACTGAAGTTACCTTTTAATCAAAACTGGACTGCTATTGTTTTCAATAAACTGTGTCCATACTGCTGCACTTATTGGCTTGTTTTAATGGCACTGGTTTCAGTCACTGGTGCTTTTGTTAATTTTGTACATCATCTAGTTTTGAATCAATTACACACATGAATTATCTGAACTTGCATTTAACAAGAGGTCAGTGTTCATAGAATTGTGTTTTCCTTTCACTTGTTCAGAAGAGAAAAAGAACAAGAGCACAAGCAGGTCTGAAATATCATATCCAGCATTACTTGTACATCCGGCAAGAAAGATCACAAATGTCTGCCAATGTCAGTGAAGGACTTTAATCATTATTGTCCATTTTGATGTAATGTAGCTGCAAGTTTCTTCAGAATTTGCAAAAATGTGTCAGTACCCATCTACAGTAAGTGACATACTGTACACATCTGATGACAACATTGAGCAAATGGAAAATGTCGCTTTAAAAAGTGTTGCTTACAAATAAATTCTATGAGACAAACCCTGGCAATGTTTCGTAACACCTGTAGAGCTGGCAATATCCCACATACTCACACTGAGAGTGATGCTGCCAGGACTCCACAGTGTTTTCAGGTTTCCTGTTTCTACTAATTTTGTAAGGAGCACTAGCTAATAAAAGATAATTTAAAAGGTTTATGTTACTAATGTTTTCTCTGCTAAAACTCTGCTATAAAACTCTAAATAAACATGAATTTCATGAATATGTTGACTTTTTTGGTTTTTGTACAATAAACGTCGTTGTTCAAGTAAAGTGAGCTCTGCCTCACTCAACATTATATTAATCATTAGGACTCTATGGTGTAAGATCAACATAATAAACCAAAAGACATTGTGCACAGAGTGTCTGCTTGATATGAATGAAATTAATATGGTAATTTTGAGCTCCAGAGAGAAAGAAAGACAGAAGATCCCCATTGAGCCCCCTACTCTTTCTCTTCCACGTGGCAAATTTCCTGAATGAAAGCAATCTATTTTTCTCTCTCTGCCTCCAGGAAAGAATGAAAAGATTAGAAAAGGAGGAAACAAGGCCTTTTATAGTAGTTGCTTAAGGAGATCGCTCCTGAAAATGCACAGTGCTATCTGTGTGATAGCCATACTGAATGGCACATCTGGTTGTTGTTTGTTGCTGGAAAATAGTTCAGGACTTCACTGTGACTGTATGTACAGTACCATAAACAACACACTGCATACTAGTGTTGGATGAAGTTGGCAGACTTTATAGCAAATATAAGCTCACTTTCAGTAGAGCACAATTCTGCTCCCATCAAAGCTTGTTTTAATTCCTGTCTTGGACAAGGTGACACTTAAGCACAAGAAATGGAAACTAATCCAGGAAGACTTATAGTAGTAATTAGCAAGTCTGTTACATGATTGATTGATTTAATTAATTCTTATCCAATAACAATGCATCCTTTGTTTAAATGATTCACCATCCAATTGATATTAGTTGCTTTAGCGTACCAATGTTGGGTCGCAATGTTTGCAAGCATCTATAAACCCACCACCACTATTTTGGTCCTGGTCGTCCTGGTGACGGCTGTTAGGATTCTTTCCCTGCTGACTTCACACTATAGTCACACTATAGCCCTAAATAAGATACTATATAACATACTTTTTAGTATACATCCTACCAGGTCATCTAAAACTAATGAGAATGTTTTTAGGCTGCTCTGCACTGCAAAAAAACTTAAATAAATAAATTTAAAATGATAATAAATGTTTGTTTTGTTTTTCAGTAAACATTCTTAAATAAATATAGATGTACTTGACAAATAAAACCGCATAAGAAATATAACACTTTTTCTTCTTTTAGAGGAATAAATCTAATCACATTTAGAAAGGTTTATGTTTAAAACAAGAAAAAAAATATGGCAATATAAGGTAAAGAACAATAAATAATTCAAGATACATATTCTCTGAAACAATTTTACTGCTCAAGTGAATTTATCTTGTTTCAAGGATGTTTACATATGTTCAGACAAACTGCTGATTAAGATTTTTTATTTTTTTTTGCAGTGTGTCTCCAAGTCTCTGGCTTGTGACCTCATTATTTAACTACAAGGAAAAACTGTGTGCATTACACAGACAAAAACCCACCGGCCTGTAATGCCCTTCCAAAGGATTTTATAAACTAGGCTTAAGACCAAGACCACCAAAAGCTCAAAGGCAACAATGATGACACCATTTTCCAGCCTTCAACCAACACTTTGCACCCAGACAAGGTTGTTTAACTAGTAAAAGACGTGGTTGTGTAGTGTGTGTTGTATTATGTATTGAACTCCCTAAGAGGTAATGCAAACCAAATGACAAAGAATTCATATTAATGCATTGCAACAGTCAGCACTTAAATATAACATATGAAGGCAGATGACAAGGCCAAGGCGCACATAACACATGGCCACAGCCAATAATTCACATTTCACCATTCTTCAAAATAAGCAAAGCAGCACACTTGCCATCTGGCCACCATAAGACACTGTTTAAAAAGAAAGAAAATGGTCTTTATACCATGAAGTGTAAGTGGTCTATTGCAAGCTGAATGTCTTGTTGTTACAGTTTTGTAACCTGACTTAGCTTTGAGTATTCAAAAAAGTAAATTTTAAAGTCTTAAAGTCTTTAAAGTAATCAGGAAAAAATCCTGCTAGAATAACATTTTACTGTAAAATAAATTGATCATTTTACTAGCTGACAGACAAATTACTTGGCTTTTTGGGGGGAGTTGCACCACATGGAAATTTACAGCTTGAACTAACTGCCTTGTCATAAAAAGGTCAAATTATCAGATATTTTAAGAGACTTACTGATTTCCCTGTTGGATAAAAAAAAACAGCATATGCTGGTTAGGTATGTTTTGAAGCATGGCAGCTGGTTTGAGCTGGTCCTTACTTGGTCATGAGCTGGCTTAAGCTGGTTTAAGTTGGTCATGGCTGGTCCTAAACTGGTCCTAAGCGACTAGCTCCTGCTCAGGACCAGCTCATAACCAGTTTATAACCAGCTCATGACCAACTAAGGACCAGCTCAAACCAGCTGCCATGCTTCAAAACATGCCTAACCAGCATATGGTGTTTTTTCAACAGGTTTGACTCACAGTCATGGGGTCCTCTCAACGATAACATTCGTGTTTCATGTTTTTTGCATATTTCTCCATGTTGCTTGGACTACATGACTTTGTTGTTTGACTACATGTCTTAAAAAAAGAAAGAACATCCTACCAGTGGTCCTGGTTCTCCTTTCTGTCCTGGTGGCCCAGCCAAGAGGGAGTATTGGGTTAGTTCAAGGTCAAAGGTTTGGAAACCATCCGTTGCTGCAGGGGTGACGGGCTCAAAAGAGCTGGGTTTGGAGGTCTCCTTTGGTAATGGTCTCTGTGATGCTAATGTTGTCATCTCCGACACTCTGGATGTGCTAGAAGGTTTAGGTTTTGTTGTGGCAGGGGTCTGGATATCCAGTTTGTTCTTCTGTTGGCCTGCTGGTGTGGAGGTGACAGCCATCCCGTTCTCTTTTAGTATCTGGGGCTTTACAGTTGCCTTCATGAGGTTCTTCCTGGGACTGCTTTGTTGAGTTGGCTTTGAAGATATTTGTGATGTCCTACTCCCAAAGGAGGCCATGGCAGTTTGTGATTTGGCCTGCAGGGGGAGCTGTAGTGTGGGCTGGGCTATCGTCGGTGGCACCGTGCTTTGTACAGACTGAGATGTAATTAGAACGGAGGTGTTTAGGACTTGTGAGGTTTCATGATTAATGCGTACTTTGTCTTGTGTTAATGAAAGATGTCTGTCGTTTACCTCTGTTACAACATTTGGGGTCTGAACGGTAACAGATATATTGGGATCCAGGGATAATAGCGGTAAAAGAGGAGGGAGGTTTGGCCGATAAGTGTCAGCTTCCCTGCACTGTTTTTTAATGTACTTACAATAATTGTGAGCTGCCTTAGCAGAGGGATGAATATCAAACTGACAGATGGCTCCTTCAAACTGCACTGAGTTCTGGCTTGTTTTTCCCAATCGAAAGGAGCCCTCTGGATCCAGCGTTTCCTCATTTTTAAAATGCAAATGTGCATGTACACTTGTCTTCCCACAAGAAGTATATAAAGTAACCCTTTGGGCCTGGATTTCCAAAGCCAGGTTGTGCCACTGACCATTGTGAACATCATAATCGAACTTTACAGTGTTCTTTTGGCCCAAGTAAACTAAGATTTGGTCAGGGATGAACTGCACCCCTAGCTGCAGTCTTTTCCTCTTTGTCACAATGGTGAAGAGGAAAGCATTGTTTATGCGATGTGAACATACGCTGAGGATGAGAGAGAACGCCGAGCCCAGTGACGCCGGGACGACTGAGCTCACTGGGACGTCAATTCGCGCCCTCTGGGTTAGGATGACTCCTGATTTGAAGGGGATGACACCTTGGGGTGTGGAGCGTGTCCCAGATGGTCGTTTCCCAACCAATCCCAGTCTTTGCAGCACGTCCACATCTACAAAAAGGAAAACCACAAATAATTACCACAGTAATCACTACATGTAGATGGATTTAGGATTTAGGAGCAAAATGGATTTCATCGCAGCCGACTGAAGGCTTGCAGCTGCTGCTCACACACTGAGACACTGAGCTCATTACAGAAACAGATCATTAACAAAAGCATATGTAGAACATATGCGGCAAAGTTAATGTTTCATCTTGGGTAATGCTTCAGTTTTCCATTAAATACTCTGCTCTGCTGATACTGTTACACTTAGAAAAATAACACTGTGTGGGCTTATGTGAGTTATAGATTGATCACCTCTACTACAAATTCATTAGATTGTTAGAGGTCTGCAATAAATCAGGTCAAGTGAAGTGAGTGGGAGTATGCATCTCAAACATCCCTGTAAGATTTACGAAACCACATGCATGTTAGTCTGTATTGATTGAAGTGTTCCAGTTTATTATGTGGATTTGGGTATAAACCTGTAAAATATATAT
>NW_015656585.1:169147-173554 GCF_001515625.1 Sinocyclocheilus rhinocerous
GACTGCCACTTCTAAACAATCAGTAATGAGTTTAGAATAAAAACAAATGAGAGTATACATCACAAAACCAAATCTAACCCAAACACATATCAACTAAACAAAATCCAGCTTAACATTTGCAGTTATAAAATATACCCAATGAGTACTAAATGAAAAGCACATGTAAATGGAATAATGTGCACAGACTTTCTTCTCTGTAAGCCCTGTATCATTTAACAAATGATACAAATGATGTTGGACGGGATTGTTGAAAGAAAGAACTATGTCTGCAGTAGTATTGTAAGCAAATCTAAAAAATCTAAACAACATATTGGCCACTTCATTATTGAGCATGTCTGAAAGATCTGAAAGACAGATCATCTCCTGACAAACAGCAGGAAAACAACTGCTCTGAATTTAGAAAATTAATGATCTGAATAATTTCACATAAATCACATGAGATCCTGACACAAAACTCTAACAATAGCACAACTCCAACGATGCACCTCAACAGAACACATGATGAACATCCATTGGTTCTACTCACAAATCACAGTAAGGGGTGCTGTCTGAAAGAGTCATAAACAGCATGAAATAAACTCCTTTAAAGCAGGGTTCAACGATAAGCATGACCTGCTGACCCTGGCCAGTGTGAACGAGTTTAGGACCACTTGACGCAATTGATACTTGCCCTATCAGGTCACAGCTGCATTGCCATTACATCTTACATTTGTTTTTATGCTTTGAAGACTTGTTTTGACCATTTCTATTGCAAATTCTGATCATTTACAGTTGTTTTTTGTCACCAGGGTAAAATGTTTTCTAGCTGGCTACAATAGATTGTAAGCAATTTCTCTGAAATTCCCAGAATCAGGAAACATAATTCAGAAGAAACAACCTGGTCTCATAAGAAGACATAATATTTGCACAAGACATTGTACATTTGCATAAGAAATTGTAGTTGGTTTGTACAAAAACATAAGACCTAAACCTAACCCTAGCCATAAAGTCCAACCCTTTACCAAAACTCTAGTCTTGCATAGACTGACGGCTGAAGGTCTGGGAACCTTGGCCGCTTTGAATGGCCAATGATCGCCCAAGAGGCCATATGACTGACAGGCATCTTTGTTTTCAGGCAGAACTTTAAAGAACGTGACACACACATCTCTCGGAAATACCGTAGAATTTAACCGATCAGATGACGACTTCGAAACTCCTAAAGTGTTTCCAATTTTGTCTGCCATATGCATCAGACATTCATCAGACATTTTTGTCTGGGACAAAAAGTTGCGATTGAACACATCGCAAAGACTACAGCCAACTGCCAATTATCATGTACGTTCTGCTCCTGTGTGAGAGGAAAAAAACATCTGTACCAGCAGGTGGCAGTAGTCTATATTCATCTGCTGTGACATCACAATTTTGTTGCATTGTGTATAGCTGCCTGAAGTGTACACATGAGTAGACCAGCTCCCTCAGTCCAAATCAAGGGGTCAAGGATCTGCACTTCCAAATTGCGGCTGAGGGTAAGCGATTAAGAAATTTTGCAAGGGTGTGTTTAAGAGTGAAGTGGAACGCACCCTCTGCGGAAATAGAATCTGTAAGCAATGAAGGAATTGGTTATCATTTTGAATATGAATTATGCTGCTCAGTTGCTCTTTACTTTCTTCATTCCAGTCGGACTTAGCGTGTCATGGCCTTTGCATTGCATTTACGGCTCATATGAGTGGCTTTAAAAAGTGGGCTGCAGAAGACGCCCATGAGCACAGGTGGCAGATTTCACAGTTGAGTAATTTTGGAGGGTTCTGAACCACCGCAATGAATGGGAATGCTAACACCTAGCTTTCTCCATGTATATTAATCCTCTTTGGTCAAGACGTACTGTAAAAGTCAAAGGAAAGGCCCTGTTACAGGCCTTAAAGGGATATTTTGTGCTAAGCCTACGTCCTACGTCATCCGCTGGAACGTCACTCTCTCGTGTACACGCATACGACAGTTAGCGGAAGCTAGAGTATACGGTACGTAAAGTTTTAAATATGGATATTTTTCTTTAAAAACCCATCAATTTGCTTCAGGGGGTTTTTATTAACCCCTGAAGCCGCGTGAGGCACTTTTTTTATGAAGGATAGATGCACTTTATTGGACTTCTATTGGACTATTGAATACCAACAGCCATTCACTGCCATTATAAAGCTTGGAAAAGCCAGGACATTTTTTTATATAACTCTGATTGTGTTCGTCTGAAAGAAGAAAGTCATATACACCTAGGATGGCTTGAGGGTGAGAAAATCATGGGGTAATTTTCATTTTTGGGTGAACTATCCCTTTAATGCTCTGTAGAGTTAAAACAGTGGATGCATTAGAAATGGAGCTGTAAATGAAGCGCTTGAATCAGCATCAGTTCCAAGAACCAGGCTAAAATCTACCAAAACTTCCTGTTGCCCATGAAATTGATGTCAGAATGAAATGTCAGTGGAAAGTAGAATGTCATATACTGGAAATCATATTTTACACTAAAGATAAGAGCAACGGCTAGAGAAGAATTCCAGAAACTCTCCAGCTAAGATGACTTGATCATAAGTCATGCAGCGGATACCCAGAGAAATCTGACAGCAGAGGGAGAATGTGCTATATGGACTGCCTCACATATGGTAAAAACATCAAACATACACTCAAGAACAAAGGCATTTTTCATGACATGTTTAAAACATGATAGTTGTTGCATTTCATTAATGTCTGACACAGAAGCACCGTATGTTACATGTGCATGAATGAGTTAGACTGAATGTGACAGATAATATGAACCTCCCACCACATAAATTCTATACAGAGCAGATGTGGGAATTCTAGACACACCTTGAATGAGAACCAATACGTTTAGACTACTTGATTGAAACAAAAAGCCAAAAAAGTGCACATGCTGGTCCTTCATGTCATGCATACTCAATGCCTCAAAACCTAAATTTAAGTGACGATTTTACATTGCAGGAACAGACCACCAACATTACAGTATGTATGTTAGAAATAAACACAGGAACTATCCAATATTAAAAACTCTAAACATCTACAGTCAGTAAACTCAGTGACATCCAATCAGGCACAATGCCATTCAACTGAGGTTGGAATCAAATACAAAACATATAGAATTGTGCAAACAATGGCTTCTGATTTACTACAGTAAAATAAACCGACTCAGACCAGTTATATGTTGTTGATCAAAGGCTCCTCCATATGTCATCCGAATATTGTTAACTCTGGCAAATAAGGACCACACTGCTCCTAAAAATATAGTACCTGTAGCCTCTTTCACCTCTGACTCATGGAAAACTCCAATGGGTTGTAACATTAGAGGTCTATTTATCCAAGTCCTGTCAAGTATCCTCAAATTTTATTGCAAGGCAGTGTGAGGTCTTTGGACTTCAATGAACCCATGTGCTCATGTAACGTACAGGGTTATGACACAGATGTCAAGACCAAGGTAAAACTGAACAGACATTTTGCAGATGCACATTTCACATGCTGATCAGGCACTAAAATTCATGAATGAAAAATCTGACTTACCTGCAGACTGTGCTTGTGCAAACCTCAGACAGCACGTACAGTAAAGAACCATGCAGAGAAAGACAGCTCTCCTGTAAAAAAAGAGAAAAGAATTACATATACAAACTGAACAGATCAAACATTTAGCTGACATTGAAATGTGATTTTACAATGACTCTTGGCAACTTCACGACTCAAGCAATAATATAAACAGTAGAGACAACTTAGTAGCATGAATTTGACACATGTAAAATAGGACTGGAACTAAAGTGATTTATTTCCAGTCATTTTGATTCAACTTTTTCTAAAGTTAATTTTCAGCCATTACCCACAGTTGTAAACCACTGCAGAATTACCCAGACAATGCATTTGAAATAAAAACAGTTTTACATAATACCATTCAAATGTTTGAGGTCGGTACATTTATGCTTTTGAAAGAAATTACTTATGCACACCAAGCCTGCATTTATTTTTATTTAAAAACAGTAATATTGTGAAATATTATTACAATTTAGACTAACCGTTTTCTGTTTTAATACATTTTAAATGGGTCATATGATGCTATTTCAAATTTTTCCTTTCTCTTTGGACTGTTACAAGCTCTTGGTGCATAAAGAAGATCTGTAAAGTTGCAAAGACTAAAGTCTCAAATCCAAAGAGATATTCTTTATAAAAGTTAAGAGTCAACCACGCCTACCTAAAACGGCTTGTCCTAACACGCCCCCACATGTCTACGCCATTGTGTGGGAAGATTTGCATAACACCGCCCAAATGTTCACGCAAAGAAAGAAGACGTAACTTTTATTCTCGCTGTAGTATTGTTGACGCTGCAGCCATGTCCTGAAGACGCTGTGTGCTTCGTTGTGAAAGCGAAACTACTTTGTTCGG
>NW_015656585.1:182768-218708 GCF_001515625.1 Sinocyclocheilus rhinocerous
CTTCAAAACATGCCTAACCAGCATATGGTGTTTTTTCAACAGGTTTGACTCACAGTCATGGGGTCCTCTCAACGATAACATTCGTGTTTCATGTTTTTTGCATATTTCTCCATGTTGCTTGGACTACATGACTTTGTTGTTTGACTACATGTCTTAAAAAAAGAAAGAACATCCTACCAGTGGTCCTGGTTCTCCTTTCTGTCCTGGTGGCCCAGCCAAGAGGGAGTATTGGGTTAGTTCAAGGTCAAAGGTTTGGAAACCATCCGTTGCTGCAGGGGTGACGGGCTCAAAAGAGCTGGGTTTGGAGGTCTCCTTTGGTAATGGTCTCTGTGATGCTAATGTTGTCATCTCCGACACTCTGGATGTGCTAGAAGGTTTAGGTTTTGTTGTGGCAGGGGTCTGGATATCCAGTTTGTTCTTCTGTTGGCCTGCTGGTGTGGAGGTGACAGCCATCCCGTTCTCTTTTAGTATCTGGGGCTTTACAGTTGCCTTCATGAGGTTCTTCCTGGGACTGCTTTGTTGAGTTGGCTTTGAAGATATTTGTGATGTCCTACTCCCAAAGGAGGCCATGGCAGTTTGTGATGTGGCCTGCAGGGGGAGCTGTAGTGTGGGCTGGGCTATCGTCGGTGGCACCGTGCTTTGTACAGACTGAGATGTAATTAGAACGGAGGTGTTTAGGACTTGTGAGGTTTCATGATTAAAGCGTACTTTGTCTTGTGTTAATGAAAGATGTCTGTCGTTTACCTCTGTTACAACATTTGGGGTCTGAACGGTAACAGATATATTGGGATCCAGGGATAATAGCGGTAAAAGAGGAGGGAGGTTTGGCCGATAAGTGTCAGCTTCCCTGCACTGTTTTTTAATGTACTTACAATAATTGTGAGCTGCCTTAGCAGAGGGATGAATATCAAACTGACAGATGGCTCCTTCAAACTGCACTGAGTTCTGGCTTGTTTTTCCCAATCGAAAGGAGCCCTCTGGATCCAGCGTTTCCTCATTTTTAAAATGCAAATGTGCATGTACACTTGTCTTCCCACAAGAAGTATATAAAGTAACCCTTTGGGCCTGGATTTCCAAAGCCAGGTTGTGCCACTGACCATTGTGAACATCATAATCGAACTTTACAGTGTTCTTTTGGCCCAAGTAAACTAAGATTTGGTCAGGGATGAACTGCACCCCTAGCTGCAGTCTTTTCCTCTTTGTCACAATGGTGAAGAGGAAAGCATTGTTTATGCGATGTGAACATACGCTGAGGATGAGAGAGAACGCCGAGCCCAGTGACGCCGGGACGACTGAGCTCACTGGGACGTCAATTCGCGCCCTCTGGGTTAGGATGACTCCTGATTTGAAGGGGATGACACCTTGGGGTGTGGAGCGTGTCCCAGATGGTCGTTTCCCAACCAATCCCAGTCTTTGCAGCACGTCCACATCTACAAAAAGGAAAACCACAAATAATTACCACAGTAATCACTACATGTAGATGGATTTAGGATTTAGGAGCAAAATGGATTTCATCGCAGCCGACTGAAGGCTTGCAGCTGCTGCTCACACACTGAGACACTGAGCTCATTACAGAAACAGATCATTAACAAAAGCATATGTAGAACATATGCGGCAAAGTTAATGTTTCATCTTGGGTAATGCTTCAGTTTTCCATTAAATACTCTGCTCTGCTGATACTGTTACACTTAGAAAAATAACACTGTGTGGGCTTATGTGAGTTATAGATTGATCACCTCTACTACAAATTCATTAGATTGTTAGAGGTCTGCAATAAATCAGGTCAAGTGAAGTGAGTGGGAGTATGCATCTCAAACATCCCTGTAAGATTTACGAAACCACATGCATGTTAGTCTGTATTGATTGAAGTGTTCCAGTTTATTATGTGGATTTGGGTATAAACCTGTAAAATATATATTCTTCTTAATCTGCATTTTTATATTGTTTCCCAGTAAAAATATCTAAACATTCTTAAAACAAGTTAAACTTACTTTCTAAGCAAAGCTGTGTACGATAATAAGCCCCTTTTCTTATAATAGTTATTTTTACTGGCAACATTTTAAGCATAACTCTAACTATTTTTGTATTTTTCAAGTAAAACATTGGGGTTAAGAAAAATTTACTTCTCTGAAGTCAGTTTATGAAAAATATTTTTTGTTTTAATTCCTATGGTATGACCAATATCAATAGCACCCAAATTGATTACTTTTATGACAAGTAAATGTAACAAAATACAATGCGTAAGGCGGCAGAAGAAACAGTCAATGCCTGTCTTCGGACTGCCACTTCTAAACAATCAGTAATGAGTTTAGAATAAAAACAAATGAGAGTATACATCACAAAACCAAATCTAACCCAAACACATATCAACTAAACAAAATCCAGCTTAACATTTGCAGTTATAAAATATACCCAATGAGTACTAAATGAAAAGCACATGTAAATGGAATAATGTGCACAGACTTTCTTCTCTGTAAGCCCTGTATCATTTAACAAATGATGATCAGCAGATTGGACGGGATTGTTGAAAGAAAGAACTATGTCTGCAGTAGTATTGTAAGCAAATCTAAACAGAGTTACTAACATATTGGCCACTTCATTATTGAGCATGTCTGAAAGATCTGAAAGACAGATCATCTCCTGACAAACAGCAGGAAAACAACTGCTCTGAATTTAGAAAATTAATGATCTGAATAATTTCACATAAATCACATGAGATCCTGACACAAAACTCTAACAATAGCACAACTCCAACGATGCACCTCAACAGAACACATGATGAACATCCATTGGTTCTACTCACAAATCACAGTAAGGGGTGCTGTCTGAAAGAGTCATAAACAGCATGAAATAAACTCCTTTAAAGCAGGGTTCAACGATAAGCATGACCTGCTGACCCTGGCCAGTGTGAACGAGTTTAGGACCACTTGACGCAATTGATACTTGCCCTATCAGGTCACAGCTGCATTGCCATTACATCTTACATTTGTTTTTATGCTTTGAAGACTTGTTTTGACCATTTCTATTGCAAATTCTGATCATTTACAGTTGTTTTTTGTCACCAGGGTAAAATGTTTTCTAGCTGGCTACAATAGATTGTAAGCAATTTCTCTGAAATTCCCAGAATCAGGAAACATAATTCAGAAGAAACAACCTGGTCTCATAAGAAGACATAATATTTGCACAAGACATTGTACATTTGCATAAGAAATTGTAGTTGGTTTGTACAAAAACATAAGACCTAAACCTAACCCTAGCCATAAAGTCCAACCCTTTACCAAAACTCTAGTCTTGCATAGACTGACGGCTGAAGGTCTGGGAACCTTGGCCGCTTTGAATGGCCAATGATCGCCCAAGAGGCCATATGACTGACAGGCATCTTTGTTTTCAGGCAGAACTTTAAAGAACGTGACACACACATCTCTCGGAAATACCGTAGAATTTAACCGATCAGATGACGACTTCGAAACTCCTAAAGTGTTTCCAATTTTGTCTGCCATATGCATCAGACATTCATCAGACATTTTTGTCTGGGACAAAAAGTTGCGATTGAACACATCGCAAAGACTACAGCCAACTGCCAATTATCATGTACGTTCTGCTCCTGTGTGAGAGGAAAAAAACATCTGTACCAGCAGGTGGCAGTAGTCTATATTCATCTGCTGTGACATCACAATTTTGTTGCATTGTGTATAGCTGCCTGAAGTGTACACATGAGTAGACCAGCTCCCTCAGTCCAAATCAAGGGGTCAAGGATCTGCACTTCCAAATTGCGGCTGAGGGTAAGCGATTAAGAAATTTTGCAAGGGTGTGTTTAAGAGTGAAGTGGAACGCACCCTCTGCGGAAATAGAATCTGTAAGCAATGAAGGAATTGGTTATCATTTTGAATATGAATTATGCTGCTCAGTTGCTCTTTACTTTCTTCATTCCAGTCGGACTTAGCGTGTCATGGCCTTTGCATTGCATTTACGGCTCATATGAGTGGCTTTAAAAAGTGGGCTGCAGAAGACGCCCATGAGCACAGGTGGCAGATTTCACAGTTGAGTAATTTTGGAGGGTTCTGAACCACCGCAATGAATGGGAATGCTAACACCTAGCTTTCTCCATGTATATTAATCCTCTTTGGTCAAGACGTACTGTAAAAGTCAAAGGAAAGGCCCTGTTACAGGCCTTAAAGGGATATTTTGTGCTAAGCCTACGTCCTACGTCATCCGCTGGAACGTCACTCTCTCGTGTACACGCATACGACAGTTAGCGGAAGCTAGAGTATACGGTACGTAAAGTTTTAAATATGGATATTTTTCTTTAAAAACCCATCAATTTGCTTCAGGGGGTTTTTATTAACCCCTGAAGCCGCGTGAGGCACTTTTTTTATGAAGGATAGATGCACTTTATTGGACTTCTATTGGACTATTGAATACCAACAGCCATTCACTGCCATTATAAAGCTTGGAAAAGCCAGGACATTTTTTTATATAACTCTGATTGTGTTCGTCTGAAAGAAGAAAGTCATATACACCTAGGATGGCTTGAGGGTGAGAAAATCATGGGGTAATTTTCATTTTTGGGTGAACTATCCCTTTAATGCTCTGTAGAGTTAAAACAGTGGATGCATTAGAAATGGAGCTGTAAATGAAGCGCTTGAATCAGCATCAGTTCCAAGAACCAGGCTAAAATCTACCAAAACTTCCTGTTGCCCATGAAATTGATGTCAGAATGAAATGTCAGTGGAAAGTAGAATGTCATATACTGGAAATCATATTTTACACTAAAGATAAGAGCAACGGCTAGAGAAGAATTCCAGAAACTCTCCAGCTAAGATGACTTGATCATAAGTCATGCAGCGGATACCCAGAGAAATCTGACAGCAGAGGGAGAATGTGCTATATGGACTGCCTCACATATGGTAAAAACATCAAACATACACTCAAGAACAAAGGCATTTTTCATGACATGTTTAAAACATGATAGTTGTTGCATTTCATTAATGTCTGACACAGAAGCACCATATATTACATGTATATGAATGAGTTAGACTGAATGTGACAGATAATATGAACCTCCCACCACATAAATTCTATACAGAGCAGATGTGGGAATTCTAGACACACCTTGAATGAGAACCAATACGTTTAGACTACTTGATTGAAACAAAAAGCCAAAAAAGTGCACATGCTGGTCCTTCATGTCATGCATACTCAATGCCTCAAAACCTAAATTTAAGTGACGATTTTACATTGCAGGAACAGACCACCAACATTACAGTATGTATGTTAGAAATAAACACAGGAACTATCCAATATTAAAAACTCTAAACATCTACAGTCAGTAAACTCAGTGACATCCAATCAGGCACAATGCCATTCAACTGAGGTTGGAATCAAATACAAAACATATAGAATTGTGCAAACAATGGCTTCTGATTTACTACAGTAAAATAAACCGACTCAGACCAGTTATATGTTGTTGATCAAAGGCTCCTCCATATGTCATCCGAATATTGTTAACTCTGGCAAATAAGGACCACACTGCTCCTAAAAATATAGTACCTGTAGCCTCTTTCACCTCTGACTCATGGAAAACTCCAATGGGTTGTAACATTAGAGGTCTATTTATCCAAGTCCTGTCAAGTATCCTCAAATTTTATTGCAAGGCAGTGTGAGGTCTTTGGACTTCAATGAACCCATGTGCTCATGTAACGTACAGGGTTATGACACAGATGTCAAGACCAAGGTAAAACTGAACAGACATTTTGCAGATGCACATTTCACATGCTGATCAGGCACTAAAATTCATGAATGAAAAATCTGACTTACCTGCAGACTGTGCTTGTGCAAACCTCAGACAGCACGTACAGTAAAGAACCATGCAGAGAAAGACAGCTCTCCTGTAAAAAAAGAGAAAAGAATTACATATACAAACTGAACAGATCAAACATTTAGCTGACATTGAAATGTGATTTTACAATGACTCTTGGCAACTTCACGACTCAAGCAATAATATAAACAGTAGAGACAACTTAGTAGCATGAATTTGACACATGTAAAATAGGACTGGAACTAAAGTGATTTATTTCCAGTCATTTTGATTCAACTTTTTCTAAAGTTAATTTTCAGCCATTACCCACAGTTGTAAACCACTGCAGAATTACCCAGACAATGCATTTGAAATAAAAACAGTTTTACATAATACCATTCAAATGTTTGAGGTCGGTACATTTATGCTTTTGAAAGAAATTACTTATGCACACCAAGCCTGCATTTATTTTTATTTAAAAACAGTAATATTGTGAAATATTATTACAATTTAGACTAACCGTTTTCTGTTTTAATACATTTTAAATGGGTCATATGATGCTATTTCAAATTTTTCCTTTCTCTTTGGACTGTTACAAGCTCTTGGTGCATAAAGAAGATCTGTAAAGTTGCAAAGACTAAAGTCTCAAATCCAAAGAGATATTCTTTATAAAAGTTAAGAGTCAACCACGCCTACCTAAAACGGCTTGTCCTAACACGCCCCCACATGTCTACGCCATTGTGTGGGAAGATTTGCATAACACCGCCCAAATGTTCACGCAAAGAAAGAAGGCATAACTTTTATTCTCGCTGTAGTATTGTTGTTGCCGCCGCTGCCATGTCGTGAAGGCGCTGTGTGTTTCATTGTGAAAGCGAAACTACTTTGTTTGGCCTTCCAAAAGAGGACGATATCCACTTCGTCATGCCTAGAGCTGATCCATGCTGGTCGCTGAGGAAATACATCAACTTTGCGCTGTGGATCGCTGGATCGGCTTTCACCGTGGACGAAGCGGAGTCCAGCCCGGGGTCGTCACATGTGGTTGCCGCAAGCCCGCCGGACGCTCCTTCGTCAAATCCTCCGGCTGCGCCGTTCTTAAGCCCGCCCGCCTCTGCTTACTCAAGCCGGCCTCCGCTCACTCTAGGCTGCGGCTCACTCTAGGCCTCCGGCCTCCGCTCACTCAAGGCCGCGGTGTGTGACGCTGTGTGTTTCGTTGTGAAAGCGAAACTACTTAGTTTGGCCTTCCAAAAATGGACACGACTAGAAATCAGTGGTTAAGTTGTATTTACAACAATATTCCAGAACAGTTCAAACCATGGCAAAGCTGAAATTTCAGCAGTCATTACTCCAGTTTCAGTGTCACATGATTCTCAAAAAATCATTCTAATATGCTAATCTGGTGCTTAACAAACATTTATTATTATCACTGTTGAAAACAGCTGTGCTGCTTTAATTATTTTAATATTTTTGTGAAAACCATTATACATTTTTACGGATTGTTAAATAACCTGAAAGTTCAAAAGAACAGCATTTATTAGATAGCAATATTCTGAAACATTAAATGCATTTACTGTCACTTGTGATCAATTCAATGTTTCCATGCTGAATAAAATGATTAATTTATTAAAATAAATCTTACTGACCCAAAACATTTGAACAGTAGTTTATATCCTTAGAGTTTTAATATATTTAAAATATTTCCCACATGAATGCTGACAAGAAATCTGTAATGAAAGTGTATGTGTCCAATCTCTCAAATTAAGCTTAAAAGTCCAACCACAGTGTATTCCAACACTGAGAAAACAACAATGCCTCTCAGAGAGTCATTTCATACCCAAGAAAGATCAAACCAAAGAACCAAAAAGCCTTTGCCACTTTTTTCTCTCAGCTACCGAAAGAAAACAAAGTATTGGGATCACATTGTTCCATTCTACACTAAAGCATCACCACATCCATCTAAATTACCAGTCTAGTCAGTGTCCAAAAGCAGCGCTCCATCTGCCTGTAGGCCCAGTAACACTTGGCAGCAGCAGCAGCCTTTACTGTAAAGCCCTAACAGCTGTTTCTGCTCAGTAGGCAGTCAAAGCTTATCATCTGCCTGGATGCCAAAAAATTATAATTGTGCTCTAAGTGGTCCTGCAATGTCATAAAAATTCTAATGGAGACCCCAAAAAATGGCTTGACGAGTCCAGTTTTCTTTCCTGTGTTGATGTATTTCCTATTGAAACAGGAAGCTGAGGTTAAAGTGGGCATGTTAAATGAATGCCCATGTCCAAAAACACCCAATATCCTTTAGTTTACAGCTGACAAACATGATTTTCTACTTGGTATTGCTAGCCAGAAGTGGTATTGAGGGAGGAGACATTATCATTCTAGAAAGGATTTGATAAGAGGACTGAACTTGCATAATGCGTTTAGCTGCTAAAAGTTCATTTTTATAACATTTAGGGGCACACTGGCATTTAGAGGGTCTTAAAGCTAAAACACATGGACTAAAAGCCAAAATAGCTCCATGGGTTTCTCATACTGAGGTAATTATTTATAATGAGAGTTGATCAATGATGATAAGCAAAGGTCGTACTACATGACAATCTTAGCCTCTCCTCCATCACTCTGGTGTTCATTTATATATTCTTTTTCTGCCCCCATGTGCTGACAGTGTGGATGTGGGAATGCCATTCGTGACCAGATATTGTACTGTATGCAGTTTTACTTTAGTCAGCATTTTCAGTCATAGCCACAAGAACTGTACGCTTGCCATGCTGCCCCCTCCCACTCATAACCACTTTCATACAGTCCCACCACGGACCATGATACAGTTCAGAGAGTGCAAGAGAAAGCGAGAGAGTACTAATCTAAACACAAGATTTCACCCCGTCACCCCTAACAAAGTTTACTACAACGGTAATTGTATCCAAATGCAGTCAAGATTTGTAACAGCTGATTTCTCTATGCCAATTCCACATATGAGAAAAGTTAGAAAAAGACCAAACATGTATATTTTGAGAAAAGCTTAAGCCTATATGGTAGAACAGCATATATAGCATATAGTTGCTGAATTAATTCCATATCACAATGTCCTTTAATAACCGCTGAAGGTCTTCGTGCAATTCTGTAGTACAATACTACTGTACATGCATGTGTGTGTGTGTGTGTGTATATATATATATATATATATATATATATATGTATGTATTCCTAAGGAAAAAAACGTTTGCCAATGGTGTAAATATTATTAAAATGAAAATAATAAAATATTAATGAAATTATTCCACAAACAGTCATTGAAAACAAGACTTAATATGTTACACAGCTTTCATTTCAAGTAATTTGATTTTGTTTTTAAGATTTTTAGATATTTTAGATATATTTTATTATAAAAATTAGAAAATAAACAGCTGACCAGGGCTGGTCATTCATTCCAGAAAGAGACTAAAGAAATATGAAAATCATTTTCTATTCTAAAACTCATAACTCACGCATAAAAAGCAATTAATTCATTCATTAAATCAGTAAAAAGAAGTTAATGCAAAACAAATACGTAGCCTACGATTTTCTCCAGCAAATTACTTCTGGAAGAAGGCTGTTCAACAAGTTTTCTGTGTTCCATTCATTCATCAAGTTTCCCCAAACTCCAGAATGGACATCATAACGGACCTCCCTTCGTGAACTCATTCTTCCTTATGTAAGGAGCTGACAGCCAAAAGGCTAAATTATGACCCATTTAACGTTTGTGTGAAATCTATCTATCTATTGTCATACTCACCCCCCGACTCCAGCTGCTTTGAGTCTGGAGTTCAGGGCATTGTCCGGCTCCATCGCGCTTACTTCATTCTTCTTCGGGAGTGTTTGCTGCTGCAGTCAAGACATGACAGAGTTGCTGAATTACTTCCATATCACAATGTCCTTTAATAACCGCTGAAAGTCTTCATGCAACACTGTAGTACAATACTACATGCCGTGGTCTTTCCTCCCAAGTGTCAAATGTAGTACTACTTTCCAAAGAGAGGAACCTGCGAGGCGCGATGCAGACTTCCCCATCTGACAGCAATAGATCCGATGATGATGATGAAAACTGGAAAGTTAAGTCCAAAGCGGCACAGACATGGTTTGCTGAGGTGAAGTACAAGCGCTTAGTCAAGTCGCTGACTGAATCTTACTTAGTAGGCATGCTGAAGATTTGGGACACTGGAAGCATAATTCCCTCTGTCGCCCTCAACTGTCTTCTGAGAAAGAAACACTTCGCTCGGGAAACTAGAAGGGATTCAATGGAAGGTGTGTCTTTCCAAAAGGAACCCGTTTATTTTCGCTTTCGTCAAAAAAAGAAAATGAAAAAAGAACAGAAAAGAACGTCACACAAGACTATTTAAATACAAAGCTGGTAATTTATCACAGATGTGGATCATTCTCCAACTTGCTTTTCATGCTGATTTGGCCATTTGCTCTTGTGAAATTGTATCTTGTAAGGGTTATTTAGCTTTCAACAAGAAGAAATAGGCCCGCAGTTTTTTTAAATATATTTTTTACGCCTTAAAGGCAATTGCAAAATCCTTTAATTCAGTGCACATAAGGAAGTTCACAGTCAAAGCAGGACATGTTTCAAATGGAATATGTTTTAGAAATAAAGTTAATAAATCTCCTTTAAACTTAAAGACTTTATCCAGAAAATTATATTATTTATTGTGGTGTGGAATACAGAATTATCAATGAAAATATTCAATGTTTACTTTTTGGCTACTACTTAATAATTTATTATGTATTTTTAACCAAATTTTACATTCATAAATTCCATATTACTAATAAAAAAACCTATAAAATCCAACCTTGGTTTTGTTGACTGAAGTAAGGCTATATATATATATATATATATATATATATATATGCTATGTATTTATGTGTGTGTGTGTATCTATCTATCTATCTATCTATCTATCTATCTATCTATCTATCTGTCTGTCTGTCTGTCTGTCTGCATACATGCATACGTGCATACGTGTGTGTGCATCATTAGGGGCTCATCAAAATATGTATTTAACTGTGGGTTTTTGGATGACAACTTGATCTTGTCATAGACTTGCTCAGATCCTGTGTCTGAATGTAGCGTGCTGGTGCCATCCTGTGCTGTGAAATTCCTCCCAAAAAATAATGTCCTAATTGGCTGGCCTGCTTCAAACACAAGTGACAGTATCCAGCCTTCTTCCAACATACAGTAGCAGGCATTCAACTATGACACAACATAAGCAGGGTGCACAAGGTGAACAAATGACTGAGGCTAGTTGTCACAACAGCTACATATCTTTAACAGCAGGACTTTTACTCAAACGTCCAATACAACATATGCGTGTGTTTTCCCTAGCTTTTTTTTATGCTGGTTTGTGCATCTATTCAAACCTACCTTAACTTACAACGTTTTTGTGAATCGTCCAAAAATGTATTTCAGTTGCTGTTTCTGTTCGTAATTGCGGGATACTGGAAAAAAGTGACATGAGAAGAGGCAACCTCTACGTTGTTGTCACTGGCTGATTAATTTGTCTGCGACAATGCTTGCTTACACGCTAGCGCACAACAAAACAGCACTTCTCATTACTTCTCTCACAAAAGAATTGCTTATTAACATGCTAACGTAGCACTTCATGATGCACTTATATCATGAGAGAATTTTCATTTTTGGGTGGAGTATCCCTTTTAGAATTCTCTGGTGTAGAGCAGAAATGATGATTCCTTTAAGCAGGTTGTTTCACAACAACAAAAATGGCAATACAATCACACTGCCGTAATCACAGTTTACTACTGAAGATGATGTTCTGTAATGCTGTTTTTTCTTCACTCAAGACATAAGAAGACCTACATCCTCCAAAAACTTTTCATTTTTACTCATCTGTCCTTAGAATATTATCCCAAACATTTGGGCCATCATCCAAATGGTTTTTAGCAAACATGAGAAGAACTTTGTTGTTCTTCTTGGTAAGCAGTGGTTTCTTAAGGTTGAGTTATGACATTGACCTTAGCCAATGCCCGAGAAACCTTTTTCAGAGATCGTTTGAAGCCCTTGTTGAAATTTGACTGGTTGGCCTCTTCTGGGAATAATCTTGTCCATTTAGTGGTAATGGCTCACACTGTGGTTCAGATGGCTCAAAGAACCTTAGAAAAAGGCTTTGTAAATATTTCTGAACTACTTTATTTTTCTCAACTGTTCTGGAATGTTGTTTGATTGTGGTATTGTGTTGAAGCTTTGTGGTGATGACCTGTCACTGATGAAAAGGTTCAATATGTGCTATTTTAACTCAACATGACAGGTTGCAGTCAAGCCCGACTGTGTTTATCTCCCAAATCCAATTACAAACTCTAACCTGTCTGATAAACCTTTTAATCACTTGTTGGATTATAAAATGAGGAAACTGTATCAATAATGCAGATTTCAGCTGCACTGGCTTGTGAATGTGAAACTGATGCATATTTGAGCCTTTTACTACCTGTCATACAAAGGGCAGCATAAAGATCTCTGTAACTGCTTACAGGTGCCAATTTAGTTTTATTTTGTATTCTTGGCAGAAGGATAATACTGGAAGCCTGTTCATTTTATGTCTTATTATCATAATGAATTTCACAAGTTTAACCTGCGCTCAGAGGGTTTTGTAAACAGATATGATGGAGCCAAGTTTGAAGTCCATAGCAAATGCTGTACATTAGTGAAATGACAAAGTTGCATTTACTTGCATTAATATCTTGATGGCAGATGAATATGTTTGGAGTTTGCACATAAATCTAGAAATGTGATTTCCCAGTAAATTTAAATTTAAGCACATCTTCTAAATGAGTAAAATTGCCTATAACAGTGCCTTATGATTAATTGCACACTGTAAGACAAAATTAGTGTAACAGATATTCGCAAACAGCAGCAATCACCATTTTAAAAGAACAAGACTTTAACTGCAGCTTAACTTTGGTAAACACCATGCACAATACCACCACAGAGCTAAAGCATCTGTCTGTGGTACAGCTGTACTCAACAAGTCCACTCCTGTTGGAGTATTTATTTTTTCCACATATGTAAACAGGAAATTTGGAAAAAATTGTCTGCTTTCCCACTGAGGTAGATCTACAAAGGGCAGAATCCTAGCCCAGCAATGTTGTTATTGTCTGAGTTGTGAATGTACCAGCTGTGGCAATTGACCTACTTCTATAACTCCAGAATTTTTAGACTGCAAGTTGAGAATATTAAAGGTCCTAATTACAATAAGAGGCAGTTTGATCTTCAATACAAAGTGTGTTTTCGCTCAGGGTATAGTATTATGTCTAATTTTGAACTTTCATCCCATGGAAACCCTTACTGCCATAAAATATGTTTCTTTTTCCCTCTTTTACAGACCTGATTAACGGACACTGGAAGCTTATGATGTTAGCTGGATCAGAAGGGCCTATGAAGGGGCTATTTGTCAGAGAGGCATTTCAGGTATTTGGGGCTGTAAGATATTTGCATAGATCCTACTTGTGAGAAGGTGTAATGTTGGGCCAAAGTCAAAGAAAAGGGGGTTAGTGTGAGGTCATTCCTCCTTTTGAGTCTCTTTCTTCTGAAATGTGGACCATAACTGACACAAACATAAATGGTGCTCATTTTTGCAAATCTCGATCACGGAATTGCTGAGGAAGTCCATTTAAATGGACTTAACCATTACAAACACAAGACATAAAAGCATGACTTCAGTTATTTCTCTCTGTTTTTGATAGCTTCTACAGCTATGGGAAGACTTAAACTTTAGAATGAGACTTTGTTATCACATGTAAGCAGCTCAGTCCATCCAGTCCAAAATCCTGATATTCTCTTTTTTTTTCTCCGATGTATTCAAGAGTAAAGTTGTACAAAGAATAGATGAATTAGTCAATTAGGTACTTTGGTCATATATTATTATGTTCAAAGAAAATGTTCAGTATTTTAAATTCCCCTTTACTATCCACATCTTTTTATACTTCATAATTTCTTATTACATTCTACAATAGTCCTCCTAGTCTAATGCACACATAAATGTTCCTCTCTTCTGTCAATTGATCCTTTACAGTGGTCTGTCAAAAAATGAGCCATGACACTTTACAGAAAGATCAAGCAGCAGTGAATGAATGAAATGGAAAGAAGACTTTTTGGAAAATGTCAAAAAGCAGTGAAGACCCATGAGACATTGTTGAAGAAAACGTTTCTTGCTTTTCCGTAGGCGAATTCAAGCAAAGTCTGTAAAAATGTCAACATTTTCAGAACATAAACAGCTTCATAGATCAACCTGACTATATTGTCTATAACGATCAGTTGTTTTTTGGCAGCCCAATAATTGTGTTTGGGTCACACTTTATATTAGGTGACCTTAAGTACTATGTACTAAGATTTAAAGTAATGATTTGATACAGTGCACTTATACATGTTTTTACATTGTACTTATTTAAAAAAAAAATACCTGCATGTAATTACATCTATAATTCATTTCTGTAATTACATTTATAGTCACACTGTTGACCCATCCCTTACATCTTTACCAACCCTTAAACCTACACACCACCAAACCTGTCCCTAACCTTACCCGTATCCCACCTCAATAGCAGCAAAACAAGACAATATTTTACTTATTTTTTTGGTGTAAGTACATAGTAGTTAAGGCCACCTAATATAAAGTGGGACCTGTGTTTGAAATAAATGTAACATTGTTTGCAGACTTAAAATTCAGATAATCCTGTTGCTGGCTCAAATCAATGCCACTCCAGGAAACATTGTATATGTTATAAGATTTCAAATGTAAATTTAACATGGATTTACATATCCGGATTTCAAATGTAATAGTTGAAATCTCTATTCAGTGATGCAATATAGAAAAATGCACTTCATCATTGATTAGAGCTTCTCAGCCATTTCAATATTTCTTCAATTCAATCTAATCATTTACATACTCACCCAGGCATAACTCAAACCCATCAAACAGATGAGGACATCATATCTTCTTTTCCAGTACATTGATCTGGAGCTAATTGGAATTATTTGGCAGGAAATTCAATTTCAGATTAGCTGTCTGGTAGCTGGAAAGAAATTAAGCCCCCTCTATCAAAAATCAAAGAGTTAGAGAAATCCATTATAGGACTTCCAGCCACTTGAACTCATGCCAGTAACACCATGCTGATAAATCTCACAGATAAACCGCCTCTCTCATTTTCACCCAAACCTACACTGAATCCTACCTGAGAGGTGTGCTTTTCATTAGGCATCTGTCTAGTGCTACCACAGAAATATTCAATATACAAACATTCTGATTGATGACTTTACAGAAAAGACAGCAATAGGTTCCTTGGGAAACAAACAGGATATCATTGATCCCACTTGGGTTTCAGAGGATTCGCTTGTTTTGTTGTAGTCTGTATTCACAGAAATATGAACTTGGCTGCTCTAGGTGCACTTGCCCATGAACAAGCTCTGTGTATCAGATTCAGCAAGGCATTCCTCTGAGTGTTTCATCTTGTTGCAGAGCACATCCTGACTTATTTGGACATCAGTTACTTGGCAGTGACCTGCCCAAAACAACAAGTGTCTTGTTTGGAATTGACTGCAGTGATGTGCAGTTAACCACATGCCTTGAAAATGCTCACAGAACCCTTGTGAGACCTGCACTTGCTTCAGTCAGTATTCTGGCCTGTGCATTTGAACAACATACCAAGAGTGAAAAGAGCATTTCGATTTTGAAGAAATACATGCTGCTTCATACAGTCCCCATAGGATTTTGACAGATGTTTGTGGTCAAAATATTACATATTTGTGTGTGTTTATGAGACCAAATACTGTGAAATAAATTTCTTATGACCCTGTGGCATAAGAAATTAAGTTTGCATGCAGTATAGTATATTGGGGCCTCTTTGGTGCTTTTGTTCCTTTTTTAAGCTTGAAAACTTCAGTTCACATTCATTGTAATTTTATGTCTTCAAAACATATTTTGTGTTCCACTAAAGAAAGACGTATTTAGAACAACATGAGGGTGAGCACGTTAATTTTTGGGTGAATTATGACTTTAACCAACCTTAAAGGGTTAGTTCACCCAAAAATGTTTTACTTACCCTCGAATACGGTGACAGAGAAGTGCAAAGCAAATCACAATTCTGAAAACAAAATAACAAATTACAAACGCAAATGCAAGTCTAAAAAACAAAATAACAATTCAGAAAGCACAACAACAATTCAGAAAACATTATAACAAGTCAGAAAACACAATGACAAATCCGAAAACAAATTAACAAGTAAAAAAACACAACGACAAATCAGACAAACCGGAAAAGGCAGGTATAGTTTGAGACAGCGCCATTGGTTTGGATTACTCACCGCTGACTGGACGAGACATCTGTCAATCAACGTATACAGGGAAGAACCAGCCGAAGAACAGCAGAGTCGTGGTAGAAAGTTCGGAGATGGTATTAAAGTAGCTCAGTTTAAATGTATTGTATGAATTGCCCTTACTATGGAATAAAAAATACGGCGTGTATATTTACATTTAGTTAAAAGTGGATGTAAAACATTAGCTCCAGTGGCGCAGATGGATAAGCGCTTGTCTTTGGCTTTTTGACGCAATCGACCCGGGTTCGATCCCGCCTTTCGCCGAACTTTTTTTTTCTCCCTTTTCAAATCTCGTATCACATCGTAAAGGCATTTATTTTCAATAAAAATTAAGGAAATAATCAAAAAGTTGAAAATAAAGTATCGGGTAGGGAAACACAAGCTAATTTTCATTTTTGGGTGAACTAACCCTTTAATGTAACCGTTGGAAAGTAATGTAAAATATAGCAGAATGCTACTGATGTAAAATTTCATTATTTTACACAAGTTAAAAAAGTTTTACAAAGTTTTTTTGGTCAAACTTTTTTTTTTTTTTTTTCTTAATTTTAAGAATAACACCTGTCAGGCAGTGATAATAAAGCTCAGACTTGTGTTGCATTTAACACACATACAAGGATTATATTTAGAGTTGAAAATGAGCTCTGCAGGCTCTCTTAGAACAGTATGTCTAGAAGCATGAGATTCACAGTTCGCACAAACTAGATAAAAACAGAAGAGCTTCTACATGAGTCTAAGGCATCGAGTAAACTGAGGAAGCAAACAGAGACTCTGCTGTCTGCTGTCTCAGCAAACAAAAACACATGCCAGCTGAAACTACACAAACACACCCTCCACACCAAGACTCTGTTTGTCTGTTACCATCAAAGAAATGCATTTATACTAGCTCACTCACCTTGCTTTTCAAACAACTGTCCATTGAAAATGGGTGGATCCACTTTCCATGTTCTTGCACATCACAATACCATGGAGATGAATGATGCAAACAAATGTTTTAAAATACCGAAAGTCTTTCTGAACCACATTGCTTACAGCTTCCACTCAACCTATTTAGTACAGATCCATGAGGGGGAAAAAATCATCTGTTTTTTTTTCTTCACATTTTTGTTTTTATATAGATATTTTTTAAACAGATGCAAATTTTTTTCCACCAGACTTCATTTCTCATTTTGTTTTTGAATATAATGGCAGGAGCGTTTTCCTTAAACTAGCAAAACCTTTGCATACCCATGAAGGCCATGGATGAACAGAGTGTACTGTCTCTTGGCAAAGAAGTTGAAAAGGCTTTCTCTTCAAAGCAGATTAATATTTTGAAGGCATTAGGATCAGAGCTTTGAATCCAGGAATGCTTCAGAAGTTGGGATCTAATTTCATTGCTTTTAAACATAAAAAAAAAAAGAATTTCTGTGCTTGTTGAGATTAATGAAACATTTTTTTACTTGACATTGTTAATTGGATTATTTATACTTAAGTGGCACATTGGATTTTCCCCATATCGTTGGTGATATATAGTTCTTTTGCAAATCCTAAGCAGTCACATGATACGACTGAATATTCACACCTTAATGACTGCAATTTCTACTAGCCAGAGTTTCAAACTGACAGTAGAAGGTCAGGAATCCAAAGCAGCTTTCATTGGCCAAGGACTGCTCAAGAGGACATCTTACCAACAGGCAAAGCAACAAATCACAGTTCATTTCAGCATCATATTTAGGGGCGTGGAAATATAAAGTAGATGTCCCTATATGATGACAGATCGGCGTGCAGTTTAATCAAGAAAGTCGCAAAAAGGTGCAACAAAGGTGCTGTGAACTTCACATACTTTTGAAAATCCAGTGCTTAGTTTATCATGAAACGCTGTCATTGTCACAGTTGTAAACACAACGGCTTTCTTCTTCTATAAAGGGCTTTGTCATCATGACTGCTTTGTTTCCAGAGAACTAAAGAATCCTGTAGAATTCAACCAATCAGATGACGACTTTGAAGTGTTTCCCATTTTGTGTGCCTTATGCTTCATACGTTCAGCCAATGGTCTATGAGCATGACGTGTGAGGATGAGACAAGGCTGTCATTGACACTAACCATGAGTATTATTGTGAAAATGTTCAGACATAAATGGATTAAATTTTTTCTATTATGCCATTATAGGAAAAATGTCATTAGAGCTTCTCCATCACTCAGCGGAAGAAGACATGACATGACACTTATCAGACAAAACACAAAGGGTATGCTGGTGTTTCTTGCTGGCACAGCTACAACCTCCAGCAGAAATTACTTCTGTGAAATGCTTTGATCAAGGTTTTTCCAAATGTCCCTGCTGATGGAACAATGTCATGCCACTGTAACGTGAATGTCTGAAACTCATTTAGCTGTCTATGAATCAAGGCATTGTACTCAAGATTTCAACAAAAGGCCCCAGCTTGCTTATGAGTTATATATTCATGGAACATTTTCATTCGCATAAATTTTATTTCAGTTAAGGGTGAAATCACACAAAATAGTGATAATGTGCGTATTTCACATGAAAAAAGGTTCCACATTGTTCCACCAAAAACTCTATCACACTGTGAATATTTGTCCCAAAAATGACACTTTTATACTTTTTTTTTTTTACTGTCAGCTTTTATGGATGTGGGTCAGGGGGTGAAAGCACATGAAACAAATAATATCTCTTAAGTATTACAAGTTATTTTTACATCCAAAAGTGGTTTTCATCAACTTTTCATCCATATCATCATTTATGAATACAGCATTCATGATCAACAGGTCTGTAAAATGAAAAAAAAAATTTGACATTGAGGTCAGACATTAAATTCCCTGAATTTATTTTTAATCCTTTCTTTGGTAGGATGGATGCACTGAATGTGTGAAAATAGCATCTTATATCTAGAGGTCTGTTCTTATCTTTTAAACCAGAAGCTACAGGAAAGACAGTTTTTTTATGATATTAACCTAATGAATATCACAGGCTAACAGTCCACTGCAACACATTTCAATCAGATCTCAATTATTAAGGCAAATTCTGATCAAGAACTCTATTTCTGGTCAGCTCATTTTACATATCATCCAAAAAAAAAGGTGTTTCTCAAATTTGCCTGAACCAAAATGAACATCTAACCTTCCAGATGCACAGACAATTCACAAACTTCAAAGACATGTGTGGGAGAATCTGTTGGCTTGTGGCGTAAAGACCGGGTCAAGAGCCCAAGCAAATATTTCTCTAAAGTTTTGCCTCCACTGTTTAAACTCCCAAATAGATGGATCACAGAATAAAGCAATTCATTTAGAATTATTGGAAGCCACCCACGTGCTGGCAACAAAGTTTTTCCCTCTGTCCTGCACTGAAAACGTCAGGCTTATTTACTGTACATCCCGCCAGAAGTTTGAGTTGTAAAGCACAAGATAATTAATGATACATCTTAGTTTACAGAGCAGCTGGTCTGTTAGATTCGAGCTCCTGCTGTATGTTGGCCATCAGTGCGGTGCTGATGTAGTTCCCCTCCAGGCTGAGGTTCTCAAGGGAACGTTTTCCTCAAGAGCGTAGAGCCTCCAGGAGATAATGTCCTCCAACCTCGCCGAAACCATTATTATCCAAGTCTGCCTTCCTCAGGGTCTTATTTGATCTCAGTGCCTCAGCAAACAGCTTGATACCATTGTCCCCAAGGTTGCTTTCATCTAAGATGATGTGTGTCAGCATAGTGTTCACTTTCAAGCTTTCAAACAAGACTATCCAAGCCTCCATGTCTGAACATGATGTCTGTGCCAGGCCCAGATACTGAAGGAGGGAATGATACCTCATGAAAGTGGCCAGTACCCTCAGGCCCTCGTTGCCAATGCCGTTTCCACCTAGGTCTAACTCTTTGATCACAATGCTAACTGGAGAGAAGTGGATCGGTTCAGAGTTTCCACACAGCGCTGCTGTTTTATCTTGAAGTTCAGCCAATCCACTAAGCAGGGTCTGTACTCCAAGATCGCCAAGTTGGTTTCCAAACAATCTAAAGAAGAAAGAAAATGACCTTCATTATTCATAATGATTTATAACTACCTTCAAGAGTTTCTTTTATTAGAGCAGTTTTGAAAAGTCAGCTTATTTTTGGACATATTTAGAAGGTCTGCATGAAACGTACAGTAGTTCTTTGATCTGTGGTTTGGCCTGCAAGAAGGTCTAGTAAAACATTGACTCCAGGGGGTCCGATTTGGTTCAGATTAAGGTTAATCACTGTGCCTTCGGATGGGCTTCTCTTGAGCGCCATTGCCAAACTCTTGAGCAGTTCATCAGTCAGACCTGTGTTTCTCAGTATTAGTTGATCCACTTCGTCAGAATTGCTCAGCACTTCTGTCATGGCATCCATCTGAAGCAACGACAGCAGATTCTACTTATAATATATTGTTAGTAAATGTCAATAAATGCATCAGTTTCCCATATAAAAATATAATTTGCATGTATTTATTAATATGGTACTCTAAATCCTTCTTACTCTCAGAAAGCCACTCAAATCAAACTCAAAGACTAGGACTAACTGTTTTATTCAATATTGTGGCTTTCTGCTCATTGAATTTGCCATCTTGATTTCTAAAATTGAATTATTGGAATATTAACTTAATCCAGCACGTTATCTCTGAATTTACTGACCGTGAAGACTGTATGATTTATATGGATACTGTTAAGATATAGGAATGTTTGAGTAAAGCCAGACTGAGTGTGACCATTTTCTCTCTTGGTGTAAAATCATGCAACGCCCTTTGCTTAATTGTGCAGAACAAAAGCAGAGCCCAGTAAGACAGGGCTTATGATATATCATAGCTGTATCTGTAGAAATATCTATGGATCTAATTTTGTAGGCATTTTAGCACTTCATTTTTAAAGTTAAGATTACCTGTTTTTGTAAGTCTTGTAAGGCATCCTCTGGACCTTCATGGAAAAAAAGATGAGAGAATGTCTTAACTCACGGCTTTACACTTTTACATACTGTGTGTGTGTGTGTGTGTGTGTGTGTGTGTGTGTGTGTGTATATATGTATATATATATATATATCACACGGAGATATATAAGAGGTATTGATCATAAATCAATGGCACATACTGCAGAGTTTGATCTTATCAGTTATACCAACCTTGGTTGTTATTCATTTTAGGTTTCCTTGCTTCTGTAAAACTGCTGTCACTTTCCTCACTAAGTTCCACTTCTGATGCCGAGCTATTGGCAGTGAGTCCTGAAGTGAGCCGCTCTTTGATTTTGTTCCTCTCAGACTCTAGCAGATGATACAAAATACATATCTGTTTCACTTTTCATCATATGTCTCATCATGATAACATCACAATTCAGGTTTTGAGAAATGGGAAAAGGATGTCTATATATTCCTGCTAATACATCAACTGGTACCCTCGATAAAAATGTTTTTGGGTTTTTTAATTTTAACTGTTAAATATGTGAAGCAGTTGTTTTTGCACTGCTGCCAGACTTATTAGTTTATTATGAACAATCTTATCTTTTGGTTTGTGTCCATCAAGTTCCAAATAAAAAAAAGAAAATAAAGAAGATAGATTACATTTTATCTATAAAGTACAAGTTCCAAATAAAAAAGAAAATAAATAAGATAAATTACCTGTGTTATTAAGAAACTATGCTTTACTATGTGGGCATTTTTCAGGCAATAATCGTATATTCTATATTGCCCTTAACTATAATACAAATTTATTAATTATTGTGATAACTTTTGCCATACTGCATAGCACACATAGAGTATTCTGATCGTTAATATAAAAGAAGCATTACTAAAAAACAAATTAGAATTTCAGATCTTGAGGCAAAAGTGGTCTTTCTTTGTGGCCCTTGTCCCAAGTTGAGAAGCCCATATGGGACAAATTCTAATGTCCTTAAAACTTCACACTAACCTTAGTATATGTTTGAATTAGAAACTACTTTTTGTCATAACCTTTATGGTAAAATGATTGACTCCCACTAAATCAGGCTAAAAGACTCAGGGGAAACCCTGTCTGTGAGCAATGAGCCACAGTTCTTGACTCACTGTTTACTTTGAACCACCTCTGTTGGTCTAGGCCTGATTCCAGACCAGTGCTCTTTTCAACACATTCTTTATAGAAGTCCCTCAGTCTTCCCCTGTTGCTGCTTTTTCCATTCGATTTCGAAGCATCCATCGTTTTCTCGCCGTCACGCTTAGTCAAGGTTTTTCCTTCCTGCAATGAATCTTGAGAAATGCAACTGTCCTGATAGTGCTGTCTATAAAATAAAATACAACCTAGTGATTTACAACAAAGCTTTGGTGAGACATCTTCAAAGTTTTATATTGCGCTGGCAAGCGACTCCATCCAACGGCCTTGAGAGTGGGGAACCACATCACTGGAAAAGATTTGCACTCACCTGGCACTTTAGTTTTATTTTCGGTCACTGAATTCTCCTTGTCTGGCGCATGTTCTTTTGCTGATGTTTGCATCTGTTCTTTGGTGTTGGAAGGTGGTTTGTTTTCCTTTTTATGTGCTTGCGATTCTTCTAAACTTTTGCCCTCTCCTCGCTGGCCACGTGGTCCTTGATGGCGTTTGTGACGTTTTCTTTCTTTTGCACTGCTATTTACGTCTTCACTGTCTGTTGACAAAGCACCTCCATCTTTAGAGAGCTTTCTGGTCTTCTGCACCGATCTTTCCATTCCAAGAGGGACGAACAAAGGGGAAGAAGGGCACGACTCCATAACACCTGCACAGAAGGCATGATTACCGTGAGGCATTCGGGAAATAATGTGCCCTTGTAGATCATTAATTTGAAGAATGCCAGTGGGAAAGTCTAACAGCAGTCGCATTAACACCAACCTTCATTAGAATTGATGGCTTGTTGCAAGGCTGGAGCTGGTCTATCGATCGCTGGGGTGCCAATACCGTGCCTTGAATTCTCACATCTGAAAAAGGAGAAAATGTTTACAGTGGCAACCCATTTTATCTTGAGAAGAAACCTCTGCTTTAAATCTTTTCTTGATCTTGCATGTCATCATATCTCACTTGTAGCAGAGTTTTCCTCCATTTAGACGGGTCAGTCTGAAGCAGCTCCTGCGGCCTGTGTACAGGTGTATCTGTACTCGCAGCAGGAACTGATCCTGGCTGCTATGATTCCATTCACAAAGATAGTAGCACTGAAGGGGAAGCCTGGGATGTGAACTAAAACTGCTCTATTGGGGGAAAGTATTGTGTTATTTTTTTTATTTTAACTTTTTAAAATGTATTTATTTATTTAACATTTTGTTTAACATTATTTATTCAACATTTTATTCAACATTTTATTTATTCAACATTTTATTTATTTTAACATTTTATTTATTTTAACTTTAAAATGTATTTAACTACACTATTTATTTTACCTTTTCTACATTATTGTAACTTTTTATTATTTATTTGTTTTTATTTTAGTAATTTAATATCTTAAAAACAAATATTTCAGATTTATTAAGTAAAATGAATTTAAAAAAATGCAGAATACTTTAATATCTTATATTTATTTTTAGCTTTAAATTGTATAAATGAATTGTATAAACATCTGTATTTCCTTTATAACCTTATTCATCTTATATCATATTGTTTTATTTAGTTATATTTATTGTTTTATTACATGACTATTTTTTTCTTTTCATGTCATTGCAGAAACCTAAAATAACTGTATTTTTGTGCCTTTTGTTATATTGTAGCATTATAATGTTTACTATTTTTTATATTTTAATAATTACACTGATAATATTTTGTATTTCAATTGCAGAAACCTAAAATAACTGTATTTTTGTGCCTTTTGTTATATTGTAGCATTATAATATGTTTACTATTTTTTATATTTTAATAATTACACTGATAATATTTTGTATTTCTACTCTGTTCAGCATAATGAAAATGCTGATTATACTGTACATAATGTTGAAAACACACAATGCTTTCTTTATTTCTGTATTTCTTTTATCTGTATCTTTCCTTTTGTTAGGTAGAACATGTAAAACAGTTACTTGCTAGTTTTATGTGGCCAAACTCTAGATTTGTTTAAAATAAAGATTATACAAAAATATATATATTTTTTTAAATATTGGCAGATCATCTCAAGCAGTGTAACAGGATAATGAGCTTTACCTCCAGGTTGGACAAATCCTTTAAACACACAGATGTTCTCTCCTCCACAGATCTGTTGAAGCACTTTCATCTCATCTCGAGTGCTGCCAGGAAGCCCCTGACCCAGGTACATCATCGTCACAGTCACATTTGACTTCCTGGACTCTTTCTGTACTTTGAGGTAACTCTAGTCAAATATTCTTCACATGAAACACTTTCAGAAACCATTTAGGTGACAAAGAAAGCACATTTCTAACAAATATGGCAGTGAAGATGCTCTAAAACAATTTTTTCCCAGGCATGGAGACTGTCAATCAGAGAGACCAACTAAAATGTATAACTCAACACTTCAAACTGGTTCAAAGCTGCAGTGTAATCTGTCAACAGAGTCAGAGCCGACTCTCCTGCTTGCTGTTGAAGTCAGGAGCTCTCTGTGAGTTGATGGAGGAGGTGGAGCCACGGCGTCTGCTGGTGCTGAGATAAGGACATGAGTGACTGAGTCTGGCCCTTGCTGTCTGCAGGTTTGACATCGTTCCTGTGATAGCAAGAAGGTACAAGTCACTCAACCGTCCTCTGATCGCTGGCTGGCTTGACTTGTTGGACTGCAAAGAATTTCAACATGAGAGGAAGCGAAGAAGAATTATTTTGGTCACTTGTTACTTGTCAAATAAATTTAACTGTCGGTGTGAATCCCAACATGCAAGTGCTGTATCTGTTGCGTTACTCTATAGATTTCCACAGAATTGTTTCCATCCAGCAGAATGAGGCTGCCTTTACGTGTGAAAACACTATCCAGAGAATTGTGCCATTTGGGAGTCGGCGGTCTCTCGCCTCTACGACCCCGAGGACAAGTCTGCTGTCAAATACAAGAACATTGAGTTTTGAAAGATTAGTTATGCCCAGAATCATTTTTTTTTATTTGTAAGAATAAACCGAAAACATCCCATATGATTTCTGGCCAAAGTATATTTCAGATATATTCTAAATACAGTATGTTACAACCATTGCAGCTTAAAGAAATATATTTTTCAATTTAAAAAAAATGTATAGATTAAACCTTAAACCTTCCAATGCCAAAACATGAATATAAAATGTACATATTTAATCTAAAAATACATTTTGGGTCAATTTTAGCTTTGCTAAAAAAAAATGGACAAAAAATATATAAAGAAATAGAAGCAACTAAAACCTTTAATTATACATATACAGTCAAACCAAAAATTAGTCAGACACCAGATATAATTTTTGATATTTTTTTTACTAGTGGGTAAGTATGTTACAACCATTGCAGCTTAAAGAAATATATTTTTCAATTTAAAAAAAATGTATAGATTAAACCTTAAACCTTCCAATGCCAAAACATGAATATAAAATTTAATCTAAAAATACATTTTGGGTCAATTTTAGCTTTGCTAAAAAAAAATGGACAAAAAATATATAAAGAAATAGAAGCAACTAAAACCTTTAATTATACATATACAGTCAAACCAAAAATTAGTCAGACACCAGATATAATTTTTGATATTTTTTTTACTAGTGGGTACAGGACACTATAGTTCATTTATGTAAATGAGGATAACAAAATAAAGTAAACTGTGACATATTGTACCCAAAAATTCTTCATACAGTGGACTACCAGTAAAATTGATAAACATTTGGGACCAAAAATTATTCAGACAGAGTCTGGGGGAAAAACATTGAAGTTGGGGTGATAATGTGAGAAATGTTGACGGTGTCTGAATACATTTTGGTTTGTATATGCACACACATCCCTTTGTTTCACTATAGTGAGGACATTGCATGGACTTCCATTGATTTTCTATGAGGTTAATGATGTTTTCTATCCCCTAATCCAGCCCCTACCCCTAAACCTTCCCCTCACAGAAACCTGTTACATTTAAACAAAAACATGTTTTGTCTGATTTATAAGCCTTTTTAACTAGTGAGGACCAGTCAAATGTCCTCACTAGTGGGTTGTCATAATATTTCACTATATAAGTGAGGACATTTAGCACTCAGAAGTATAGTTAAACAAGTACACACACACATGATCAGTTCTCAAAGTATACACTGACTGTGTCTGCAGATGTGTTTCATGGACACTTTCTGATATGCAAATGAGTGTAATTTTATTTTAAATTATCATTCTGTGTATCTACACTTCACAGTTGGTGATAAAGTAAACATTTCATAAAAAAAGAGAACTAAAATTTAGCTCCAACTCATTGTTCAGTAAGATACATGTAACATGCAGTAGGGTCTTGAGCGATTTCATCAGGTGCTCAGTGTCAGCAGCAGGTTTGAAATAGCTCTGTTCCACTTTTCCACATTTAAAACTTTTATGAAAGGTTCGACAAATGCCTGTGGCATCAACAAATCTAAAAAAGTGACATAATTGCTACTTTATTCCAGCCAAATGCCTGGTGTATCAGAGGCACTTTCGATTGTTTTAATCAAACACAGAGAAAGGTTTTATTACTCAGATGTTGTTTTTGTGAAGCCAAGGAAAATATGTTTTATATTATTTTTTTTTTGCCATCTTACACAATAGCTGAAATTGTCGTATTACTTACATCTTTGACTTCATCTTTGAATCCTTTGATGAGCAGGTCTTGAAGGACACTCTGACTGTGCCTGCGGATGCGCTTCATGGAATCTTTCTGATATGTTTCCATCCTGGCTCTCTCTTAACACAAATAAGGGTCATTTTATTTTAAATGAGCATTTTAGCCACACCTTACAGCTGCTAATGAAGTAAGCATTTCGTTTTAAAAAATACCTGTTCAACTCCTGTACAATAAGATGTATGGAACGTGCAATAGAGTCTTGAGCGTTTTCATCAGGTGCTCAGTGTCAGCGGCAGGGTCGCCATGATTTTGCCAAGTAAGACATGTTCCTGGATCAACATCTTTTGTTGATCCAGGATCAACATTACTGTCCAAAAATATAGACTAAACCCAATCCCTACCCCTAAACCTAACCCTACCCATAATTTATTCCTAAAATCAGTGTGAAATGATAGCTGATTAACAAGGGTGTAGAAGCACCTAACCCTGATCGTAAGCCTAAAACAGATATTTCCTGAAAAGTTATCCCTCAATTCTGATTGGTTAATTGGAATGTTGTTCCAGGATCAACAAGGATGAAATCACGGTCACCTCAGCAGCAGATGGCAGGAAAACAGCCAAGGCACAGACACACGATTAAATAATGCATGAACACCTAGAATGCCTGATGAAAACTGTACATGTGTTTTAGAGAGATAACAGTTATCTGTCCTAGAAGGACACTTAAATCTCGTTTGTAACTGTTGATTCACTTCTGGAATTGTATACAGTTGTTGATACATATTACTTAAAATTCTTGATTATTTGAAAAATAGCTTTACTGAACTGAATTTTGATAGAAAGACATTAGATTTGAAGATTTGTATGGAAAATAGGCAACAGTCATCCATCTCAAACAAATTGATTGATATTAGAGCGTAAATTTTTCAGACCACAAAACACAACCAAGTACATATATTTTAAGACATCTACAGTAGATTATGATTACATGCTTAGTTTTTTTTTAAAAGTTAGGCTAGTAAACTTACCAGGCTTTTCTTCACATCTTCATCTGGGTAAAGCAGCGATATTGTGGTTTTACCTGTTTTTTCTATCTCTGTCGTCAAGGAGTCATCTGATAACTGGATGGCTTTGATGCCCAGGTCTTACACTCTACACTAGCGTCTCATGCATGTTTAATCAGCCGTCTTCAACAAGGGCCATATGCAGAACAGAGAGGAAGGTATGCTGCGTTTCAGGTGTTGCTTAGTTTGTCAAGGCCTGTGGTGGCAATAAATAAAAAAAGTGACATACTTGCTTCTTATTTCAGCCAAATGCCTGGTGTACTATTAGAGGCATTTGTGACTGTTTTAATCAAATGCAAATGCAAATTGTATTACTCAGATGTTTTTTTATGCTGAGGAAACTTGGAATTGAATTCTCAGTTACTTTTTGTTTAGCTGATTTTTATAAAATTCCTGAGGATACACGAATGAGGCAACTGTTGGCACATATTAATAGCATCAAGCAGTATTGTCAACTGTTTTGACTCCAAGGCCACCCATTGTCCACAACAGTTTTCAAAGACCCCATGACTCTCGAGTTGTTTTACTGAATAGCACTGAATAGCCATTATTTCAATAGTGAGGGAACAGAAATGTCAAATGTAACACAACCCCCCCCCCTTTTTTGTCTAATTGACAGGTTTTATTTATTTATTTATTTTTTCTTATACCTTCGATTGTCTAAGAAATCAAATACACTGTGCTGGACAATAACCAATAATTTGAAGAGTTTGGTTCCAAAGTGTTTTTTTTTTCTATTAAGTTTCCGCCAAAATCAGTATTGTATCTGGTCGGTATTGAAAAGTCAATTTTTACTTTTACGCAAAATGCGATATCCGCCGACTTATTCAGTCATGTTTTCTCCCTTTTTTTCCAAACCGCGACGAACGCCAGTCTTCCTTCTCTGCAGAATGCGATATATCCGCTCAACCAATCACCGCGCACCATTCCACACACTCTAGACAGTAATGGCGGTGTAACAGGTAGTATTTAATAGTATTAATTACACTACCCAGCAGACATGAACATTAAGACTTAAGTTAATACGGTCATAATTCTGTTCAATATGCAAAGCCATTCTGTTCAATATGCAAAGCCATATTTCAATTTGTTCAATAATTTGTTTAATGTAAAGTAATTTTGTTTTAACATTAATTGTGTTTGGAAGAGGTGGAAATGAAATGGGGAAATGGTCAATTAATCAATTGGTTTATTCTGTTGTGTTTATTACAAGGTAGTTCGAATAGGCGGTGATTGACAAAAGAGGCCTGATCCATTAGTCTGGGATCAACCGCTAATGTCTCGACTCATTTTCTCAGACGAGATCGCGAGAGTTTCCTCATACTAGTAAATGTTCTCACTGAGGAAACATCGCAGCATGGCCTACTGAGCTGATTGAGTCGGCGAGGGGGAAAGTTAGGCGTTTCAGGTGATCAGTTTATGCTCTGCACTGGAAAAGCCATTGTCATTTTTGTTTTTTGTTTTTTCCCCTTTCTTTAAGTAGTAGAGAGATTAGTATTATTAGAGTTAGATAATTGGTGGGAAAGAGGGGGAATTAGAAGCTTATGGCTTCGGGGAGTGGTGGGATTGAGGGAGGTGGGTGGCAGACAGTGATTAGGGATAAGGGAGGCTCTAAGAGGGGAGCATCGAGTGAAAGACCTGGAATGCCAGGAGATGAAGGAAATAAAATTAGGAAATCTGGGGGAAGTGAAGAGTTTGTTGTGTTGTTTAAGGTTAAGGGCAATGATCAGGGGGATGCAGGATTTAGAGCATTGAATCCATTAAAGGTTACCAGTGCTTTGGAAAGTCAGATCGGCAAGGATTTTCAGGCCAAGATATTGTATAACGGAATGTTAAGAGTGTGTTGTAAAAATAGGAAACAGTATGATGATGCTAGAGGTGTGGGGAAATTGGTGGTCAAGGTGGAAGCTTTGGTTCCTAGAGGAAGTCAACAGAGAGTCAAGGGAGTGGTGTATGGAGTGTTTGCAGGTTTATCTGAGAAAGAAATCCTAGAAAACGTTAAAGGGGCCCAGGTAATTGAAGTGGTGCGATTTAAGCAAAGAGATGGAGCCGGAGATCCACCAGTTCTCTTAACGTTTAAAGATGGTATATTGCCACAGAAAGTGTTCCTAGGGAGTATGGCATATAATGTTAGGGAGTATGTTAAACCACCGTTGCGCTGCTATAATTGTCAGAGGTTTGGACATGTTGCTGGGTCTTGTCGGGGGAAAAGAAGGTGTGCAAAGTGTGGTGGAGATCATTCAATACAAAACTGTAAGGCAGAGGCTCCAAAGTGCCCTAATTGTGATGGGAATCATGCAGCAGGGTTCTACGGTTGTGAACGCTTTGTTCAGGCTAAGCGTGTACAATTTGTGAAGGATCAGAGCAAGGTGTCGTATGCAGAGGCAGTTCAAAGAGTGGCAAGAGAGCGTGGAAATGGAAGATCTGGGGATGAAGTGGTGTCAGGAAGCCAGAGTATTGAGCCAAATTTGCCGTCTGCGCTTCCATCTGACATGTTGTTTTTCAGAAAATAGTGGTTTTCATCTTGCCACTTTCTTGGTAAAGAAAACACATTTTTACTCAAATTAATCAAAATGGATTTATAGCGTTTTGGAACCAAACTCTTCATTTGTATTCTATAATTTTTTCCCTAATGTTAATTTTATGATTTATGGTTTACATACTACAAAAACTTTTTTATCACAGAATAAGGCAGAAAATATAATTCTCCTTTTCTGGTAAAAGCAACTTGAGGTTGTTTTTGGGTGCCCAAACAATTTTGTAACTTATGAGTTTTCTAAAAGAGTATACTTAACATTAATATTGTATTTACAGGGATTGTATTTATTGTATTTACAGGGAAATGCTGCATATGGTTCTAGATTAATATTTGCAACACAAAGAAATTATATACACTACTGTAACCGGTGTGTCGTAAATGTGAGTTAAGTGTGTTGAATATGATACGAGTAAATGTTCTCAATGGGGAAACATCGCAGCATCACTCGTGTGATTATTTCTCCCTGTTCTACACGGGTGGAATTGTATGTTTCATCATGCCTTTCCGTCCGTATGTTTCTGGTTGCGGTTGGCACGTCTCGAAAGACGACCGGCACGAGCGTTGTATTCAGTGTTTGGGCTGTGCTCACGCTGAGGCAGCACTTGTGGATGGTTCGTGCCCCGCTTGCGAGGCACTTCCCATCGGCACGTTGCACTCGCGACTCAGGTTCTTCACCAAAAGACCCAGAGTCACCGTGGCTGCTTGCCGCTCTGGTCCTTCATCGGGCTGGAGTGGTGTCCCCCACCCTGCCCCGAGCACTCGCGGCTGGATGATTGGTTTCTGGGTGCTGAGCGTGACACTAAGCCGCGCTCGGGTCCGGTGCCTTTCTTCCCGGAAGAGCACGAGGAGCTGCCGAAATCATGGAAGGCCCCTTTTTTGGCCAGAACATGGTACACCGGCACCTCTGCCCTCACCACCCTCGATGGGGGTCCAGCGAGGGGGCATACAGAGGTTCCCCAGGTGGAGAGAGCAATTGCGGTGCATCTTTACTCGCAAAACGCCGCCACCTGGCAGGGCTGCCCGAGACTCCCGTCCAGGGCCTGTAAGTTCTCTTCGTCCCTAGTGGCGAAGGCTTATGCGGCTTCTGGACAAGCTGCGTCTGGGAAGCCGAGAAAGTACGCTTTCTTGACGCTCCCATTTCACAGGTTGGTCTCTTTAGCGACACAGAGGGAGAATTTTCCCAGCAGTTCTCCACGGTAAAGAAGCAGACGGAGACCATCAAACACATCCTGCCTCGGCGTGGGTCAGGTCCTGCTCCTGCACCCCCGAGTCAGCAGCCCCCGTCTGCTCGTCGCTGGGGACGGCCCCCTGCAAAGACTGCTGAGGCCCCGCAACAGCCTGGTCAGATATTTCTGTATTGCGCAAGTGTAAAGCTCTGTTTCTGGGATTACGTCTCTTTATATTAGGCAACCCCGGTTGTGTTCCTCTGCGGCCAGATTAAACCTTGCTGTAGCCTGATATTTCGTTTTTTTTTAAATCCCTTTTCAAGAACTACAACGAACGGTTCGCTTGGACTACAGCGTTGTTTTCTGGGTTTTGTGATGTCACAAAGCGGCCCATTAGAATATCATTAAAATAATTCCCGCCTAGGGAAATACGAATGGTTGGGGGGTGGGGAGGGGCGAGGTTCTGCATCACAGCCTGTAAGTGTGCTGCTTTATTTTGTTGTTGTGTGTGTTACTTATTTACGTTTCAAAGTATAAGTTGTATGCCGTTTCTGCGATGTAATACATATTACCGTTGCACTTATCTGTACATAGTAAATGCAGTTATTTTTAAGCGGTTGTTGACATCCTATCTAAAACATGATTTAGCCAAAAAAAACAAAAACAAAAACAACAATAACATTACCACTCTAATATGTCTTGCAATATCCGTGCGTGCAAAGGTTCTGCGCGATCCTCTTGTTCAATATTCTTGGGGTCTGAATCCGGCTCAAATTGATATGGCAATATTAATGGCTTCCTTAACATAACCGGAGCAGACGGAACTTGCTGCTTTGGCACGGGGCAGGGCAGTAATGAAACACCATCTAAGCTGTTCGCCAATCACAACGCACTGGAACAGCTAACCAATCACAACACATTTCGTTTTTCGGAAGGCGGGCCTTCATCAAACCCGGAACTAATCGAGCCGTTTGTGCCAGGCTGGGGAGAAAGGTATTGTAATAATGTAAATTATGTGAAAAATAATGCGTTTTTCGAACCACCAAGCATGAGAGCATGTTCTAGTACACCCCCAAAACAAAATCAAGACTTTGTAAAAGAGCATAATAGGACCCCTTTAAATATCCAGAAGAACCCCAAAGTTACCAAATGGTATTGATTGTTTATTGCAGGGGTTTTAGCATATTACTTTTGGGGGTTGCATGTGGGTAACTTTTGTTTTTTGTGGGAAGATTTACATACAGGAGGTAATTTGTGTGAAAAACCTGCGAGTAGAATGTCTTCAGTGTTTTCTAATCTTGATGGCCATCTGTTCTATTGTTATGAGAATGAGACCTTTTTACTAGACACACAGAGACCTTTCAAATGACATCAGACATGAATAGTTGCATTGTAATAAACTCTGATTAAGAAAGGTGATTTCGATGATCTTTGTAGTGTCCTGTGTTTAGATGGAAATGAAGGGAGAGAGTGGGATAGTAAGTAAATGAAGTGGATGTGGAGAATCATACAGAGGTGTGAAACTTTTGTTTCTTTCTCTCAGTTGGGTGTGTTGTCTTGAGTGAAGATCTTAGGCTTGTGAGAGTTCAGGTGTCGGTTCTCGTAAAAGTTCTTTGTCTTTTCAGACTGTGTCCTCCTTCTGGTCCAGACAAATGGCATCAATAATCTTACAAGGGGTTTTACAGCCCGTACTTCATTGTACCCAAGAAGGGTGGGGGGCTCAGGCCAATACTGGATTTGAGGACTCTGAACCGGGCTCTTCACAAGCTTCTGTTCAGAATGTTAAGCCTCAAGCACATATTAATGTGTCAGAGATCACCTGAAGGATGCATACTTTCATGTCTCAATCCTACCAAGGCACAGGCCGTTTCTTCAGTTTGCCTTCGAAGGATGGGCATATCAGTACAAAGTTCTTCCCTTCGGGCTGTCCCTGTCTCCTCGCGTCTTCACGAAGATCACGGAGGCTGCCCTTGCCCCACTCAGGGAAGTGGGCATTCGCATTCTCAATTACCTCGACGACTGGCTGATCCTAGCTCACTCACGAGAATTGGTTTGCTCACACAGGGACATGGTCCTCGACCACCTAGCTCGATTGGGACTTGGGGTCAACTGGGAAAAGAGCAAACTCTCCCCTGTGCAGAGTATCTCTTTTTCTCTGTGTAGAATTGGACTCGGTTACGATGACTGCACGCCTCTCTCAGGATCGTGCTCAGTCGGTGCTGAAATGCGTGAGGGCTTTCAAGCAGAGAACAGCGGTTCCTCTCAAAAACTTTCAGAGGCTCCTGGGGCATATGGCATCCTCAGCCATGGTCACGCCGCTGGGACTGATGCATATGAGACCACTTCAGCACTGGCATCGTACCTGAGTCCCAAGATGGGCATGGCGTCACGGCTCACACCGTGTGAACTTCACACCGTTGTGTCACCGTACCTTCAGTCCTTGGGAGGACATCTCTTTTCTACGGGCAGGAGTGCCCTTAGCACAGGTGTAAAGACGCATTGTTGTTAGAACAGATGCTTCCAAGACAGGCTGGGGCGCCGTGTGCAACGAGCATGCAGCATCAGGAGTCTGGACAGGCCCTTGGCTGCATTGGCATATCAATTGCCTGGAGTTGTTGACAGGGCTTTTGGCCTTGAGGAGGTTTCGACCCTTGATCCAAGGCAAGCACGTGTTGGTCCGGACAGACAACACAGCGACGGTTGCATACATCAACCACCAGGGTAGTGTTCGCCCCCATCACATGTCACTTTGGAGCTAGCACAGACTCGGGTCTCTGCATTCCACTCATATCCCGGGCGACCTCAGTCGGGTAGCGGATCTCCTCTCGCGACAGATCTCGTTTAGGGGCGAGTGGAGGCTTCACCCCCCAACTGTTCAGCTGATTTGGAGTCGGTTCGGCCAGGCACAGGTGGACCTGTTTGCTTCGTCGGAATCGACCCATTGTCAGTTGTGGTACTCCCTGACCGAGGCTCCCCTCGGCATGGATGCACTGGCTCACAGCTGGCCCAGGGACCTACTCAAGTATGCATTTCCCCTAGTGAGCCTCATTGCACAGACACTGTGCAAAGTCAGGGAAGACGGAGAACAGCTCCTGCTTGTGGCCCCTTATTGGCTCAACAGGACCTGATTCTCGGAGCTCATGCTCATGGCATCAGTTCCTCCCTGGCGAATTCCCCTGAGGAAGGACCTCCTTTCTCAGGGGAAGGGCACAATTTGGCATCCACGCCCAGATCTCTGGAACCTTCATGCTTGGTCCCTGGACGCGACCAGGAGGAACTCAGAGACCTTTCACCAGCAGTGGTGAAAACTATTACTCAGGCCAGAGCCCCCTCGACGAGGCGGCTGTATGACCTGAAGTGGCACGTTTTCGTGAATTGGTGTTCTTCCCAGGGGAAGGACCCTCGGAGATGTGGCATCAGATCTGTGCTCTCCTTCCTCCAAGGAGGCCTGGACAGGCACCTGTCTGCTTCTACACTTAAGGTGTATGTGGCTGCGATTGCGGCTAACCACGACACCATGGGAGGCAGACCGGTGGGGAAGCACGATCTGGTTATTAGGTTCCTCAGTATTGGGTTAGTGCTCCAAATTTAGTGGCTCCTTTTGAGGCCCCATGTGTGTATTCTCCACTGTATTGCCCCTGAGGCTCCGTGTTCCCCTAGACAGATATTCTGTCGATAGGTTCTGGGTTTTGGTAGATCTCCCCTTATGAGGAGCCCACCCCAGTACCTTGCCTATGTGGTACTTCCTCTGTAAGTCCATAGGTGGATCTTAACGTTACCTCACCATCGGGTAGGATGTGATCTCCGTAGTGCCTTTTTCCCTAGGGGGAATAGTCACTGTCCCAACGTTACTACCAAGACTTTTCAGCTGTTATATTATGGTGAGTATTACTATGGGAAAAGGCTCCGGCAGAGGGGAGGAGGAGAGATGCATTTGGTTGTGACACATTGGCTTGTCAACATCTGCGCCCCCGTGGACTCGTGACGCAGTTTGGCAGTTGTGGCGTTTAGTATAGGGACCCCTAGTGTTATACACTCGACACAACGTCGGAGTGAATGGCAGAAAGGGAACGTCTCGGTTACGTATGGTAACCCTCGTTCCCTGATGGAGGGAACGGAGACGTTGTGTCCTTCATGCCACAACTCCGAATTGCCTCTGAGTGGGTTCTCGACTCATCAGAACAGAACAAGTGAGCAGATGCCACGCTGGCCTATTTATACCCAGATGTCCGGGGCATGGCCAGCTATGCAAATTCTGCACACCCAATTTCATTGGCTTTTTCTCAAAGATGTCAGAGGTGTTTGGTCTCCCAAGAGCGACCCCTAGTGTCGTACACTCGACACAACGTCTCCATTCTC
>NW_015656585.1:218920-246501 GCF_001515625.1 Sinocyclocheilus rhinocerous
ATATGGTTTATGTGTGTTTTTCAAGTCATCTCCAGGTAATAAATAAATAAAGTACATAAATAATGCAGTGCTAATTGACATATCATTTAGCATAGAAACTATAAACGTCTCGGTTACGTATGGTAACCCTCGTTCCCTGATGGAGGGAACGGAGACGTTGTGTCCTTCATGCCACAACTCCGAATTGCCTCTGAGTGGGTTCTCGACTCATCAGAACAGAACAAGTGAGCAGATGCCACGCTGGCCTATTTATACCCAGATGTCCGGGGCATGGCCAGCTATGCAAATTCTGCACACCCAATTTCATTGGCTTTTTCTCAAAGATGTCAGAGGTGTTTGGGCTCCCAAGAGCGACCCCTAGTATCATACACTCAACACAACGTCTCCCTTCTCTCCATCAGGGAACGAGGGTTACCATACGTAACCGAGACGTTTATAGTTTCTATGCTAAATGATATGTCAATTAGCACTGCATTATTTATGTACTTTATTTATTTATTACCTGGAGATGACTTGAAAAACACACATAAACCATATATTGTCACAATTGTGTGTTTATTGTCTTCATGTTTCATCAGTCAAAACATTTCTGCTTGTTATTCAGCTGCACTACAGTAATAGTTGGATGTCTTTGTCCATATTAGGGATTTCCTGGCACATCATAAGTTATTACTTTTATGAGTCCGTTTTGGACTTTCAGCGCGAGAGCACCCTCCGGCTTCCATTATGAATGAAACATACACTGCATGAGAGTGTTTAGTGCTCTGTAATATTCACATCGCCTCATTTTGGATACTAATAAAACATCAGGTCATGCATAGACTATCTTGTCTCTTTGAATTTAAATCTAGATTTATTCAGACTGGCCCTTGAAAAACTCTGTGAACACATCCGAAAAAAAGTGCGAGGGATGAATTTACTTATGTTCCCCACAAATTCTTCACCCATGCTGGATGGAGTAAAGAGCAGAGTAAAAGTATTTTTACTCACATTTTCTGCCTGATTAAATATTTTAGAGTTTAATTAATAGAAAATTCATTATAAAATAAAATAAGGTTTTATTAATTCATATTACTTTTCCAGTTCTAGAGGTCACACTTTAAAAAAAATAGTATTCCTCATATATCCAGATTTTTCAGCTCAACTGGATTCTACTGGGAAAAATAAAAACAGTTGTTGAGGTAGTTAAATAAAATAAGACATCATGTTTTTTAGTTGTTTTGGCTTATTTTATTGCTTGTTTTGCATACTTTAAGTCAATTTGAGGCCATTTTAGAGGTTTGCTGAGGCCCCCTATTGGGCCCCCAGTCCTCTATTTGAGAACCACTAGTACAAAGCTGTGAAATGCTGTTGTTTGGGAGTTCATATTGAAATCTCAGATTTTTGAATGTGGATATCAGCAGATATATACACAGGTTAAGGCATTGCTGAGACATTAAAAGAGAAATATGAGATTATTGGGAGGAATTTTTTTTTTTTTTATCAGGAGAAAAATCTAGGAAAAGCTCCTCAGTATTGGGTTAGTGCTCCAAATTTAGTGGCTCCTTTTGAGGCCCCATGTGTGTATTCTCCACTGTATTGCCCCTGAGGCTCAGTGTTCCCCTAGACAGATATTCTGTCGATAGGTTCTGGGTTTTGGTAGATCTCCCCTTATGAGGAGCCCACCCCAGTACCTTGCCTATGTGGTACTTCCTCTGTAAGTCCATAGGTGGATCTTAACGTTACCTCACCATCGGGTAGGATGTGATCTCCGTAGTGCCTTTTTCCCTAGGGGGAATAGTCACTGTCCCAAAGTTACTACCAAGACTTTTCAGCTGTTATAATATGGTGAGTATTACTATGGGAAAAGGCTCCGGCAGAGGGGAGGAGGAGAGATGCATTTGGTTGTGACACATTGGCTTGTCAACATCTGCGCCCCCGTGGACTCGTGACGCAGTTTGGCAGTTGTGGCGTTTAGTATAGGGACCCCTAGTGTTATACACTCGACACAACGTCGGAGTGAATGGCAATTGTGTGTTTATTGTCTTCATGTTTCATCAGTCAAAACATTTCTGCTTGTTATTCAGCTGCACTACAGTAATAGTTGGATGTCTTTGTCCATATTAGGGATTTCCTGGCACATCATAAGTTATTACTTTTATGAGTCCGTTTTGGACTTTCAGCGCGAGAGCACCCTCCGGCTTCCATTATGAATGAAACATACACTGCATGAGAGTGTTTAGTGCTCTGTAATGTTCACATGGACTCGTTTTGGATACGAATAAAACATCAGATCATGCTTAGACTATCTTGTCTCTTTGAATTTAAATCTAGATTTATTCAGACTGGCCCTTGAAAAACTCTGTGAACACATCCGAAAAAAAGTGCGAGGGATGAATTTACTTATGTTCCCCACAAATTCTTCACCCATGCTGGATGGAGTAAAGAGCAGAGTAAAAGTATTTTTACTCACATTTTCTGCCTGATTAAATATTTTAGAGTTTAATTAATAGAAAATTCATTATAAAATAAAATAAGGTTTTATTAATTCATATTACTTTTCCAGTTCTAGAGGTCACACTTTAAAAAAAATAGTATTCCTCATATATCCAGATTTTTCAGCTCAACTGGATTCTACTGGGAAAAATAAAAACAGTTGTTGAGGTAGTTAAATAAAATAAGACATCATGTTTTTTAGTTGTTTTGGCTTATTTTATTGCTTGTTTTGCATACTTTAAGTCAATTTGAGGCCATTTTAGAGGTTTGCTGAGGCCCCCTATTGGGCCCCCAGTCCTCTATTTGAGAACCACTAGTACAAAGCTGTGAAATGCTGTTGTTTGGGAGTTCATATTGAAATCTCAGATTTTTGAATGTGGATATCAGCAGATATATACACAGGTTAAGGCATTGCTGAGACATTAAAAGAGAAATATGAGATTATTGGGAGGAATTTTTTTTTTTTTTATCAGGAGAAAAATCTAGGAAAAGCAAAAGTCTCTATTTTCATTTTAATTTAATGTGGTGACAGGTGCGGCTGATAGTGAGGTGAGGTGATTGGGTCTGACGAGGCTGGAGTATCCCTGACAGTCCTTTATTAGTCCTCAAATATAGGCCTAGTCCACTTGTGAATGAAAGTAAGTTAGTGTCTTTTGTTGTTGTTTTCCTTGGAGAAAAGTGAAAATTAATTATGCTGCCTCTTAGTAGTTTTATAGTTTCAGAAAAAATACAAAATAACAAACAAACAAATAAATAAATAAAATAACAGGGTGTGGACACTTCTGCAAAGTTTGTACTTGCTACATAGCTAGCTTCTACTGTTCTTGACACTGTCTTAGCTGACTGGCAAGCTCCAGTAGCAACAACATGTTTTATATTGAAATCTGTCATGGAGATTTGCTAGTATAAACCTTAATTAAACAATTAACTACTATGCACACCATCTACTGCATTATAGGCATTCTCCAGCCGCTGAGTGTACACTCATTATTGTGGTGCATTATGGGCTATGGCGAGTGCATTTGATAATATATGGTATGGTTTTGGACACCACTTTAAATGGCTTTTCCCTTAAATAGTGCACTATATAAGGGTATAGAGGGGTCAATTATTGACCCAGCTTGTTAACAATTGCTGTAAATGGACAATAAGTTTGGAACGATTCATATGAAGTCTGCAGTCTCACTTACACAGTGGAACAGTTGCTTTGTTACTGCAGGTCCAAGATCCAGTTTCATTGCCATCAGCTTTCAAAATTGTAATATAACTGATCTAATTGTTTAATTGTTCTCAGTGACTGCTCTAAGTGAGAATGTCACCTTTCATAGATTTTGTAATAGGATAATGTTATTAAGTATGTTATAATCTTGATGATTTCACAGGGCAGTTACTGGTTAAACCCATTAGTTTGGAATATCAGACTAGGTTCATTGTACCTGGATATTAAGGGACTGGATGCAATAAGTGTGAGATATTCACAGATGGATACCAGCAAAAAATCTGACAAAATCCAATTTTGTGGTCTCTGATTTTAATATGAATTATGGCATTGATTTTACTTCACTATAACTACAATACATGTATTGTATGTATGTAATAAATGTAACATGCCAATTTCCTTTATTAAATAGATTGTTTTAAAAAATTGCATATTACTAGCATGTGGGCTGTTTATTAGTATTTCTAAAGCACATATTATATATAATAAAGCATATATTATATGTCTTATTCTGCCTGACCATATTCTAGATCCCTTAACTCTGCCCAATACCTAAACATAACTACTACAACAATGATCAATAAGCAGCAAATTGAAGTTTATTGTGGAAAAAGTTTTAGTTGATAGTGAATATGTGTTCCCTAATAATCTAAAGTGCTACCAAACCTTCCAACATTTTTAGAAATCTCAGGAGGCAGACCTACTTCCAGAAAATAATTTAGGTCATCAAGGTTTATTTTGGCTGACTAAAATATCCTGGTATTCGTGTTGTACTTTGGGGAACTGGCCTGGGAATTCAAGGACGTGATCATAATCATATGTGAAATGACAGTAGACCAAAATGGACTTTATGAGGTGAGGGATTCTCTTTTCCCAGAATATCATTTAAAAAGGAGCAGGGCAGGCCTGCCACATCATGCATGTTTTTCCCATGTGATTGGGCAAGCATTTGCTGGTCATCATATGTCAGGGAACTTCCTGTTCTGTATTGCTCAATATAGATAGTTGCATAAATGTGAGTGGATTCTATTGCGTTTACTGACCTCATGAAATATCCCATCAATTATGTAACACATTTCAAGGAAAGACACTTTTTATATAGCCATCAAAGAACTTAACTAAGAACTAAATACTGTCAATATAAATAGAAATGTATCAGTTTAAACTGCGCTATAAAAACAGAATTACATTTTATCCAGGATTCAGGGCTTTCTGAGTCACGCATACTGAAAAATGTAAGATAATTAGAATTTCTATGAGAAAAACAAGTGTTAAACCAACAGTATTCCTCCAAATGTTCTCCCAACTAGCCAAACAAAGCTCTCTGAACATTTTCATACTGAGCAATAATACTGATTTGATTTTCATGCTCCCAGCATACATTGCAGCATGGATAAATTATGTGCTTACGGTTATAGGCTTTTTGTTTTACCATTTGTTGGCTATTTGGTGTTGCTCTTCTTTTGTTATTTGTTGTGTGCAGATCCCTTTTTTACTTAAAGTTTGTCACTGCTATTGAGGTTTGTGTGTGAGATGTTGAGGACTTTTTGCAGAAAAGTTTTAGAAAAACACAATAGTTTCTAACAGAATAAACTATTCTGTTTTTCGGAGGCAGAAATCACAAGACTTTGTATTAACTACATAATGAATATTGAAGCTATGAAATTAATTGTTTCTAGTTGTTTGTTTGTTTCACAAGCAGAATGTATTTGCTTAATGGGAGATTTGGAATTTAGTGAATCCGATTTAAACTGATTACAAAGTAGTCCTGAAGACATTTATTAAAAACTTTTATTAAATGTATAATTTTTTCATTTATTTTTTATTACACTGTAGTAGCAAAAACTGTTCAGCTGTTTCAAATTTTAAAATCATTTTTTGTTTTGTTTTGTTTTTAATTTTAATTTTTTTAATTTTAATTTCAAATTTTAAAATCATTTTTTAGCTAAAATTGACTTCTTCACAAGAAACTGTACCAATTTTGATCTGTTCTTTTTGGCTCTATTCTTCTTTAATCTACAGGTGGCTTGACGATGGCCTTTTGATTATACTAATAAATTCAGGCACTCAACAACACTCACCAGTTGGTCTGTTTGACAGATTGACTGTGAAAATAGCTGCCTGTTGACATTTCCAGCCTCAGGTCTTCTAGAAGGGCCAGCTGATGATTAACGTCTGGTTGACTTGATGGATGCTTGTATGAATCACTCTGTTATTATGACTCACAGACTATGGCGATCTCACAGACTAGCCCCCGTTTCTTGATACGGTCACTGCCTACTTCCAGTTATATTGGTTTGTTTATATCTGATTCTGTTACAACTCTGAATGTTTCAGCCTATGCTGACAAGCCATTATGGTCCACTCGCTTAGGGTGCATTCAGATATATTGGGGGTACATTTTGAAAGCATCTCAATGTTTTTTTCTGCATTTATCCAAAAAGATTTCATCCACTTGCAACAAAAATGTGAAATTATCACCAGTTTCTCCATAACATGTACATCCAACAACAATAATGAAGACGATTCGGGGCCCTATTACTGCTGCCCAGGAGGTAAAAATCCTACTGCAGGGTCTTTTGGCATGTGTTTATGTTATCATCTGCCTGAGCTGTGAGAGATTGAGACAGCTGCTGAGGTCTTTGGCATTGCCAGCAGTGCTTCAGTATTTTAGATGTCCCGCATGCTTCAGTATGGTGTGTCGGTTGTCCCACTAGGATAAAATTTATTAGTCAGAAAATACAGTATCTCACATAAAGATGCAATGTTCTGGCATATGCTGTGAGATGCTACATCACAGTAATTTTTACATGCTTCAGTATGGTGTGTCGGTTGTCCCACTAGGATAAAATTTATTAGTCAGTGTTAGAAAACACTCTCTGTCTTGAGAATGCCTCACCCCTCCGATGCAATGTTCTGGCATATGCTGTGAGATGCTACATCACAGTAATTTTTAGTGTGTTGCAATGCAGTTAATAGGGTGTCCCTGGTGGTCAGACAAAAGCTCGAAGCCACAGGTTATGACAGATGTGCTGATATTTAAACCAAGTATGATTGCATCATATTACTTTTATATCCAAGAAACAAGAAATTAGCATTAAAGGGATAGTTCACCCAAAAATGAAATTCTGTCATTAATTACTCACCCTCACATCGTTCCAAACCTGTAAGACCTTTGTTCACCTTCGGAACACAAATTAAGATATTTTTAATGAAATCCAAGAGCTTTCTGACCCTGCATAGACAGCAACATAACTACCATATTCAAGTATTCAAAAAGTATTCTTGTAGCTTCATACAATTACGGTTGAACCACTGATGACACATGGACTATTTTAACAATGTTTTTACTACATTTCTGGGTCTTGGTAGCTACGTAGTAGTTACTTTGTTGTCTATGAAGGGTCAGAAAGCTCAGATTTCATCAAAAATATCTTAATTTGTGTTCCAAAGATGAACAAAGGTCTTACAGGTTTTGAACGACATGAGGGTGATTAATTAATGACAGAATTTTCATTTTTGGGTGAACTAACCCTATAAAGTGTTAATTCTCCCAAAAATAAAACTTTTGTAATCATTTACTCTCCCTTATGTTGTTCCAAGCCCATGAGACTTATAAAACGTATAAACCTTATAAAGACTTATAAAACCTGAGAGATTTCTGTTCTTCCTTTGAAAGTGAATGGAAGCAAAACTTTGACGCTTCAAAAAGTTTTTAAAGACATTGTAAAAGTAATCCATATGAATCAAATGGTTAAATCCCAGTCTTCTGAAGAGGAACAGTTGCTTTATATAATGAACCGATTTAATGTAGAGTTTTATTCACATAAATTCACATGCACATGAATCTTAGTAGTTTGGAACAACATAAGTGTATGTAAGTGACATAAATACCTACAAAGAAGAATTATTATTATTTACATTTTTGGGTGAACTAATACTTACATTGACACATTAATGGTTCTTTTGAGTTTTTTTGCTCAGCCAGCAAAAAATATTTCCAAATGAAGCCACAGCAGAATGAACTGCTATGCCTTGAGCAACACACAGTAGTAGTGTTTTGATTCTGAATGAATAAAGGCAAGCACTTGTTGCCACCTGTTGCTGAATCAAAAAACCCAACCACTAATACACAGATGGGCAGATTGTCTGGAACGTGTAAACACGGAAAAGAAGAGTGATACAAACTGTGAAAAGCCCCAGTGCTGTTGGACTGCATATTAAATTCGAGGACCGTAACTAACTGCTATTTAATGATAAACAAATGTGGAACATTTTAGTTCTTCAGAACTGAGGTTGATGATTTCATAATTTGGCTTGACCTTTATCAAATGATGATTAGCACAGAATCCTTATGAGGTGCTAATAATCTGATTAGGGCTGAACCAAAATATGAAAGGCAACCACCTCTGCGGTCAAAGGAGGATTATCTGTAGTTAAATTTGTACAGTCATGTGCTCTCATCACAGGATCACCCAATAAATCCGACGTCACATCTAAGTAGCACATTAAATCCTTATGGACGCCTTCCCCTTTGCTCTCTATTAACGTTGCTATAAAAGAACACCATGAGCTCTCGTTTTGCAATAACAAGATGACATTTCTCCTGCTTCTTTGGTATTGCTCCTTCTTGCAGTCTTTGAAAGAACACAAACCTTTTGTTCTGAAACCTGTTCTGAACCTTCTAACTCCTGCTCTGTTCAAAATTGAGGATAATTCATTCAGTCTGGTTTTAAATCGTCCTGATATTCTGTGTTTTATATAAGACCACCTATGTTTTTATTTATCTCATAGGCCAACCCCTAGTGAGTCCTTCCAATGGATGCACATTTGTTATTGAGATGTCTCCTAAAAATACATCAAATGCACACAATGTGTAAAAGCAAGCGGCACATTCAGTTCCATCAAATCTCTCAGAGAACCAACCACATAAATAGTAAATAAGAGTCAGGAAATCGCAGGTCACTCATCTGCCAACCAATTTTGCCATTTTTAGACGTAATTATTTTTGGAATAAAGGCATTACATTATGTTTTTACTATTTTGAATAATGGGATTACATTATGTTTTAGTAAACACAATTTATGTGACAGGATTATATAAATATGGCTTGTTTACATGTACCCAGTTCAATCAAAAACCTAAAAGCAGATCAGCCAAATGTAGCATGCAGGACAATAATTTAATGATAGCCATTTGGAGTTTACACTCTGGGGACTCACTTGATCATGACGGAAATTACTTTGGGAAAAATATTCAAATTGTATATATTAAATGTCTTGAATGGATTCATTTTCATAGTAATAGATATTTTTTAGCACACTGATTGCTAAACTCTCACTCTCTTCTAGCCTGTTATAACAAACTGCATTCATCAACAAGCAACATACAAATGATACGAAGAATACGCAAATATACAGCTGCCTCGTGTGTTGTAGCGTACACTCTTAAAAATAAAGGTGCTTCACGATGCCATAGAACCTTTTTGTCTAAATGGTTCCATAAAGAACCTTTAACATCTGAAGAACCTTTCTGTTTCACAAAAGGTTCTCTGTGGCGAAAGAAGGTTCTTGTGGCTGGGGAATTTGGTTATGCAATTTAATAGGCCATGAATTGTAAACACTACAGGCCATGTTCTCAGTCCTGGTTGTAAATCAGTTGATTTATATTAGCAATATCATAAATGAGCAACACTATCACAAGGGGTTTTCTTGCTCTGTTCATTCCAGTACATGGTGCGTTTGTTGTCTGATATGTGGTAACCCTCTGTTTGGACTAACAGAGACGATCTTTGGACATTTAAGGTTGTGATATACATCACAAACTAAAACTGTTAGGATTGTCATTATAAAATTGAAAGAACTGAAGGGATTTGTCTGCAGTGAAAGTGCACATAAACATGATGTGATGCTGTCAGAACAAAAAGTGACAAATCAACAAATGGCCCAAGGCACAACAAAACAGTGACAACAAATGTCAGCACTGCGTGCTATGATTTTGCACACACTTTATTCTTGGACACCAAACATTTTAGAAGAATATATTTGATATTTTCATAAGTTTTAAGGATAAATTATGTTAATTAACTCTTGATTTGCACTGTTGGGTGATATATTAGCTGAGGTTGACAAGTAATGAAACTGCTTTATTATTTATAATAGGATGTTGCAGCAAGACATTAATAAATAAGTATAATGAAATATAAGAAAAAAGTTTTAATTAACCCTCAACATAATGAAATAGTGTAATGAGTAAAAATATATAATATTTGAAACCTGAGACATGAGAAATGAAAACCAGTATTAGGTAAAAACGTTTATCAGAGTGATATAAACTTTATATCATGTATTATGAACTTGTGTTTAATTTAACTGATTTAATTTTGAATAAATATTTTTTATTGATTTATTAATTCATTTAGCTCTGTATATTATATCTGAATATAAAAGTGATTTTGTATGACAGATATTTGAATTACATTAAAAACAAAAAGATACTAAAAAAATGTATTGGTTGTGCAGTTAATTCCTAATCATACGCATGACATTTTCAATGTTATTCATTATTAGTCAATATTTTTTTCCATTACATTCTAAGTGTAGTAATTTGTGATTCTTTATGTGCCCGGCACACTCTCTGGAATGTATTCCATTCCATATGACATATAGATGGCTTGAGTTTTTATGGTTACAGACTGCTAAACCACACTGCAAATAGGATATGTATCTTTAGGATTTCTCCAGCTCATCCAAAGGCCAAAACATCATCTGTGGGGGCCAGAAAAGGACACCATCTACTCGAAACAACTATGTACATCAACATATCTACGCACTGCCTCACTAGACGACAGACAGACTACAGCCACATCCACTGCCTCACAGTAGTCAGTGAACAGAAACACAGAGAACATAAGGATACTCGATGAACAAGGGTAATTACTTCTCTTTATGAAAGCTGTGGTTGGTTATGTAAAAGGGCAATTAGGATATTTCTCATGTGGTTGTCTCTGTGACTAGTGCTGATTTAAATCTAATATTATGAAATGATTAAGATGAATTGCTGTTAATGAAGAAAATGATTCCTCTGACAGTGATTGAAAGTGCACTTATGACCATGGATACAATTATATTGTTGTTATGGTATATTTGAATGATAACCTAATTTAGGAAACTTTCTAATAAGCAAAATGTTATCTATATTATAAAAGTTTTTTATTTTTTATTTAAGTCACTTGACGGCTGTAAAAATCAAAATGTAACATGGGTGCTTTTTATCCCTCAGGGCAGCTGTCGGAGGGACAGTCACTGACCTCATGAAGAAATCTGGTCAGAAAAGCCCTCAAGGGAGCCGCTGTCCTCTCAGCCCACACATCACCTGTGTCCGTTCATCCAAACACTTTCCTCAAAAGCAGCTCATGGACATAATGTTCATTGGTCAGGATCACTAGATTTCTTCAGTCTTCCTATTCTGTTTTGTTATTGGTAGTCTATTTCTCTATATTGCTAAATCATTGTATCAAGATGCCATTATGTCTTTCCAAACCAGTAGATCACAAAAGACAATATTTTGAAGAATGTTGGTGACCAAACAGTTTTGGTGACCATTGACTTTCTAAAAGAAAAAGAAAAAAACACACTGAGACATTTCTCAAAGTATCTTATCTTCTCAAAATATCTCATGTACCACAAGAAAGGAAGTCATACAAGTTTGGAATGACATGAAGGTGGGTAAATGATGACAGAAGTTTCATTTTGGGTTGAACTGACCCTTCTATCTACAAATAGTTGAGAAAGATAAAATAGATGTTTCAATAAAGATAACTGAATATGGTCACATGCATTATGTGGTTGATATCAATGTAAGTAATTTTTTTCTGCAACTGTGAAATTACGTTGCAGCCTACATTGCTTTCTCTGTTGCAGTTGTACATTTTGAAAGAGACAACAATGTACGACTGCTAAACCGTTCGAAATTCTCTATTGCTGATGAGGAGCCAGCGACAGAAAACATTTTTTCATTTATTACACATTGTGCCAACGGCCACTGGCTCACATTAAAGCACTGATCATCTATCTACTGTGAGCTTCAAAAGTCTGAGAGCACACTGGCAATCTGGAATATATAATATAATAAAAAGTTTGTGATCATCTTGTTTCTCAGTGTTGGAACGTAGTCGTCCAAAATACTTTCTTTAGTTGATGATGTTTATAAAAGCAATGAGATAAAGCACTCCTTCTCCGTTTTTTTTTTTTTTTTTTTTTTTTTAACAGTTGGGGGTTGGTTTTAATCCATATTGGTGGTTGGACCCCAACATCTGCGTCATGTGCTGTGGAACGATTTGATCCTTTCTATAATGAATGGAGAACAATGGCGCCGATGCTGAAGCGTTATGGAGATGTGGCTGTCTGCTCATTGGGTGGCATGATCTTTACTACAGGTGGACATGATGACATCACCTGCGTGAGCAGTGTGGAGAAGTAAGCCCATGATAAAATGTATTCTGTAAATGCATCCGGCTAATGCCTAAATAAGAGCCAAATGATCTTTTCGCTGATCTGGGCCCATCAAGAGCACACTGTAAAGGACAAAATAGTTATTAACATTGAGATTTTGTAAATAACGAAGGTCAGTGCAGAAGCTCTCTTCAGCCCATAAATATCTCCACCGTGATGCAAATGTGACAAAGAGACAAATGTGCTGATTATTATACACTGTAACACAGGTGTGAAGGTGAAGTATTTTTACTCTTTGATATATCAAGACCTATTTTAGGTCAGTCTCATAAATCTAATTACCTGTTGCATTGTAATTTAGTTTGAACGCAAGTCGACCTTCAGAGAGTATTGTCGTTGAACCCCTATGATAAGTTTTGTTTTACTCATATTCTGTCAGTGATATATTCCATTCACCTTTCATTAAGAAAAAAATGAAGCATTGCAAAATATGCAAAGGGGTTGACAGTCTAATCTGTTCAAACTTAATTGATTTGATTTCCTTAACACTCAATCTTTCTGGTTTCCTTCTGCAACAAATGTGTGTGCGTGCATGTGTTTGTTTGTGTGTGTGTGTGTGTGTGTGCGTGTGCGTGCATGTGTGTTTGTGTGTGTGTGCGTGCATGTGTTTGTTTGTGTGTGTGTGTGTGTGTGTGCGTGTGCGTGCATGTGTGTTTGTGTGTGTGTGCGTGCATGTGTTTGTTTGTGTGTGTGTGTGTGTGTGTGCGTGTGCGTGCATGTGTGTTTGTGTGTGTGTGCGTGCATGTGTTTGTTTGTGTGTGTGTGTGTGTGTGTGTGTGTGTGTTTGTGTGTGTGCAGGACTGGCTGCACTTTTGAAGGCCAAGTTTTTGAAAATATCGTGATAAGTCAAAAATATACTTGTGAAGACATTTGATTGCTATTTGAAAAGCTCATAAATCAGCCAAATTGAGTTTTTTTTAATATCAGCAGGTTTCTGTCAGGGTTGTTGAAGGGTTAGTTCACCCAAAAATTTAAAATTCTGTGTACTCACCCTCATGTCATTCCAAACCCATAAGACTTCATCATTACAACACAAATTATGACATTTTTAATATTCTCTCATCATTTTTTTCCATCCATTAGAAGTCCATGTAACCAAAAGTTTTTAAAAGTACAAAAAGACATCGTAAAAGTAATTCATATGAATTAAGCAGTTTAATCCAGGCCTTCTGAAGAGACACAATAAGTTTATATGATGAACAGTTGTAATTTAGGCTTTTATTCACATCTTTCTTTGACTTATGTAACTTATATGAAGGTGAGTATTACAGAATTTTCAGTTTTTGGGTGGATTATCCCTTTGAGATTTAGCAAAAAGCATCACTTCTGTGTGAAAACCATTGCAGATATGAGATGCACTCACTAATATAATGTATAAATGTGTGTGTGTGTGAGTAGGAACCGAATGAGTAATGATGACACTGTCCTGACATATGGAGATGGGCTCCAATTAGCAACCTGAAGCCAAAAGCTGAGAGCACATGACAGCTTATATAGTTCACTTAGCAGTTCCACCAACAAACACACATACACACTCATACCTCACAGTCTCCATAAAAACACACACAAACATTATTAAAATGTTTTAACAATGCTGATTTCCCCGGCAACCACACAGGCACACAAGACAGAGCAATTTTTTTCCCACTGCGCATTTGGCTTGATGAGTGAGTGATCAAATTATGTGATAATGACATCCTGCACATCTCCTTTATAAATATCCTCTTCCTCTGTCTCATAGCACAGCAGCTCTGGGAACAGATTCATTTAGCAGATACCGATTCTACACTACATTCGTATTAGAAATCATCATTCAGTGATATCATTCAGTCTGTATGAGATTTACTTTGCCTTTTGATCTTTTTAGCTAAGACCTGATGTCACTGCAAAACATGGGCATAATGTCCCTTCCTTCTCTGCAGTCTGACTCATCTCACACTCAGCAACACTACAAACATGTTAAAACAGAGAATGATTAAACTTCCGCATGGCATTCTGATTCTTCTTCAGGTACGACTCCAGCATGGATGTGTGGAGCAGCGAGGTGGCATCCCTCAGCAGCCCCCGCAGCGGTGTGTGTGTGGTGGAGATGGATGGGTTCATGTTTGCCCTGGGGGGATTTGATGGAGCAGTCTGTACCAACATCGTAGAGAGGTACTTTACACATACTGCATATAGACATGTGTCAGGGAACAGTTGATGACTGTTATACAACATGCTGTAACAGGACAGTGAATTATAAATTGTGTAGACAAAAATAAGGTTTAAATATTTGCAAAACTACAACTGGTGTAATATATTTTGCCTGATATCATCATATGGAATATATGACATTGTGAAAGCCTCTGTGATACCTCTGATTTTATTCAGGTATGATCCTGTGCTAAACACTTGGACCAAGATGGCTCCAATGCACCAGCATCGCTCTGGGGCGACTGCCGCAGTGTTGGATGGGTTCATATATGTCATGGGAGGAACTGACGGAGACACTCCATTGAATTCAGGTCAGAATTGACAATTGATGTTTAGTTGATGTTGATGTTTTTCAACCCAGGCTCATTGGAATATTTTTCCAAGTCAAATGTGGTGGTGACATTTGCACATTTCCCAACATTTTTAAAGTGAAATGTCTAGAGGGTAGCACTGAAAGCGCTTTTAGTTTTATTCAAGACAGTTGATCGTGAATCTGGCAACGTTTTATTAACAAAAGCAAACATGAGATAAAAACACATTTGCTGAGGCAACTATGCAATTATAGCTTGCTTCTACAAGTCTTTAAGGTCTTTTATCATGACTCAAGTTTTACTGGACTTGTACCTGAACACTCAGGATCACAAGTGCAATGTAGTACCAGGTGAGCTACCATGCAAGTTTACTACATCACCAGATCATGCATATTGAGCTGGATATGTGCTGCAAACATCAAAATGTATTAATTTACAAATCATGCACTACATCATGGTAAAAGTATTTTGGGGTTATAGAATTGTAAAAGTATTATATTCATCAATAATCTGCCGTGTAATCATATTTTTTTGTGTGAAGAGAAATAAAAGTTATTTACTTTTAGGTGGAAAATAGCAGTGAACTGTAGGTTTGTTTTTGGAATTTAGAAAAAATATAGGTAAAGATTTTTTTCCAATAAGCCTGTGTTGATTTATTTTTAAATAGGTGTGTCCCAAATGGTGTGCTATGCACTTTTCACTTTTACTATGCTGCAATCTTTAAGTGCCTGAAGTGTCCAACTTTCAACACTTTATCAACACTTTGATCAACTGAATAAGTGCACCATCCAAGTGTTTGAAGTGCACTTTTTCATGTTGGAATTTTCAGAGTGAACACTCAACTCACACGGTTTATACTACAAATAGTATAGAATAGTACATAGGTATGCAAACTGGAAAACACCTGATATTTAAAGGTACTGTAAATAGGGTTGCAAAATTCCAGGAATTTTCAAGACTGGAATATTTCTATGGGAATTGATGGGAATATATGGGAATTAACCAATTATGGGAATATATGGGAATTAACCCAAATCAATTTGATCAAAAATACAGAACAAAACAGTAATACGATGGTTTTCTGTTTTAATATACTTTAAAATATGATCTATTTCTGTGATGCAAAGCTGAATATTCATCGGTCATTACTCCAGTCTTCAGTGTCACATGATCCTTCAGAAATCATTATAATATTAATATTCTTTCTTTCTTTCTTTTGAAAGACATTTATACTTCTATTCAGCAAGGATATGTTAAATTGATTTAAAAAAAAGTGATAGTAAATATATATTTTGAATAAATGTTGTTCTTTTTAATTTTTTTATTCATCAATGAAACCTTGAAAGAAATCACAGGTTCCAAAAAAAAAATCCAAAAATGTCATTTTTAAAATTTGTATTAGTGTGCATGCATGTGAGCCTATGATCAAACAAAATGTTTATATTTATGTTTGTATATGATAGGCTGAATATTCATCGGTCATTACTCCAGTCTTCAGTGTCACATGATCCTTCAGAAATCATTATAATATTAATATTCTTTCTTTCTTTCTTTTGAAAGACATTTATACTTCTATTCAGCAAGGATATGTTAAATTGATTAAAAAAAAGTGATAGTAAATATATATTTTGAATAAATGTTGTTCTTTTTAATTTTTTTATTCATCAATGAAACCTTGAAAAATATCACAGGTTCCAAAAAAAAAATCCAAAAATGTCATTTTTAAAACATGTCATCTTATGACCACACAAAATGTTTATATTTATATTTATGTTTAGACACCATTTCTATAAATTTCCCCAAATTTACAATTAATTCCCATAAATTCCTGTTAAATGTCCAACTTGGAATATTTCCAAAATTCCCCAGATTAAGTTCCCATGGAAAGTTCTCGGAAATTTTCCACCCCTTTGCAACCCTAGCTGTAAACAATTTTTGCTTCTCTCCAAAGAGATGATTTTTTTTTTTTATTGGTTGAAAAAGCTTATTATTCAATCTGTTATTTAGTGGGAGGGAAAATGGCAGGGAGAAGAGGCGAGAATGGAATTGGGAACTGTCACCAACTTTGAACTTGCATCACCCCCAGCAGAGCTTAGTGTGTCAGAGTGTGTATGTTAACATCTAGACCACGCTCTCACAATTAATTATTTTCTGAAGGGCTGCTCCACAAAGCCCACCAATGTCTATAGTGAAAGTTATTCAGCACTTTAAAAAGACTAAACAACTTTTTATTTTGATGAAATACACTACATAATGCTGTCATTCTCCACTTAATAATAACGGGCCAGAGTCTGTTAATGTTTTTACGTCAGTAGTGACCCAAAAGCCTCTGCTGCAAGCTCGCAGACACTCACACAAACATAGAAAAACTAGGCATAGCTATAAAAATATTTCCGGAGAACGGGGCAAATATACAGTAAGTACTACACTTGAACGTATTAATGCCTATTTCTGTCTGTGAGAAGTGAGGGTCGAGAGAACTCCCACAACCTTTCTCTGGATTTTTACTTATCAGTGCACTTGAGCAATGCTTTCAGCCTTTTCAGTGAAAAAAACAAACAAAAAAAACAGACAAGTTAATGTAAATAAAATAGATGTATATCCTGTACAGAACCAAAATAAAGATTAAAAATTTGTAGATGATTGTATACTGAGGGTAAACACTGCACTATACATTGCATTAAATATTAATTATTACGGCAACATTTGCTTCATCTTTAAAAATATATTTTTTAATAATAATAATAATACAAATCTACATCTAAAGTAGTACATTTGCCAAATACTATGTTGTTGTGTACAATATTATGTACTCACAGAAAACGTATTACTTGTACTTATTATGCATAATGTGGGTCCCCGCTCATATGACCAGCCACATAGTACTCGAGTTATACTCTTTTGCCTATGGTTTTGCTACAGTGACATCCAATAACCAAAAACATTTTCCTTTCATGTAATGCTTCAATTATATGTATTCACACTTATATGTATTCACACTTATGTGTCAGTATAAATACCAAGATGAAGATGGGCATTAAAAAAATCACTACTAAACTGAAAATTCTGGTATAATTAACTCATGTTGTTTCAACCGCATTTGACTTTCTTTCTTTCACAGAACAGAAAATAGATATCTAACAAAATGTTAAAGCTGCTCTTTTACATACAATCAAAGAATGGTCACCACATCCACGTGCACTTTTACTAAGCGGTTTGGACATCGTGCCAAAGACATGATCCTTTTCATTTATCTGAAAGTTACTTAAAAATACACGAGGCAGATCATACAAAAAAAAAGTAAAAGTAAAATTGAAAGTAATTTAGATTACTTTAATCGAGCCGATTGATCTCGATCTGAATGAAATTTTGATCAGATTTAAAGGAGTGGTTTATTCCTTTTCTAATACGATCAAGAGTGCATGTAAAGACTCGATCAGATTGAAAACCGAAACTGAAAGGACTGCGCATGTGCAATGATGTAGAGATAGGGTAATGACACATGACTCACAGAACGAGCTGTTCTTTCAATTGAGTAAAGAGTTGTACTGTCATTATAAAACTCTCCTTTCACACAGAGTCTGTGAAGTGGAGCAGGAGAATGTCCCACCAGCCCTTGTTTCGGATTCTCATCCACAGATGACTGGTTTGGGCACAGGGTGATAAATACAGTATAAGCAGCATGGCACAGAGGTTTATATGTAAAAGGCTATTTATCCAGAAATGGATAAATATTAATTCTGCTGTATGAAACAAATAAAGAAACAGTGTAGGAGAATGGTTATTATGTGCAAACAGTGGGAAATTCTATATTTGTGCAGTGTGCACATGTCAAAAAAATCAATTCTGATTTGAAGTTCATGAAAACACTACATTCAGATTCATGAATCGGAATGAATTCAGTCCGATTGAAACAAAATTGTGCATGTAAACACAGCCAATGTGGAGTAAACTAATATATGGAAAGGAGTAGCTTGGACATTCTTCTAAATATCTTCTTTTGTGTTCTACAAAAGAAAGTAAGTCATACAGGTTTGTAAGAACATGATGCACACTTTTAAATGCGAAGTATGCATAACAGATCCGATTGTGCTTTCCTGACCAGTTGAACGCTTTAACCCACTGGAAGGAATGTGGCGGCCGTGTCCCCCCATGCGCACTGCCAGAGAGCAGCCAGGCTGTGCTGTATACTTAGGACGCATCTATGTGGCAGGCGGCAGAGATGAACTGCGTTTGGAGCTCAGCACGGCAGAGAAGTTTTACCCTGACAACCAGAAGTGGACCCCTGTCAAACCAATGGGACACAAACGCTTTCAAGTGAGCCTATTCTACCCACAACAACCTGTTTTCTATTCTCCGATGCCTATTGACATTTTAGTACACACCTATTGACTTTTTTGACTTTCATCCTGAAGTACATCACAGCAACAGCTGACACTTTATTGACAATATAGTCTTGCCTCCTGGCTGACTGAGTAAAATGAGGTTACAGTTCTTAGTGTTTTGTTCCATCTCTTGTCATGTTTGCGGTTTGGAGGTTTCCCTGACTGTGTTTGGTGGGATGGCTCAGATGGGATATCAACTCTTACATCGGTTGAGGCTTATAACCCCGACTCAAACACTTGGAGGTGTGAACTATACTCTTACACATCCATCAAGTCTATTCTTCTCTTCCTTAGATAACATTTCTTCTCTTTCTTCTCTTGACAGACACTTTGGATGTATGAAGACTAAACACCCAGGCGGTGGAGTTGTCTTGCTAAAAACACACTAAATTTGTGCTTTGTTTGCTAAACTCTTAGTTTGCTCTCTAAGTGAAATGTATTTGATAGATCTGTGATGGTAATAAAATGTGCTATAGTAGTTTTATGATTGGTGGAGCTAATATGTTAGGTTAGAGGTGAGTAATGAAAATACGAAAACAGAAAAATAATTTAATATCAACGATCCATTACATTATATGGGTCTCTCTGGGAAGGTTTTATTTATAGCCAGAAAGACTGGCGTGGAAAATGAGTGCGCACTTATTGAAAGTGCCTTGTTATGGACACTTACTAATGGACAGTCCCCCTGGAGCAATCTGGAGTTACAAGCATTGGTCAATGACACTGTAATGAAAGCAGATTCTAGTGCTTCTTCATTTCACCTCTTTCAGAGTATAAACCTAAGGCCTTTGGGTTTCCCAGATCTCAGTCGTACAACCAGCCTATATATGTTTCAACATCTTCCTCATGCAAGAACTAGACACAACCCTTGACAAAGCACAAAGGTTTTAAGCATGAGATTGTGTAAGAAAAATTACATACAGACAATTGTTTCTATTCACAAATGTGTATTTTGGTCCCAGACTCTTAATTTGACCCTCTTTATTTATCTGAATGTTATTCAAAAATACATGAGGCGGTTATAGAAAAATGATGTAAAACACCTTTTGTGTGAATAGCTTATACATTTCTGAATTAAAAGTATTTTTTGATATTTTGGTGGGATTTAAGTAAAAATGATTGTGTCACACAGTACAAACCTTTAGAAGACTGTAATTCCTGGAAAAAATCTTATGCATATGCAGTTTGGCATAATCTTTTATTAATCATTATTTAATAATTATATTACAAATTTTATTAATAAATCTTATTTTAAAAAACAGCTAATATGTCAAAGTCAGATAATCAGTTCCAGCAATAACCAATATTCAGGAAGACATTTGGTTATGTGAGAATAGAATAGAATAGAATAGAATAGAATGACATTCTAGGTCATATAGAGCAACCCTAAAAAATCCACGATATTTGTATGAATGAATGAATGAATGAATCTTTTGTGTATTCAAGGTCCATCAGCATTTCAAGATTAACAGCCTCATTACTTTAACCTTTAAGGATGAGGTAATTGGCTCATTTTATTTTTATTACCTTATTAATTTAGCATTGAAACAAAGGAATATTGTATTTCTTACGTGAATATATTCTCAGTGGATGTCAAAATGACATGATTTGTTGATTCTTGATCTATGCTTATTTTTTATGTCAGTTTTTTGGTAAAGAGTTACTACGATTGTTACTATGTTTCATAATAGCAAAAGTTACTCTATAATTCTGCGTGAATGGTTTTATGGGAAAGAGAACGAGTTTCTTGCCTTTGTATATGACTGACATTAAACCAGCCAATAAAATTAATTACACCTAAAACTTAATGACCTAATCAAGGTCTTGATTTTGATTGGTTAGCAGCTCACTGTAAGCAAGCACATAGCATGAAATGATTGACGTTGATGTGAATGTTTATGGTGCACAGTTTAATTTAATTTGGATTGCACCGTCTCTTTAGTCATGTCCGTGTTGTCGAGGATTTCAGGTGGTCCAGGAGATGGCGATGTAAGCGTTGAAGGAGAGAGAAGAGAGGCTGTAAGGATGACTTAGTGGCTTTACCTAACAGATGCAGAGGTGACAGCGTCTCAAACATTTCCCTGCTGCTCTACATGTCTTCTGACGCGCAGCAGTTGCCGTTTTCTTCTCGTCAAACAAGGGCTTTTTGGGCTCACTGGATACACAGAGACTGAATATGTGAATTGAATGTGGACAACATATTATCATTCTTTAATTAATGACCAACATCACCAGTATCTCATGGATGCAAAGTTGAATTGCACGCGACAAACAGAAACCGAGATGTTGAAGGTACCGAGTATTGCACTCAGCGGTGCTCTTCTGTAATAGGAGGGTTTAATCAGGGTCGTTATCCGCCCCTTTAATGCAAGTGTCCATGGAGGACGGATCTATCTGGAGGACATTACCATCGGAAGTCCTTCACGGACACTTCGCAGTGGCTTCTGTTAAAAATGTGCGGCGTTTGGGTCGCCAGTAACACGGTTATTTACAATGATGGGACCGCGCAGCCTGTCTCAGGCAGGTGAGAACATCATGTCATGTCACGAATGACTAATTCGTGTTCGTGTTTTGTACTTTTTACATTTATCATATTGTTTTGTGAAGATGGCATTGCTTTTGGGCATGAGTAGCCTATTAGTGCTGTAGATTTGCTAGTGGAAATAATACATTAACAGCAACACTTCTGATTTAGAATTGTTTTATATTTGAATTATTTTTGAAAACGTATTTTTTTTTAAAAGAGAAAGAAATCCAAACAACACTATAAAAAGTGTAAAAATATAGTTGTCACCTTAGGTATAGGCTAAAGTAGAGCTCATACTGACATAGATAGATAGATAGATAGATAGATAGAGTATTGGTGTCCTTGTTCTTATTTTAACTATGTGCCTGATAACTGATATGCAGAACCGATTTTCATTCTCTTAATTTTAGCATTTTACGTAACAACAACAACAATTATTATTATTATTATTATTGATGGTGGTATTAATACTATTGTTGCTAATTATGCAGTGTTGGTTTTATATGCAAATATTTTCATTAAATGCTATTTATTGTCATTTTTGTTAATGAGTTGTATAATTTATTGAATGAGCTATGCATTTCTCACTTCAGAATAAATTACTCTTATGTAAAAAGTGAGTAATTATCCAAACATTTTTATTCAATTTGTTACCTTTGAATATCTTTGTTGGATGTTACTCTGCATAGCTCCACCAAATGGTTCTAGTTATTTCTAGACCGAATAGTAAGCATCTAGTTCCTAATTAAGTGTGAATATCGGTAAAAAATATTGAAATTATTATTGGTTTAACACTTAAGGAGCTATACCTGATTTGACCCAGAAAATACTGTAATATATTTGTGATTTGTTATGTAGTGTAGTCAGATTCATTCAATTATTATTATTTTTCTATTTATTTACAAAAACCAATTAGTTGAGATGTTACTTTATGAACTACATATTATTGGTTCCTTGTCAAAACATTCATACTGTGTCTGCAAGTGCACACAGATGCAGTTTCTTGTGTCAATGACATTTTCTCCCTAAGGTATGCCCATTTTTTTTAATATCCTCAACATTGTTCTTTTTATTAGCGTCTGAGCACTGTATAACCCTTGAGCAAAGGTACGTTTTAGTCTGAGTTTTATGCACTGTAATTCATTGTACCCCTTGGCCAACCAAATCACCCTCCACCCACTTATCAGCGATTTGCACACTAATGCAGGCACTCACTACTGTCATTACACACTCATGTATCCCTGAGAGCGCTAATAGAAACCATACAGGGAACATTCTAGATGATGGTTTTCACAGTGTGCAAAATGTGACAAGAATGACATAAAAGGTGAACGTCAGTCTGTGGATTGTAGTTCCTCAAGGGTATAATTATGGCCAAGGGTACTGGTGAACTATCTGTGAAAGATGCCTTGTTATTGGATAACTGTTAGATAGAGACAGTTTAAGCTTTCAAGCTTGGAAGTTATTCATACAGTTACAGGACAAATGAGTAAGCCTACAGTAATGTATTCTTTCTGTAACCCTGCATTAGCCTATAACAACATGGATTAATTTTATATGCTTACATTACTGGTGTTCTTCATGCATGTGACCATAATGTTTAGCAATACTCCTTCCCCTTTCTCTCCATATTGTCAGAGCCAAGCATGACTCCGCCACGACGCTCATCCACTGCTGCTGACAGGTAAACCAAACCTCGCAAACATACAAAGTTATAAATAAAAGATTATTGGAATACATTTTACAAGAAAACACTATTTTTTTAACTCCGAAATTTCACAGTTAATTCAGTGTGTTGCTGTTTATTTGTAATTGTTTGTTACATTTTCTAGAGTAAAACTAGTTTCTACAACCTTTTTTTACAGTGTAGACTTATAATTATGCTAATCATGCAAATTGTGTCCAAACTACAAGTGTGTCCTACAAGTGCTTAGCTGCAGTCCTGACACAATTCATGAATAATATATATTTTGTGTATACATGCATAATGCATGTTATGTGATTGTATTTACTGTAAGATTTACGTCTGTTTCTTCAGGTTGCCTACGGAGACTGTTCAGAGGAATAACAGCAGTAATACTGGTGTTATTCTGGACATTTCCACCCTGAAAATGGCCGATGTGGACTCTGAGGTCCCTCCTCTACCTCCACGATACCGCTTTCGAGATCTGCTGCTCGGGGATCAATCTTTTCAGAATGATGACAGGTAACGTCCTACTGTGTGTCCTCAGCGGGTCACTCTCATAAAGCATTCATAAACACTGGCACTCCAGTCCACTTGTAGGGTTATTATTGCCATTGCTTTTGAACTAAGATAAAGATATTGCAGCACTGTAAAATGTATAACTGCCAGTTATTATCGCTCCGTAAGAAGTAAAAACAGTCTACAGTCTTAAAAATAAAGGTTACTTATTGGCATCTATGGTTCCATGAACACCCATGGAACCTTTCCATTCCATAAAGGGTTCTTTATATCTTTAGATTATTTTAAAAAAAGGGATTTTAAGAACGTTCTTTAGGAATTTTCTTAGAGCGTACAATCTACCTTTGTTGATGTAAGCCCATGTGAATCTGTTAAGCTTCAAAGATCACAACAACTATTTCAAAGCAATAGTTGTTTTTATGTGTACAATGTTTTTAATGAGGAAAAAATTACTAAGTGCACATTTAAATTATAAATGTAATTAATTTGTGGCTTAAATTAAACTAGAAATGAATGAATAAAAAAAATAAAAAAATATTGTCTCAATAAATCTTTGCTACCACATGCAGCACATTTTTGTTACTTGACAAAACATTTATTTCTTTGTAGAAAAGAGACCACATTTCACAATTTGTTTCATAATTAAGCATTTCAGAATAAGCATGCGATGCAATCAAAGCATTTCAGAGCAAGTATGCAATCAAATCAGTGGACGGGAACTAACTGTTATATAATATCATACATAAAATGCAACTTACCAAATTGTTTATGTACACGCGATGTGTGTGTTCTGTGTTTGCTTTATGGAGATATACTGTATATGTACACTGTATATGTAAACGTTGTGCTTGTGTAAGAATAAGATGAAGTGTGTGTGTTGGGTTATAGGGAGCTGTCCTTCACTGTGGTGCTGAAGTTAAATAGAGGCTGAAATGCAGGAGTCATTGTAGCTTATTTATATAGCTGTGAGCTGTGAGAGGTGCAATTCAGGGCAACCTTTACATTTTCAAGAAAACTTTATCATCCTTGGGCTTTGAGTGGGATTTCTATTTCTGTGAATGCTGTTTTACAAGGGTTTACACAAGAAATACATTATTTCTGCTTCATTTAGCTAACAATAACAGACATCATGGCTGCTCTCAGTCTGCTGTGGTTTTCTTTGTGTATTCCTTATTGCCACAGTATCGGTTTTCCCACTGGTGAGGGAAATTTGTGCTCTATTACCCTGCTGTGGCGTAAGCCACAAATCATTGATCTGTTTATTTGAAATCCATCTGCATTGGTTCTTCTATTACTCCTCTTTTCTGTGGCATATCTCTAGCCAAAACAGGTAGTCACAAGATTTACTGGTTTGGTTTATTTGCCTTGCAATACTTATGGCAACTATTGCACACTATTATTTAAGCTCTCTCTGGCAGGTTGTAAGTGGTCCATATATATCAGGGGAGTCTGCTAACCTTCAAACTTTTTCCTTTCTAAGTTGGTCTTTTTCAGGCCAGGCCAAGCCAGGCCAATTTAACGAGTACACTACATTATTTATCTTCACACTAAATCTCAACTGTGACTCAAGCTCCTTTAGAAACGAAGCACACAGAAAGCAATATCCTGCTGTGTGTGTGCTGTAATCATGGGCTCATTCCATCACTGATGGCTTCTTTCACTAACATGTCCTCTGTGAAGATATACGGTACTTGATTTTACACTGGACAAATTGGCAGGGTTGTAAGAAGTCATTTCTTACAATAAAAAGCTAATGTTAAATACATAGCTCAACAGGATCTTTGATTTATTGAATCAAAGATAGGCACATGGTAAAACAATAATATTGCAGTTTTAAAATATTGTTTGCTATTTGAATATATTTTGTAAATATATGTAATTTGATCATGTACTTTATTTCTGTGATGGTAAAGCTGTCATTACTCCAGTATTCAGTGTCACATGATCCTTCAGAAATCATTTTAATATGCTGATTCACTCACACAAAGATTTCTTCTTCTTTTCATTGTAGCGTCTGCGTAGAATCATGCATGATCTTTGGGTTTTATCGGTGGACGGACAGATCAAGTAATGGTGATATTGATTCTGCTACAGTTAATTCGAAGATCTAATCTAAATATTTATTATTAATCATAACCAGTTATAATTAGTCATAAATATTTCCCTTTTGAGCTGATTTACTACATCATCAATGTTTGTTGATACTGTGATACTTTTTTCAGGATTATTTGATGAATATAAAGTTTAAAAGAACAGCATTTAATTAACATTTTTGAATGCATCCTTGCTGAATAAAAAGGTCAATTCAATAATTCAATTAAAGGTATATAGTTATCAATTCTGCTAATTTATGACCCTTTGTTTTATGAACTTATCTGGAATGCATTAGTCGCAGCTCTGAGTGGTCAGATATTTCTAAATAATGACCAATAATAGCCAACGTCAAGGACAACACATTTTATAACAAGCCACTCATTCTGAAAACCTGTATTTTGTTTTGTGTCTCTGCAGTCTCTACAAGTACAATTCAATCGAATAATTCATGCCAATATTTTTGATTTGGTAAGTAGGCATAATGTAAGGTTACACTTTATTTTGATAGTCCACTTTAGACATTCTACTTAATGTAAATGTAAAAATAAAAAACACTTTGCCAGAGTGACAGGCTGTACATTATCCCTTACTTAATTAAATTTCTCTCTGCCAGATGTCACTTCATTATTATGAGGTACTATTGTAAAAGGGATAGAAATGCAACTAGTAGGCAGGAATATGATAAATTCAGACTAAAATGTTTTACACTGCATTTCAGTTCATGAAATGCATGCTGTCTGTGCAAAAGAGCAATTTTGATCATTAGAGATTACAGAATGTGTGTGTGTGTGTGTGTGTAGCGTGGTGTGAAGTCGGGAATCTCCACATGCCGCTGCCATTTCAATTATGATATTGTGTGTGGGAATGTGTGTTTGTGTATGTTCTGAACACAGAGATTGAAGGCCGTTTGAGAGTGTATGTGTGTGTGTGCTTGTATGTCCTGTGACTATCTCTAAGGTTATCCAGAGGTCCTTTCCTTCAATTTTTATTTTGCTATTCTCTCTTTCTCAGTTGCATCACTGTTCCTTCCATTTCAGTTTCTGTCCATCCCATTTTTCACTGTTTATGTGTGTATATATGTACCTATATACTGTGTGGGAGTTCAAGAGGACAGAGGACAGAGGACATTTTCTCATGTCAAAAGGACAGTACAATGCATCAGCAGTGGTTTGTCAGTCTCATCAGACAGTCAGAGGTGACTTTGTTCCAGCCAATCACATCAATCTCGCCTTTTTGTGGTTGCATCAGTGAAAGCTATTGTATCCTCATCAACAGCAGCAAAAGTACTGCATTATTCTGGTCTAAACAATCTCCATACAAAATATCGTTGAGTGTTTCTACAGATGCCTTTATGTCTGTACACTGGAAAAAAAATGGTGCAGAAAACTTTCATTCAAAATCGCTGGTGAATTTCAAACAAATGGCATGTGTGACGCATTAAAATTTTGAAGTAGAAAAACGTCTCAGGTTACGTATGTAACCCTAGTTCCTCGACGGAATGAGACGCTGCGTCGGAAACGCTAGGGGAACGCCCTCTGCGACCCATGCTCTGTTCGGAACAATGAAGTACCGGCTGTAGAACCCGGAGTCTGTCCCGTGCGGAGGGACCACCTCGATGGCCTCCTTCCTTAAGAGAGTAACTACTTCTTGTTCTAATACCA
>NW_015656585.1:246954-247465 GCF_001515625.1 Sinocyclocheilus rhinocerous
CTTCCCCAGAGGGGCCTGCCCTCCGAGGTCCTGAGCCACAGCATCAGGACTCTCGTAGCTGAAGTCTCCTATTGAAAACGACGACCCTCAGACCCACGTCATCTGCTAGGAAGACTAGACACCAGCCTGCTCGGTGCAGGACCCATCTAGATACCTCCGTAGAGGTAGCGAGCCTCTTAGTCACACGAACAACATCAATCTCCTTGACAAACAAACGAGCTCTAGATCTAACGAACACAGGTGGAGATAGGAAGAGCCGTCCCCAATCCGTCTGCTAGATCATGAGCGATCTCCGCGTTCTCAGTCGCCGCCGTGCCTCAGCAGCAGCGGGACCGCAATCGCAAGATCACATGCTTGTGTAACTGATGTTTGTGCAACTGGCGAGCTCTTTGACGCCCTCCTTATCAATAACCTCGGAGAAAGACATGCGGAGCGTCGCGCCCTCTCCCCGTTGGGGAAGTACCGCAGCGCGGGCTTCCGAAACCCCGAGAGCGGGCGCCGGATCTGGTGA
>NW_015656585.1:247809-250481 GCF_001515625.1 Sinocyclocheilus rhinocerous
CTGACGCTGGCTCCGCCGCACGTGCTTTTATAGCTTCCTGGTCATGACGTCACCTGCCCCTTGACGTCCCGCTCAGCTATTGGAATGATTTCACATGTGATTCAGAGCATGGGTCGCAGAGGGCGTTCCCCTAGCGTTTCCGACTCAGCTCGAGTTCCTGAAGAGGAACTGAAACATACTCCAGTAATCTTTCAAAGATTTATTTACAACTTAAACGTATAAATATACACATACACACACCACCATTAAGAAGTTTAGGGTTGAAAATGTTTTTTTAATGTTTTTTTAAAGCAATATCTGTTTTTCTATTTTAATTATAAATTTCATTGTTTTTTTTTGTTGTTTTTTTTTGTTTTTTTTCTGTGGTGGCAAATCCTGAATTTTACTAGCATTCTAATATGCAGATTTGCTGCTCAAGAAACATTAACCGTTATTATCAATGTTGACAATATTTTGTGGAAAATTAGAAATGTCTATAAATAAAACTATCACTTTAAATCAATTTAATGCATCCTAGCTGGGAAAAAAGTAATAATAAAGAGTAGTAATATATGAAATGTGAAAATGCATATATATCGTGTGTGTGTAGATAGATGCATAGATAGACAGATAATTTCTATATATATAACTTCGACTTTGTCAAATTGTCTCAACATCCAAAGGCTTGTTTTGTGGTCATTGTAACAAATGTTTGTTAGTCTAGACATATGGGTAAACATTTCAGCTAAACTAGCAGCTGTAAGTTGAAGTACCTTATTGCATAATAATATTACATAAAACTAATTCCAAAAAGCCCATGAGCACAACAGCTACTTGTTGGATTTGTTTCAATGCGGTGTCTATATATATCAGTCAGACTTTCTGTCAGTATAAATATATTGCTGTATATAATTTATAATGATCTTAAGGTATGATGTAATCAGTCTGGAGGCTTTTAAATGACGTCAATCAGACTGCGTGATTGTGGAGGTGTTTTTCCAATGTGCTAATCTGAGTTTGTGCTGTCATGAGTATGAAAGGTGAAGGTGCTTTAGGGCTGTTCTTCAGCTGTGCCTCCTGTGATGTGATGTAGTCTAGACTAAAGGCCAAAGTAGCCGCTGCATCACAGTGAGTGGGCGAATGCCATTTATTGTCAGAATATCCGTCTTTTACAACAGCCACTGGCTGTGTAGAGCTGAAGTTCTTCTTCACGTAAATCATGTTTAACTTTGCATTCCCAGAATGTTCTTCTCAGTGTGGCAAATTTACATTGATTTCCTGACAATAAAGTCACAGTCACTTAGGGAAGAGAGTATGAGTTGTGGATCAGTTTGCAGTATTATTAAAAGAAGTCGATCCCAAAGAAATCAAAACAAAGAGGAAGCAACCAAAAAAAAAAGTCAAACAAACACATCAGCTTAACATAAAAGCTAGGGGAAAAAATAGATACACTGATACACAATGAAAGACACTGAAAATAATTTGGCGTAGAAGCAATTTTCACTCAGAAGTTGTCAATTTTACAAACAATTACCAAGAAATGGCAAGTCATGCATTGATTTAAACATGCCATTTTGAAGAAGAAAAACTGAAATAGTATTTTATTGTATTTTGACCAACTGCATTTTGCTAGTAAACAGATAAAGCCTTCTAATACTTGTAAAAACCTTACGGGGGAAAAACTTTTGTTACAAATGCAATCACCAGAGTGTTTTCCAAAGGATCCTTTCTGATATGTTGACATTACCCTTCCCAAATAAAAGATTCTGGCAGAGCTGCCAATGCGACCTTTGGCTTGACAATTGCAGTGAATTAGATGACATTAGATGAAGCCTTGGCTGTCGAAAGTGATAAGCTGGTTTATTGAAGGTGGCAAAAGAGAGAGCAGGAGCAAGAGAACACGTGGGTATGTGCGTGTCACGCTGCTCAGCGAGTGAGGAGAGATGTCTCAGAGGTTAGCCATAAGAGCCATTCAGCAGAGGGGAAGACATGCTGCTTAGTGGAGGTGGAGATTTCAATCCTCTCATTAGAGCCTGAGTAATATCCCCAAGACCAGAAAATAAAACAGCTTGCATTTAATCTCATATTATACTGCCATCTCATATTACACAGTGCCGACAGGTAATTTTATGCTAATTTTAATCTAGTTTCTGTGTAACATATTAAATTGGTTCGTCAGATTAGAGTTCAGATTTGCAAAAAAGCAATTAAGGCAACAGTTTTTCTGTACCATAAACAGCACAAAAAAAGAAAAAAAAAGAAAAACCATAACAAAATGATGCTGATGTTGAGATGTGATTAAAAATGTGTGAATGTGACTGGATTGTGTGATACAGCAGGATATAAGTTAAATTTAGTTCACCTAAAAATGAAAATTCTGTCATTTAATCACCCTAATGTTGAACCAAATCGATTAATTTAGTTTTTTCCCTGAAGAACGTAAAATATGTTTTTCAGATTTTGGATATCATTACCTGTGGTTACATTTCTTCACAATAATGCTAAAAGTAGGGGTGGGAATCACCAGAGGCCCCACGATACGATATTATCACGATACTTGTATCACGATACAATATTATTGCGATTTTAAATATATTGCGATATTCTGCAATATATTGCAATTTACTTCCTTTTTCCAACTTCAAATTATGTCCCCAAAGGAAAACTTTGGCAACATCTGTTTTAACTAAAAA
>NW_015656585.1:250833-256541 GCF_001515625.1 Sinocyclocheilus rhinocerous
GTTTATCTCACTTCAGTTTTATTGTTGCAGTGCAAAATGGGATTGTCAAGCAGACAAACTGACCAACACTTTCATGAAAACCTGTCATAAATGTATGCACCTGGCAAACTCAACTATTTGTATTACAGTCTAGTCTAGTCAACCATAATTAAATGTAAACAGGTATGCACTGCTGTGCTACTACAGGTATTTTGAACAAAGCAACTTGAAATTGTACTAAAAATTGTGCAGACCCTTCAGCAATTGGGGCATTTGAAAGTAAATTACTGTTCAATTTAAAATAAATAAAACATAGTCTTACATTAAAACAAAAATGTTACATTTAAATTACACAACATGTACTCTTGAAGTAAACAATGTGCTACAACAGGTATACTATCATGCACTGCGTGCGCCTCTGCTTTGATTGACACACACAAACGCACACACACACACACACACACACACAGAGAGAGATCGGAGATTCTGCTGCGCATACAGAAACATTCTGGAGTAGGCCAACATAAACTTGTTGTCAACGCTGCCCCGTGACTTTTATTAATAAAACCGCTTAGATACTGGATCACTCAATTATATTCTTCAGCAACGAGGAGGTAAAATCTGTTTCAGTAACTAAACTCACAACGTCATTGTTTTTATAGAGAGACGCACAGACGCAGGTAATTCACACACACAACTGTCATCTTCCTCTCTTTCTTTCTCTCAAACAAACGATCGATAATTAATTCAAATAAAAGTTATAATGCTATAATTCTATAATTCCGTAACTGACGAAAATAAACAATATTTTTCCCCAGTCAGTCAAATATTGTGCTGCAAAGAGCAATACTAGTTTTAAATTGTCTATAACTTGACAAATGGCCATGGAATAAGCGGGATAATAAACAGCTTGCCGTGCATTAAAGGATTTTAGAAAATACTCAACACCACCATCTAGTGGACTGTAAAGAACTTGATTTTATTACTCTACCAAATGGTATAACAAAAGATCGATACTTGGCATCCGTGTATCGATACAGTATTACCGCAGAAAATATTGCGATACTATGCTGTATCGATTTTTCCCCCCCACCCCTAGCTAAAAGCGCATTCAGTTTGATCCAAAACAGATGAAAGTGTTGTACGTATCACTTGCAGTTCATAAATTAAATATCTAAAATGTTAATGTTCTATAGCATTTGATAATGTACCACCTACACTAAACCTAAGCGATAGTGTTAACGAAAGCAAACGTGAGACTGAAATGCATTAGCTGAAGCAACCATGCTGTTTTAGCTTACTTAAAATTGTCTTTGAGCTTTTTGTCGAATTGTGTGCTTCATGTTGCAAGTACAATGTTGTACCAGGTGAGCTACTGAGCAAGTTTACAATGTCAGAAAAACCATACATATGTAGCTGGTAATGCAATGCAAATGTAAAATGTATTAGTTTACAAACCATGCACCATGGTAAAATAGTTTTAAGGTCATAATATATTGTTGTGCAAGTCTTTTTTAAATTGACATTCTGCCCCGTAATCATTTTTTTTTTTTTTGTGTTTATTTCAGCAGAAGTGTTTATGTGGCAAAAAAATTAGGCATACTTTTTAAATGAGACGTTTTTCAACAGACTTGCTCCAAAGAAGGAAGTCAGTCATACTTGTTTGGAATAACATGAGGGTGAAAAAAAAAGATGACAGTCTAGTTTTCATTTTGGGGTGAACTATCCCTTTAAGGGTAATGTGCACATCACATTTCATGACCATGAATAAACAATGTTATGGTCACAGAGTGTGTGTTGTGGCCATGACAACTTATATTATTGAGAACCACTATGATACCCGTTATCTCAGTTTAAACAGGCCGTCTGCCTTGTTTGCCATTTGAATTGTATACAAAGACTGTGATCAGTGTAACAGTGAGGCTAAATCCTTCTCTGATTGTACATGTGTTCATTTCAAATTGCTGTTCATTTAAAAAAAAAAGATGCAAAAGACGACAATACAATATCATCTCCCTGATTAATTATTCAATCCCCCTTACTGAAAAATGCCAGCCTATTAAGAGATTAGCCAAGAAATCTCATAGGTATTTTTGGAATATTGTGATGATTGCATAGCAATACATGCAGACAGTTCCCTGCTAAATAACATTTCAGTAATAACACGGTTGTTTAATATTCATTTTATGCTCAGTTTTTGTATTCTTTCATTCTGCAGGAGGGTTTGTTGAATAAAAAATAAATAAATAAAATAATCTCAGAGTGAAATAAATTAATCTCTGGTTATGGAATTAGACTTTTCTACTTGTTTTAAATACTAGGCTAGAAAAAAATAACATGTTTCCACAATTAATATTTGCTGTTTTAACATGTTAAAAATAATTAACTCAATTAATGCTGCATCCAACTTTTTTTTTTTTTTATGTATGTGCAGTTATAGGCTTGGCTTTCAATTATGGCAATGTCAAATGGCTATACTTACTCAATTTATCCTGAGGAAAAATATCAATGATACTGGCCTTCATTCATAGTACTTAAAAATATGCCATTAAACAAACATTTAACATATCAAATATTTAAAATACAGTCTTTGTTGTTTCCGCAATAATTTGGGGATTCAGATATATTTATTATTACAAATTTAAATGTTATGATCAATTGCAATTTATTACAGAAACCTGTGGGATTTAATTATTTCATTTTTGTAATTGTCAGTCAGTCTTGGTAACAGTCCTAATAATAACACATTTATTTTTTATTTATTTAGTCTTAGCTTCTTTATTTGCACACATACTTTTTTTGTCTAGTGGACTGCTGATTCTTTTACATCTCAATTATTCATGCTTTTCCTTTTGTAGTGCTTCTGTCCCCCACTTAGATGCTCAATTTTCTTGTGAAATGTGCCATGAAATCTCAGAATTACAGCCAGCAATGGTTCCTCTCATTTAGATGTCTTTTGGACAGTCTTTGTCTTGGTAGTTCTATCTCTGCTTCCCTTTAATAAAATGCAATAACGTGGAACTTGTGTAGCGCTTAGAGCCATGTTCTGAATCATTCATCTGTAAAATCCATCGGCTTTCTCCGCGTGATTCTCCCACCAGACTCCCAGACAAGAGCATCTTGCACATGCTGTATCAAGACTGGATAAGGATGTCATATTATGCCTGAAGGCATGAAGAATCCAATACTTTGTGGAATATAATATCTGTAGAAGAGCATTAAAGGCATTGCAGCATGTGTTGTTTCTCACATGCGTGTTTGCTGCTGTTTTGGCTGATGCCGTGCTGACTGTGCCCAGTGGGGCTCTTGCACTGATTCAGGCAGCTGCTGGAGGAATCTGGAGCTCTCAGCTCTGTGCTAATGTGTAGTGACATGAAATCATCTCTACACTCAAGACTTCCATCTGCTGTTCTGAACGGGGAAATGGTTTAGTGATTAGTGGTCTGTCCTGTCAGATGCTGTGCTGTGAATTCTCTGACTGTGGCTTTCATTTTTGGAACATTTGTTTGCTTGACTTCGGATCATTTGTGGTAAACTGCAGAAAAAAATAATCCACCAGTAGACATACAGCATAAAGAGGTCTACATCATTTTTACCACAGGCATAAGATAAGCCACCACACTTCATACCCAGTCATATGTTTTCTAATTAAACCTTCATCAAAGAACGGGTTTAATTAGTTGTGTCATTTCTTTACGATGTAAATGTGTAGTTCTCTGTCGATACTACACTCGTACTGCGTCTGCTAAGATGCTATGGGAACTTCTCCTTCAGCGACGACTACGCTATACGCTGATCCGAAGCCTGCTCGCCGTTGACACACCTTCCCAGCTGGAATCGGGACCTCTCAGCACGGCTGACCTGCTTCTCCGCTGCTTCAGCGACGCAGCAGTTCCGGTCCATTCCCCCTGCCGCCATCCGGCGATTCTAAAAGAGCTTACTAAAAGAGCTTGGCGTTGTTGCAAATGCCGCACCGTTACTGCGGTTCGTGCGGGGTCTCCCCTGCACGCTGATGACGGCCACACCGAGTGCGTTTCCTGCTTGGGGAAATCCCACGCGGAAGCGAGTGGAGCTGTTGGTCTCGGTGACCGATCCCACCGCCTTGCCATTGTCCTCGCCCAGTGCCGCCAAAGACGGGATGGATGCCGAACTTCTCCGTATCCTCTCTAAAGCGGTCGAAGAGCTGGGTTTAGAGTGGTCTCCACCAGAGGAGCCCTCTCGCAGCCATCTGGATGAATGGTTCCTGCTGGGGCGCCGCCAGGCCCCTCGTCAGCGTTCCTCTCCGTTCATTTCCGGAGGTCCACGACGAGCTCACCAGATCGTGGCGCGCTCCCTACTCCGCCCGCCTCCGTACTTCTGCTTCATTCGCCTTCACTTATATCGACGGCGCTGAAGAGAAGGGGTACGATAAGCTGCCTGCCCTGGATGAGTCGGTGGCTGTGCACCTCTGCCCGTCCACGGCTATCGGCTGGAGAGCAAAGGCCGCTCACCCGTCCAAGCCGTGTAGTACCACTTCAGCTCTCGCTGGACGCGCCTACACTTCAGCTGGACAGGCGGCTTCGGCACTTCATTCAATGGCGGTCCTCCAGGTATTTCAAGCCAAGATCCACGCATCCTCAGATGAGTCTGGCCTGGACCCCGTGACCCTCAGGGAGCTGAGGAGCACAACTGACCTGTTTCTGCGCGCCACCAAGACCACCGCTCAGGCGATCGGGAGATCGATGGCCAGCCTTGTGGTGCTCGAGCGCCATTTGTGGCTGACGCTAACAGAGATCAAGGACGCGGATAAGATCCCCTTCCTCGATGCTCCAGGGTGTTTTTTGCAAACAACGGGTCCGTTCAAGTAGTGTTGCTTTCGTCAACGAAAATTATGACTAAATATCGTCGTCAACGAACTCAGGGAGCTGAGGAGCACAACTGACCTGTTTCTGCGCGCCACCAAGACCACCGCTCAGGCGATCGGGAGATCGATGGCCAGCCTTGTGGTGCTTGAGCGCCATTTATGGCTGACGTTAACGGAAATCAAGGACGCGGATAAGATCCCCTTCCTTGACACTCCAGTCTCTCCCAAGGGTCTCTTCGGACCGATGGTCGAAGGTTTCGCCAAGCGCTTCACGGAGGCACAGAAATCATCCCAGGCTATGTGACATTTCCTGCCTAAGCGCTCCAGCTCCGCTGCTGCCTCTAGTCGCCCTAAGTCTACGCCGACTCAGCAGCCTGCAAAGCCAGCACCTGTCACCCCCGCCGTTCAGCCTGCTAAGGCTCAGCAGACACGAGGACGCTCCCACTCGGCCAGACGCTACCCTCTTCCTAAGCGTCAGGGTCCCTGACCCAAGATTGCGTTGGACCTGGCGCCTCAGGCATCTTCCTGATCTGCGGGACAGGAAGAGGATGGGGCCAGGTCTCGCTATGGCCGGACCACCTCCCAAGCAGCCTCTCTTAGACCTCATGACACCCCGTTCAACTCCAGGTACAGAGGAAAAGGTGTTTTTTGCAAACAACGGGTCCGTTCAAGTAGTGTTGCTTTCGTCAACGAAAATTATGACTAAATATCGTCGTCAACGAACCTTTATCACGTGACGAAAACGAGACGAGACGCAACGTAAATGCTGGTCATGTGACGATGACTATAATTAAATGTATAATGCAATATTGTTGACGAATAAAAACGAGACTAAATGTGGTTTACAAAATTAAAACTATACTAAAATGTCTCCATTTTCGTTGAT
>NW_015656585.1:258713-259864 GCF_001515625.1 Sinocyclocheilus rhinocerous
CACAAGTGCTCCTAAAAAGAAAAGTAAGCGTAGAGCCCTGTACTATATTGACTGGGTTAAATAGAATTGCATTACTAAAAAGAGACTAAAATACCATTTTCATTGACTAAAACTAGACTAAATGTCATCAGTTTTCGTCGACTAAAACTAGACAAAAATAGTCATGGATAATTCTGACTAAAATAAAACTAAAATGCTCAGACTTTTAGTTGACTGAAACTTGACTAGACTAAAAAGAGTATGAACGTGACTAAAACTAATAAAAACTAAAATGACAGCTTCACACAAAGACTAGACTAAAACTCAAATTAAAACAGGCCGCCAAAAACAACACTACGTTCAAGCGCCCAAGCAATCAGCCGCTGTTATAGCGGGAAAAATAAAGCGCAAACATTTTCAAAAAGAGAGCAAACTTCCTCTTCCATTACTGACAAGTATTCTGCCCCCGTGCGGCCAGTCACTCGAGTTAATTCAACCCCTCACCACGCGGGCCGAGGCCTGTCAGGCTATCCCTGTCGAGATGGGTCATGGGGATAATAAAATGAGGATATTCACTCCAATTCGCTCAAAGACCCCCGCGCTTCGCGGCGTGGTCTCCACCTTAGTGCACAGCAAGGACGCTCACGTCCTGCGCTCAGAGGTGATGAATCTGCTGGCAAAAGGAGCTGTAGAAACGGTTCCTCCAGCTCAGAGCGAGTCTACAGCCGTTACTTCCTCGTCCCCAAAAAAGATGGTGGCCTCTGGCCCATCCTCGATCTCAGACGCCTGAATCACGCCCTCATGAATGGTGGCCTCTGGACCATCCTCGATCTCAGACGCCTGAATCACGCCCTCATGAAAAGGTCGTTCAGGATGACTACGCTGAAACAGATCCTTGCGCAGATTCGCTCAGGAGACTGGTTCTTTTCTCTGGACCTAAAGGATGCATACTTTCACATCCAGATAACCCCCGTCACAGGCGATTCTTGAGATTCGCTTTTGAGGGAGTGGCTCATGGGGATAATAAAATGAGGATATTCACTCCAATTCGCTCAAAGACCCCCGCGCTTCGCGGCGTGGTCTCCACCTTAGTGCAAAGCAAGGACGCTCACGTCCTGCGCTCAGAGGTGATGAATCTGCTGGCAAAAGGAGCTGTAGAAACGGTTCCTCCA
>NW_015656585.1:260145-260656 GCF_001515625.1 Sinocyclocheilus rhinocerous
TGGGAATCCGCATTCTCAACTACCTCGACGACTGGCTTGTTTCGGCCCAGTCGGAGACGGAACTAATATCACACAGGACCCTCCTCCTCAGCCACCTAGAGTGCCTGGGACTCAGGGCCAATTTTGCTAAGAGCGCGTTGTTCCCCTGCCAGCGAATATCGTTCCTGGGAACAATTTTCGACTCAGCCCAAATGAGAGCTGTAGTCGCGCCGGAACGGGCTCTGGCCATACAGAGACTGGCGACCTCCTTCGAGATTGGTACCACTCGCCCTCTCAAAACGTTTCAGAGAATGCTGGGCCTCATGGCTGCAGCATCGCCAGCGCTACAGTTGGGTCTGCTTCGTATGCGCCCCCTTCAGCGCTGGTTGAAACCACGGGTTCCATCCCATGCGTGCCCCTGGAAGTGGATGGAACAGGGTGTGACCATGGGAATGGTTTGCAGAAGGACAGTTGTCACGACAGATACGACAGATGCAGGTTGGGGGGCGCTGTGCGACGGCATACCGACTTT
>NW_015656585.1:262158-262693 GCF_001515625.1 Sinocyclocheilus rhinocerous
TAATATCACACAGGACCCTCCTCCTCAGCCACCTAGAGTGCCTGGGACTCAGGGCCAATTTTGCTAAGAGCGCGTTGTTCCCCTGCCAGCGAATATCGTTCCTGGGAACAATTTTCGACTCAGCCCAAATGAGAGCTGTAGTCGCGCCGGAACGGGCTCTGGCCATACAGAGACTGGCGACCTCCTTCGAGATTGGTACCACTCGCCCTCTCAAAACATTTCAGAGGATGCTGGGCCTCATGGCTGCGGCATCTCCAGCGCTACAGTTGGGTCTGATTCGTATGCTCCCCCTTCAGCGCTGGCTGAAACCACGTGTTCCATCCCATGCGTGGCGTCATGGATGCCTGCAGGTCAGGGTGAATCAGGCCTGTATAACAGCCCTGGCCCCAGCGGAGAAAGGCTTCCACAGCAACTGCCTGGAAATGCTAGCAGTGTGTCGAGACTGTCAGTTCTTCCTGCCAGTCCTAAAAGGGCACTGTAACAAACGTTCGTAGTTCGGGAAGAAGGAGGCGGGAACCGGCGAACATTTAAACCA
>NW_015656585.1:262728-263521 GCF_001515625.1 Sinocyclocheilus rhinocerous
TAGCAGTATGTCGAGCCTGTCAGTTCTTCCTGCCAGTCCTAAAAGGGCACCATGTGCTAATCCGGTCGGACAACATGTCTGTGGTGTCCTACATAAATTGCCAAGGAGGCCTCTCCTCACGTCTCTTCATTCTGGCAGAGCGCCTCCTGGAATGGGCTCAACTCAACCTGCGCTCGCTGAGATGCATTTTCCCCAATCGCCCTGATCCCACACATAATCAGACGAATCAGGGAACAAAAACACAAGGTTCTACTGGTGGCCCCTCTCTGGATGAACCAGCTGTGGCTATCAGAGCTGACTCAGCTGTTGGTAGCGGCCCCTTGGCCCATTCCGTTGAGATGGAATCTCCTCTCTCAAGCGAACGGGACAATATGGCACCCTCGGCCCGATCTGTGGGCCCTACACCTCTGGCCGCTCGACGGGAGCCTTCGAGCCTCCCAGAGCGAGTCTTAAACACAATTTCGGAGGCTAGAGCCCCATCTACCAGACGCCTCTATGCCCTAAAGTGGTCTATTTTCTCCACTTGGTGTCTAAACTGCGGCAAAGACCCTCCTACTTCCGATCTGTCAGAGGTGTTGTCATTCCTGCAAGAGCTGCTGGATAAGGGACGCTCCCTATCCACTCTCAAAGTCTATGTGGCGGCTATAGCGGCCTCTCATGCCCCTATTTCGGGCCAATCGGTGGGCAGAAACAGCACGGTTATCCGCTCCTTAAGGGGAACCAGGAGGCTGAATCCACCTTGTCCCCTAACCGTCCCTTCATGGGATCTGCCCACTGTGCTGAGGGCCCTGAA
>NW_015656585.1:263586-272987 GCF_001515625.1 Sinocyclocheilus rhinocerous
CGCTCTCTGCGCTTCCTCCCTCTGAAGAGGACAGAGAGTTATCTCTGCTCTGCCCCATCAGAGCTCTAAGAATTTACATTGAGTGTTCCGCCCCTTATAGACGGATGGAACAACTCTTTGTCAGCTTCGGTAACCGCACCAAAGGGCATCCGGTCACGAAGCAAAGACTCTCTAGATGGATAGTAGACGCCATCACGCTAGCCTACTCTTCCTTGGGCTTTCAATGTCCCATCGGAGTACGGGCCCATTCTACCAGAGGCATCGCCTCGTCTTGGGCATGGTCCAGCGGTGTGTCCATTGCGGATATTTGTGAGGCAGCCGGCTGGGCCTCGCCATCCACATTTGCAAGGTTTTATAACCTGGAAGTCCCGGCCTTGCAGGCCAGGATCTTCTCCGCTTGATGAGACATGCACTGCGTTACACAAACAGATCTGACAAAGAGCCCTTGACCATATCACGCTCAAGCTCTCTGACATTAGTTCACCTGTCAGCTCTCGACCCCTGGGTGCCGAAGTTGCAGGAGTACTCTGGAACGATTAACCAGGCCGGGTGTGACCTCAAGAAGCTCAGGCCGTCTTAGCCTTGGGTTGTTGTTAATTTCTCTTTGGGCATTGCTGCTTATGGAAGTTATGATACTTATAGTCGTTCCTCTACCTTAGCACGGCGTGATTGTACTGTGTTCCCATAGCATCTTAGCAGATGCAGTACGAGTGTAGTATCAACAGGGAACGTACTCGTTTAATAACGTAACCTTGGTTCCCTGAGATACGGGAATGAGTACTGCGTTGCTAGCCGTGCTATGTAGCCGCATGACTCAGTCGTCGCTTCAGTCGAAGTAACCTGAGAATCCTGTGGCGAACGCCCGCTTATATAGCCAGATGCCAGCATTCTGGCCAGGCTTTGGCAGGCTTTGTCGCCATTGGTTCGTTTTTTTATACACTGCACGAACCAATGGCCGTGCAGTTTCACTGCGTGATTGAAAAAAGGCTTCAGTTCAGGAGAGTGGCGAACGCCCGCTTATGTAGCCAGATGCCCCGCCCATTCTGACGGGCTTTGGCTGACTTTGACGGGCTTCGTCGCCATAGGCTCGTACAGCTCCGCTGCCTAGGCATTGGTTCGTTTTTTTATACACTGCACGAACCAATGGCCGTGCAGTTTCACTGCGTGATTGAAAAAAGTCTTCAGTTCAGGAGAAAAAAGGTTTTTTCCCATAGCGTCTTAGCAGACGCAGTACTTGTTCCCGAATCTCAGGGAACCGAGGTTACGTTAGTAACTGAGTACGTTATTACCTTAAGGAGCTATTCTATTTGATCAGACTTTAGTTTGTTCAGTCAAATTACTTTGACAAATTACGTCTGGTTATGTACATATGAAATTCAAATTTAGCATTAGCAAAACTTTATGTATCCACTGTACATCCAATTTTCACAATTTCAACTCATTTAAATTTATGTTTGAAAACATATAATTAATCTTAATTAAACACCAATGTGCTTTATTAGTGCTTTGTTACACTAATCCCATATTCAAGAATATTACATATCTAAAAAAATATGAATTATTTTATTATATTGTATTTTTTTTCCAAACTTGTACTGCAGTGCATGAAATGCAATAAAGAACTCCATTAAAAAGAAATACTTCTAGTGCTACCAGCATGTTGAGTTTTTAAGGTTATTGTTAAATTAAAGGGATAGTACACCCAAAAATAAAAATTCTGTCATTAATGACTCACCCTCATGTCGTTCAGAACCTGTAAGACCTTCATTCATCTTCGAAAAACAAATAAAGATATTTTTGATTAAATCTGAGCGCTTTCTACCCTCCATAAATAGCAATGCAACTACCATGTTCAAGGCCCAGAAAGGTAGTAAGAACATTGTTAAAACAGTCCATGTGACATCAGTGGTTCAACCTTAATTTTATGAGGCTACAGGAATACTTTTTGTGTGCAAAGAAAACAAAAATAACAGCTTTATTCAACAATTTCTGATGTACCTTTCTGGGCCTTGAATGTGTTAGATCTGTTTCTATATAATTAATGACATAATTTTCATTTTTGGGTGAACTATCCCTTTAAGGTATTTAATCATGTTAATGGGTGAAAATGTACACAACCAGTTGTTAAAAAAACTGTAAGACATAGGAAAATACATTGTGAATTACATTTCTTGCCAAATGGCTAATTGATTTGGCTAACTGACATATATTAAAAAAATTTAAAAGTTTTATTGGGAGGAGAAAAACATTTCAAATTAATTATTTGTTTACAGTTTAGATTCACGAGTAAATTTATCTTGTTTTCATGATGTTTATATCTTCATGATATAGTATATTTAACATTGTAACTTGATTAGTTAAAAATCTTCCATTAGTTCCTTAAAGGGGTGGTTGATTGCGATTTCACTTTTTTAATGTTAGTTAGTGTGTAATGTTGCTGTTTGATCATAAACAATATTTGCAAAGTTACGAAGCTGAAAGTTCAATGCAAACGGAGATATCGTCTTTTAAATAAACACAATCAAGCCTATAAAAAAAAACAGTCAACCACCCCTTTAAAAAAAAAAAAAGATAGAAAAGTTGGTTGTAGGTGTGAATGTCTAGTAGATTCAGATTTCATTGAGATTTCTCCTCACGCCTCCTGAGCTAATAAAAATCAATAATTCTCTGACAATAATAATAACACTGTCTCAGGGAGGATTGGGAAAGATGAGTACGGCTCTTCCTCTGACCACAGGGTGTCACTGTGATGTTTCATTGGTGGAATCCCCTGTCTGCTGTTCTCATAATCTACTGTTACATCCTCAGTGCAGAGACTGAGAGAGAACCGAGACTCCCACTACAGCCAGTGGGCCGTTCTCTCTATTCATGAAGATTTAATGCTTACAGCGGCATGTTGATGTTTGCTTTCTGGCGCATGTGCTGTAATAATTTATATAAAAGGTGTTTGGTCTCTGGAGGTATACTATACAGTAGGTACTTGAATGTTAGTAAGCCTGAACAGTTTCTTAAGGGTAAATGCTACTTTTGGCCAGTACACATATTGAGTGTCATAGCGAAAAAGGACAATATTGAACTGTAATTGAAATGTGTCTCACAGTATCAGTTTAACAGCGTGATCAGTAAACCCCACAACAAATATACAAATAAGCATGGCTTGACTTGACTTGAGTAGAGGTGTGATATTATGTTTCTAGACACTTTTGCTTACAATTTTCACTTGGTGGACCATATGGGATAAAATCCCATCGACTTTACACCCTTGCAGTGTCCTAGCAACCACCCAGTCACTATAGCAACCACATAGCATCACACTAACAACCACCCAGAATACTGGGCAACTGCATAGCAACACCCAGGTGATCAGCAACTACACAGAGCACCCAAGCAAACACAATGTGTTAAAACAACCACCCAGAACACTGTAGCAACAACAACACTCCGGAGACCAGACCAGAAACTACACAAAAACAAGCAATGCCTTAGCAACCACATAGCAAGGTGCTAACAACCGCCAGAACAAAACTGCATAGCAACGCCCTAGAAACCATCCAAAACACTGCATCCTGGCGGCAAGTTGCATCATCATTTTCTTCAGAAAATTAAAAATTCTTGCAAATTTTTAACACTTTTTTTTCATCTATTTACTAAATGCAAATAGCCCAACTTGTTGGCAGAAGCTATTTACACTAACTCCACCCACCAACGTGTGATTGGGCTAGTCAACACTACTAAAGACGATTATCGACCAATAATTGTAATAATTTGAATTAAAATTTACACTCAATACTTTATTATTGCATACAGTTTTATAATGTACTACAATACTGAGGAGCAGATAATTGCCACTATTAGCAAATAGCAAAATTGCTATTTTAACATAGTGTAAATAGAATCTATAGCTATTTGCATTTAGTGTAAATAGCATCTAACTGCCTTAAACACAAAGCTACAAAATACAAAATATTTAACTCTGCACTCCATTAGGCAATATTATTCACATTATTAATTTAATCCGAAGCCTATAGTTATATAGGCATATGCGTTTGGTTGAATTTGTTTAAAAAGCTCTTTCTTTCTGGCCTCACTTTTTTTATTAAATATTTTCAAGTGCTGATAATGATGTTGTTGTTGTTGTTGTTTTTTAAAGGGGTCATATGATGCTTTTTTAAAGATCATTATTTTGTGTATTTGGTGTAACAGAATATGTTGACATGCTTTAATGTTCAAAAAACACATTATTTTTCAAATACTGTACATTATTGTAGGTCCTCTATGCCCCGCCTCTCTCAAACGCTTCGTTTTCTACAAAGCCCCCTCCTTTAGATATGTGGGGGCGTGTTAGAACCAGCCGTTTTACGGGGGCGTGGCAGAGTCTTAACTTTGATAAAGAATATCTCTTTGGTTTTGAGACTTTAGTCTTTGCAACTTCAGGGATCGTATCTATGCACAATCAGCTTGTAACACTCCAAAGAAAAAGGGAAACTTGAAATCGCATCATATGACCCCTTTAAATGCATATCATATACAGCCCATTATCTTCATCTTTCATCTCTCTATTGAAAGGCTGTATTATTCAGCATTATTAAAATGTGTGGGTCAGCTTGATGTCTTGGTTTTGATGTGGTAATGTGATTCGGTTCAGATACACTTGCGCAGTTGAGGCTGTAGGCTGGAGAATCTTCAGACCATATTGAGGACTGAAGACTCCACACGCCTCAGTTCTTCAGTCGTGAGAGAGTGTGATTACCCTCATCGGCGTAGTACGCGCGTCCGGCAGCAGGTGTATTTACGGATGCGACGCGCGGTAAAGTGAAGCATGAGCCCGCGCTGACAGCCCCCGTCCATCTCTGCTGGCGGTAACTTGTGAGCCTGAAGAATGGCAGGTGCCAAAAGAACCGAGTCGCCGTCCGAAATCGACCCGGACGTGAAGACCGAAGCCAGGAAATCCTTCGAGCACATTTGGCTCAATTCGACGGTGCCGGTTCGGACGATGGGTTCTTTTGAGAGCGATGCTGGCCAAAGGTACCGCAGTCCCGTTTCAAGCAGCATGTGTGTGTGAACACTGTTTGATAACAAAACTGCAGCATCCTCCAGCACGCGCCACATTCACTGGGAGTAACTCAAAACTGATGCGCTAATGTCGATGATGGATGAAACGATCAAGAAATCGTATATTTCGTGTTTAGTGGAGCTTGCATGTAAATGGTTGGCGATTTTGTTGAAGTAGTCTTGAGTGAATCACATCAGTGATCTGAAATTCTATTCGTTTTGATCACTGGCATTGCACACCAATACGATAAAATACAGGAATGTCAGGTCTGCCTGATAATGCTGTGGCAATATTAATCTGCCACAAAGATTACATAAAGCCACCTAAAACGTTTATAATTTAATATGACTGACAGGAGGGTGCTGCATCTCTTTTTCTTTCTGTAAGTCTTTTATATTTACTCATCCAGTCATCTAATAGCTCTTTATTACATTAAGAAATAAAACTTAGATAGTTGTGGATATTGATTTTATGTTGTAGTCTAATGCAAACCGTCGGTATTCCTCTGTTTTGAGCAATTCAGAAGGCTTGACTTGTAGAAACCTCTACTAATTTGGTGTCAAATAATCATTTGACAGTAAAATACGATGCTTTGTGCAAATCACTTTGTTCCCTTATAAACAAATTACGTTTAAAGTGCTGGTGAAGTAGTAAACGGATGTATTTTCATTTTCACATTTGCTCTGTGTGGCCTTTATATCATATTCATATGTGTATTTATTTGATCAGTAAACCTCAGTCGTTAATTTTGAATGCATGTTTTATTTCCCATCTCATTGTCGAATGTTATTGGATCCAACTGACAGATGAGTTTACCTATATTAATGAGTTTCAAATAATACAACCTCATGGTCATGTAATTTGGATATGATTGTTGACTGAAGCTGAACAGGCACCTGTAAAGCATACTATCACTTATTATAAGGTGGTATAAACCAATATCAGTCTATATGCAAATCACATAATATATGATTAGTTCATCATGGTCTGGTTAGGCAAAATAATCATCCACAATGCTTTTCTTTATTCTTAGTCCACACCCAGCTCTCATCTCACTCTAAAGCAGTTCTTTCAATGTGAGCTGAAGCTCTATGGACCTAATGCAGCTTCCTGCAGAGTTGGTTTCATATCTGTTAAATGATGTCCTCTAATGTAATCCACTCGAACTGCCCATTCAGCCTATTGCCCTATTGTGTACTGCGATAATGGTGCACAAAGGCACTTGTGTTTGCAGTTGAGCTGAATATGAAAGATGAGCAAAGGGAGAGCTGTAAAGTTGTGTAAAAATGTCAAAATAATTTTCTATAAGGAGCATAGAGTGAGAAATGGATTATGGTTATACTCTGGATTTTTTATGTCATTAAAGTGCACTGTAATAACATTTATATGTATTTTATATGGTCTAATTGCTCTAAGTATAAAATATTTAAATATAGCCTATGCATGTATCTTCTGGTTGGAGTGCACATTTCATGTAATTCCCATTGGCAAAATTGTTTGGCAAAGATAAAATTCATAAGTGTTTATGGCATTTTACCTGCTGCAGTAAACCTCTATTCTAGACCTTAGCTGTAGTAGTACACTGTATCTTTGTAAAATTCTTTAAATAATGGAGATGGAGGTTTTTAATTTCAGACTTATGTTGTGATGTCTGAACACATAAACCTGTGAACCCCTGAAGGTAAAAGGTTTTGGTGGCCAGCAGTGTTTAATTAACAGTTATTGCCTGTATAAATAAAATATGATGTTAATGTAACATCTTTTGAGTCCTCCAGGGCTTTAAAGAAGGAAATATGTCAATCCCTCTGTCCCTCTATTGATCTGCCCAGTGGATGCCTTAACAACAATATATAATAGGCAAGTCTATCTTGGCATTAGTTGCCAAGAGCAGACTATAAATAGGGCACAGGCTTACACAAGGATATCTTAATTAACTGTCTTTCATACCGTCATCATGTCCAGTAATTGCAGTAAGGAGGAAAGCAATGGTTTAAAAAAAAAAACACAAATTAAAATGGAAAAAAAAATGCAGTGTGTTGTCATTCAAATTTTCAACATCAGGGTGAAATTGAATTTGGTTTCTACTATTATTAATACTACCTGAAGCTGTAAAACAAGCTGTAAAAACCCAACTGCATTGGCACTTTATTGATGTGATATTATTAGTGCTGTCAAACGATTAATCGCGATTAATCAAATCCAAAATAAAAGTTTTAGTTTACATAATATATGTGTGTATACTGTGTATATTCATTATGTATATATAAATACAAACACATGCATGTATATATTTAAGAAAAATATGTTATGTTTATATATTAAATATATTTATATATAATATAAAATAAGAATATAAATATATAAATGTATATACATGCCAATATTTTCAAAATATATACTGTATGTGTGTGTATTTATATATACATAATAAATATACACAGTATACACACATATATTATGTAAACTAAAACTTTTTACAATTAATCGTTTGACAGCTCTAGATATTATATTTTGACCAACTTTCAAACACTTATTAAGTCTTAACATTGCTTAATATTATCATATTCATATTCATATTATTAAACACTTTCTTATTATTTTGATGTTTTATTGTACACATCACACAAATGCATTTGGATATACATTTGAACTATTAAAAGATTTAGGATTCATTGTCTTTGGCTTGAAAATTGGTTTATATTATTTTATTAAAGTTAAAAGGTATAGCTATAGGAACTGAATTGAAATTCGAGGTGAACCTTCGGTCCAACAACATATATTCAGAGCTAATTTAGCCGTTGTATTGTTTCCACCCTGTTACAATGTTCTTAAACTTTAGAAAGGATGGTTTATAAAGATATCAGCCATTTTTTGGCCAGCAGAGAAGATATTCCGCTAACCAAAAATAAATACAGTTTTGCAGTAATGCAAATTTGCATTAAAGTTAGCCTAATTTCAGTTTTAAAGAAATGCTGGTGTGACTTCCACTCTGGAAGGTTAGCGTATTCTGTAGTACATTGTTTGTGAGAATGCCTTATAAGTCAGTATGTAAAAAAACAAGTTTTGATGCATTTTAACATATAGCAATGTATGTTACATTCAGTGATGACATATAGTCATGACTCTTATAAATGTCGCTATACTACCAAGGACAATAATGATATTTATAAAGTTTTAATAATCGTCCTAATTCTGAAAAATGTTGGAATCACTTTCAGAACTTTAGCTGATGTACAAAAAAAAAAAACATTTGACAGCCAATTAAAATCCAATTTAAAGAGCTCAGTCATTTAAAGCAGCAGACAACAGAATTGCAGGGAGTGCTTATAATAAACAGAATGTTATTTCCCACTGGTGTGGACATTAATAGTTATCATTATCATTATAGTTACAGTTCTTTGTGTGAACAAGCCTTAATAGGGTGGAAATACCTAATATAAGTTTATTTTATACATATTATTAGATGATAAAAATACTTGTTCTGTAACCAATTAGCAAAAAGTTTTATGACACTTGATAGTAACTATTATAATAAATAAATAAATAAATATTTTCCCATGTTTGACAGAGTGAAAAAGGCACATTTTTGAAGCAGTGACGCACACTGTCGATGACTTCATTCAGAGCCTCAACACAAAGCATCATGGTCTAGAACACACAAAATTGCTGACAAATTGGCAAATATATTTTAAATGTCTCAAAAGCCCTGTACAGACGGTAGTTGTTTCTCATGTGGACGTAAGGAATTTTCAGCATTTGCAGCCTGTGATTTTAATGCTGTCTGAATCCAGAATGTTGGTGTTTTTCTCTCACCACCTGCATAAAAATCCCTGACCAAATTACCTACTTTTTTTGACAAACACCAAGGTTGTGATTTATTTTAATTGCTGTCTGAATCTCTGAGTTTACAGGAAGAATTTGATTCAAAATTCACTGTTTAAATCCTTCTTGACCACTGCCGAGCACCGTATGGTAACTGCTGCGCTGCGCTGCAGGCATTTTAAAGATGTACACTTGTATTACTTAAAGGGATAGTTCACCTAAAAATGTCATTAATTACTCACACTCATGTCGTTCCAAACCCGTAAGACCTTCGTTCATCTTCGGAACACAAATTAAGATATTTTTTATGAAATGTGAGAGCTCTCAGACCTTGCATAGACAGCAACGCAACTGTAATGTTCCCAGGTCCAGAAACGTAGTAAGGACATCGGTAAAACAGTCCATGTGACATCAGTGGCTCAACTTCAGTTTTGCGAAGCTACGAGAATACTTTGAGCGCAAAGAAAACAAAAATAACAATTTATTTAACAATTCTTCTCCCCCGAGTTACGTATTCCGCCATTTT
>NW_015656585.1:275754-277703 GCF_001515625.1 Sinocyclocheilus rhinocerous
TACAGGTTTGGAACGACATGAGGGTGAGTAATTAATGACAGAATTTAAATTTTGGGATGAACTATCCCTTTAAATGCTGAAAAGTGTTTACAATAACAATAATTGGTAAATATTTGTAATGGGCCACTGGCATCAACAGGTACACTATGCAATACAATTTCAAAATATGTATTATATACAATTTTATACATATACAGTGGGTACGGAAAGTATTCAGACCCCCTTAAATTTTTCACTCTTTGTTATATTGCAGCCATTTGCTAAAATCATTTAAGTTAATTTTTTTTCCTCATTAATGTACACACAGCACCCCATATTGACAGAAAAACACAGAATTGTTGACATCTTTGCAGATTTATTAAAAAAGAAAAACTGAAAAATGCTCAGTATTTAGTAGAAGCACCCATTTGATCTAATACAGCCATGAGTCTTTTTGGGAAAGATGCAACAAGTTTTTCACACATGGATTTGGGGATCCTCTGCCATTCCTCCTTGCAAATCCTCTCCAGTTCTGTCAGGTTGGACGGTAAACGTTGGTGGACAGCCATTTTTAGGTCTCTCCAGAGATGCTCAATTGGGTTTAAGTCAGGGATCTGGCTGGGCCATTCAAGAACAGTAACAGAGTTGTTGTGAAGCCACTCCTTCGTTATTTTAACTGTGTGCTTAGGGTCATTGTCTTGTTGGAAGGTAAACCTTAGTTCCAGTCTGAGGTCCTGAGCACTCTGGAGAAGGTTTTCGCCCAGGATATCCCTGTACTTGGCCGCATTCATCTTTCCCTCGATTGCAACCAGTCGTCCTGTCCCTGCAGCTGAAAAACACCCCCACAGCATGATGCTGCCACCACCATGCTTCACTGTTGGGACTGTATTGGACAGGTGCCTGGTTTTCTCCACACATACCGCTTAGAATTAAGGCCAAAAAGTTCTATCTTGGTCTCATCAGACCAGAGAATCTTATTTCTCACCATCTTGGAGTCCTTCAGGTGTTTTTTTAGCAAACTCCATGCGGGCTTTCATGTGTCTTGAACTGAGGAGAGGCTTCCGTCGGGCCACTCTGCCATAAAGCCCCGACTGGTGGAGGGCTGCAGTGATGGTTGACTTTCTACAACTTTCTCCCATCTCCCGACTGCATCTCTGGAGCTCAGCCACAGTGATCTTTGGGTTCTTCTTTACCTCTCTCACCAAGGCTCTTCTCCCCCGATAGCTCAGTTTGGCCGGACGGCCAGCTCTAGGAAGGGTTCTGGTCATCCCAAACGTCTTCCATTTAAGGATTATGGAGGCCACCGTGCTCTTAGGAACCTTAAGTGCAGCAGAAATTTTTTTGTAACCTTGGCCAGATCTGTGCCTTGCCACAATTCTGTCTCTGAGCTCTTCAGGCAATTCCTTTGACCTCATGATTCTCATTTGCTCTGACATGCACTGTGAGCTGTAAGGTCTTATATAGACAGGTGTGTGGCTTTCCTAATCAAGTCCAATCAGTATAATCAAACACAGCTGGACTCAAACGAAGGTGTAGAACCATCTCAAGGATGATCAGAACAAATGGACAGCACCTGAGTTAAATATATGAGTGTCACAGCAAAGGGTCTGAATACTTAAGACCATGTGATATTTCAGTTTTTCTTTTTGAATAAATCTGCAAAAATGTCAACAAATCTGTGTTTTTCTGTCAATATGGGGTGCTGTGTGTACATTAATGAGGAAAAAAAATTAACTTAAATGATTTTAACAAATGGCTGCAATATAACAAAGAGTGAAAAATTTAAGGGGGTCTGAATACTTTCCGTACCCACTGTATACAACGTACTTGTAAACAAACAAACGGAAATTTTTTACATTTATTTTATAATGCATATAATGTTAATTTTATACACACACATACATAGATATATAATGCATGTATAAAATTAACTAAGCTAACTAATATATATATATATATATATATATATA
>NW_015656585.1:277796-283298 GCF_001515625.1 Sinocyclocheilus rhinocerous
TATATAAAACTTAACTTATTTCTGCTAATTTGAAAGTTTTTGTGGAGTTAATGGTATCACCCACACTTCCATTGAACATAATCGGACATACTGGGTACCAGAGTTGTGACTGAATTAGTTGATTACTTGTCTTTCAAAAGATTTGTTTAAAAAAAAAAAGTGTTTTAAAAACTGCACATTTGATGGTGACTAATGCAAAATGTACCATGACACAAATAACCACTTCTGTTTCACGATTCTAAACAACCCAAATATTTTTTTAAAAATCTGAATGATCTACACTGACTTAATTTCAAAGCTACTTTTGGACCACTTTGTGACACGTTTTGATTATCATTTCTCTGCCCTGTCAGCTCTTTCCATTTCTTTTTTGAGCACTTAGTGAAGACAGCAAGGAGTGAAGGAGTGAAATTGTTTGTATGGTCAGCTCTCCTTAAAATGTTGGAGTATTTGCAATGTGTAAGATGGCACATTTTTGTGCTGCTATATTTTTCATAAATTCCTGGCAAGCTGTCAAACGAGAGATCATGTGTGGCAAAAGTCATTGCATTTGTAAAAAAAAAAAAAAACAATATCAGAGCAGCCTACTTCATTTTATTTTGACAATTTGACATATACCATATCACATTTTTTCATACTGAATTGGTACACTGAGTCAACAATTTTTTGGAAATGAGTGTTACATAAGTGTAGTACACAGTGTATTGTAAGCCAGAATATGAGGGGACTCACTGACACCAGTTACATATAATGAAAATGATCGTGCCTTAATATGTCAACAACTCTCTTTCTGAGCTTTGCATAGATCAGCTTTGTAAAAGAGCTAGAGCTTCAGAGCAGCTCGCAGCGAGAGTGAAATGTTTCAGAGGGTGCTGTGAAATGCTGTGGTGCAGTGCAGGGTTTGTATTTGTACTGTATGTAGGTGTAGCTTTAGACAAGCGAAAAATCATCCAGTCCTACAGCAGGGACTCAACAGACAGAAATCAGAACTGGGCATCATGTTCCTTCCTTATACACTCTATTTCATCAGCCTAGAAATTTTGTTTTTGTGAGTAGGTAGATATACTAAATCAGTGGTTCTGTTTTATATATTTTGGTATTTCTGTAATTATGACAAAGCTGCTTGTTTTCAAACTATTTTTATTAACAGAAACTGGATATATCCATGTATTTAATGGTTTGAAATTGTGACAATTTTGTGATTCCAGAAGTTTCATGAATTGTATTTTCTTCAGTAAAAACGATACTTATAGAGAGGGAAAACAGAAGTATGATTGATTTGGTATCTTGATTTCATTTTTTAACATTTTATATTTAGATTATTTTCATATATATTATTCTTAGTACTATATAATTATATTAGTATTCTTATGTATTTTACATAAAGTGTGGTTCTACCACACGTAAATTTTCTTATGTTTGGATAGACAATAATACTTACAATACAGACATGTGAAATGTAAATAATTTACTCTAAAACGTAACTGTCAAATTTAATAAAAGGAACAAGTTTATTTGACTCAAGTACTGAAGGTTTATTGTACCTAATAGAAAAAAGTTATGTGAACTCATTAACTGATTATATTGAGCATTACTTAAATTAGAGCAGATTTTATCTTCCCAGCATGCTTTGCTTTGGACTGTTAAAGGAGAGTAAATGTTGAAATTAAGTGTTATTTTGTGTGTTTTTGCACAATATTAATATAGAGAGAGTTCTGTTAGTGTTTGTTCTGTTATTTTGGATTTAAATGGGTCTGTTTTTGGAGAGTTACCATTGTGGTAAAGAGTAGAGCCTGTGGTTAGGTTTAGGATAGAGATTATCTTTGTTAATTTTGTTAGCATATGTATTTTTTTTTTTTTTTTGCTGTTGTTAGCTACTTAGCTAGTAGTTAACTACAACAGATTAGATTTACAGTATCTGATATTATTTGTTTTGTACAGTTAAAGTGGATTTTTTTTACATTACAGCAATAAATAAAGGCGATTACACTCAACTGTCCATTACATTTGTCATTAAAATGTATATTTAGAAGATGGAGTTGGATTATCAGCGCAAAAATGTCAATTTATTTGGTATACTGAAACTAAAATTTATAATTTTACATCATTTTACCCTTTATATTTTTTATATTCCTTTTATACTCTCTATAAAAGTGGCTATGATAAAGTTTGAGGGTAGGACTAAACCGTTAGTTCACCCAAAAATGAAAATTTCGTCATTAATTTCTCACCCTCATGTTGTTCCAAACCCGTAAGACATTTGTTCATCTTCGGAACACAAATTAAGATATTTTTTATAAAATCCGGGAGCTTTCTGAACCTGCATAGACAGCATGGAACTGACACGTTAAAGGCCCAGAAAGGTAGTATTCTTGTAGCTTCATAAAATTAAGGTTGAACCACTGATGCCACATGGACTATTTTAGCAATGTCTTTACTACCTTTCTGGGTCTTGAACATGGTAGTTACGTTGCTGTCTATGGATGCGCATGTGTGTTTAACGTAAGCAGCAGCACGCGCATACGTTGTTTACATTGAGAGGAGAGTAAGCGCATGCGTCATGATACTCTCCACAATGGCGTCACGCCGCCTCAGACGGGATGAGGAGGACAAAATTTATTGAATAAAGTCGTTATTTTTGTTGTCTGCTACGTTTCTGGACCTAGGAACATTTCAGTTGTGTTGCTGTCTGTGGAGGGTCAGAAAGCTAATTTGTGTTCCGAAGATGAATGAAGGTCTTACAGGTTTGGAACGACATGAGGGTGAGTAATTAATGACAGAATTTTCATTTTTGGGTGAACTATCCCTTTAAGGCAGGGGTGTAAATCTCCTGTAGGGCCACAGCCCTGAAGAGTTTAGCTTCAGTCCTAATTAAATGTTCCAGCTAATCAAATCAAGCTCATTTGAAAACTACAGGGTTGGAACTAAACTCTACAGAGCTGTGACCCTGCAGGATAAAAAAAACAAAACTATATGCTGGTTACTGTATGATGATTGAAATCACAAAATGGCCTTAAACAATTAGTAAATAAACTGCAGAACGTTATGTTTTCTAATACACGCGCGCATTGCATGTATTCTGACAGCGCTGCACGAACTCGCAGCAGATCTGCTTGTTAACCAGGGTTCAAAGTCCAAAGCGCTGGTACAGTCGTCAGTTGCTCAGTCACATTTTTATGAATTTTTACAAGTCATGTGTCAATTTTTACAAGTCATGTGACAATTTTTACAAGTCATGTCGTAATGAGACTCATTTATAAATCTGTTGTTAACAAAAATAAGCATTGAGGTCTTCCTGCGCGTTTCTCCAAAATAAAAGTTGTGAAAAAGCAAGAACTCTTATCAACATTCATCTGTATTACCTTTATCAAAGCACACATTTTGTGTTAGATATGCTACTTGGATAATGGTTGTGAAGCTCTATAAAGCTGCCCCAGATGATATTGTGGTAACTTTGAACACAAGTGTTTTTAGTGCTAAAAAAAGCTTGAAAATCTGCCACCTGGCCAGACAGCAATCAGTATAATGGGTGTGTGTTTGTTGGGATGGGGGTGGGGTTCATTCTCTCAGCTTTTGGAAGACTGTTAAAATCATTCCTACGCCTCAGTATTGTACTACTGTATGTCTCTCTGTGTCACTTATTTTGTTCGGTCATGTGGTTTCTAGCTGATTTTCTGGGGATGTAAGTGGGAGCAGTTCCATGTAGAATAAAAAGTGGCCGTTTGAAGACTGAAGTTCTGACAGTTTCTTGGATAGAGCAACAGTAAAAGGTTTTTCAGCCAATTATTTGGTCTCAGGGATCCATACAGCAGAGTCTGCTGCTTTAACTGTCTTTGCTAATTTGCTGCTTTGATGAATGTGAACTTAGAACAGATGTTTCACTCCATTTCCAACCCATTAAAGGGATAGTTTGGAGTAAAATTGTCTTGTCATTCACTTACCCTGATGTTGTTCTAGTCCTCTGTGACTTTATTGCTTCTGATTGCATTTTTCAGTGTCATAAAAGTGAATAAGGACTGGGATGGCCAAGCCCAAAATGACAGAAACCATCATTAAATGCTTGGATTGTAGAACAAGTCATGTCATGTGGACCACTTACAATACTTGAATGGTTTTAATTAAATGTACCTGTTCCAGCTAATCAAGTTCCTCAGGCTCATTTGAAAACTACATGGTATGTGTGTTGGAGCAGGGTTGGAACTAAATTCTGCAGGGCTGTGGCCCTCCAGGAACTGCGTTTTGCCCCTCTGGGTTAACCGATCAAAAAATATATCTATAAAAATGTAAAAACATAACTATACAGATATGTTTGTAATTATTTTAAACTTCTATTGCTGTAAATACATAATGCTTATTTATTTATGTACTTGTTTTTTTATTGTTAATTTTAGATGTTTTTTTCTTTTTTTCTTACTTTGTAAAGCTTCAGCTTCAGACCCTTTTGACTGTAATTCCATGGAAAGGAGCAGCCCATGCATTATGAAAAATTTCTCTTGTCTGTAACATACCAAAAAAGAAAGTCATACTCATAAAGGTTGAGAGATAATTCCTCTCATGATTTTAGAAACTGCATCTGTGATTGGATGATGAAATTGACTGATCTGGAATAACATTTAAGCTCCAGTCACCTGCACAGTACATTAGACAGCTCTCCGGAATACTCTATTCTAATTGGTCAATCAACAAGGCATTTTTGCCACAGAATAGCTGCTCATTGGATATTTTCTCTTTTTTGGACCATTCTCTGTGAACTCTAGTGATGGTTGTACGTGAAAATCCCATGTAGATGAGCAGTTTCTGAAATACTCAGACCAGCCTGTCTGACACCAACAACCATAAAATACTTAAATCACTTTTTTTCCCCATTCTGATGCATTCCCAAATGAGTTGCTGCCATGTGATTAGATATTATTAGATTAGATATTTGCATTAACAAGCAGACTGTAAAAGACAAAAAATTCTCAGAAAGATACATTTTTAATAAGCCGAAAAGAATGCATGTCACACCTCTGTTTATCATTTTGCACTGGCTACCAATAGCTGCTCGCATAAAATTCAAGGCATTGATGTTTGCCTACAAAACCACCACTGGCTCTGCACCCTTTTACCTAAATTCATTACTTCAGACTTATGTGTCCTCTAGAAACTTGCATTCTGCAAGTGAATGTCGCTTTATTGTGCCATCACAAAGAGGCACAAAATCACTTTCACAGACTTTTAAATTAAATGTTCCCTCCTGGTAGAATGACCTGCCCAACTCAATCCGAGCAGCTGAATCCTTTCACTGCAAAAAATGCTTTTCTTACTTAGATATTTTGTCAAAATATCAAAAAATTCTTAAATCAAGAAGGATTTTCTAGACAAGTAAAAATTGTTGTCTTGTTTTAAGAAAAAACATGTCCAAATTAAGTGAGTTTTTGCTTGAAACATGCAAAAGAATCTGCCATCTTCAAGAATCGGCTAAAAACACATCTCTTCCATCTTTATTTGACCCTCTAACTT
>NW_015656585.1:284330-285666 GCF_001515625.1 Sinocyclocheilus rhinocerous
ATTAAATGTTCCCTCCTGGTGGAATGACCTGCCCAACTCAATCCGAGCAGCTGAATCCTTTGCCATCTTCAAGAATCGGCTAAAAACACATCTCTTCCATCTTTTTTGACCCTCTAACTTCTAGCACTCTCTATTCTAATTCTATTCTTAAAAAAACTTGCCTCTTTTAGACTTGCACTCTATTCATTTACTAACTGCTTGCTTTCTTAAAAAAAACTAACACTAGCTTGCTCTATTCTTTTTCTATTCTATCTGTTTTCTTTTTATTTATTATATAATTAAAAAAAAACTTGCTACGTGTACTACGTTAAGCTAACTGAGACTTGTTATAGCACTTGCGTATCATTGCTCTTTTGTTGATTTTGATTGCTTCCATTGTCCTCATTTGTAAGTCGCTTTGGATAAAAGTGTCTGCTAAATGACTAAATGTAATGTAAATGTAATGTAAATGTAACTTTACAGTAAAATAAAATGAAATGTACAGTTTTTGGATTGAAAAAGAACTAGTCATCTTGTAATTTACAGATTTTAGTACTTCAGTAAGTTGGTATATCTACATTATATCAGTCAATGAAATATATGGTTTTATTGCAAGTTTAAGTTCAAGTAAAGTTAAAAAAAATAAACAAATAAATAAAATAGAAAATGGTGCTACCGTATTTTTTATGGTAAAGTTCCAGCAACCACAGCTGCCAGTTTTTACTGTAAATTTAATGAATGTTGTATATAGGTGTTTCGTTATATCTTTTATGTACTTAACTTTTTGCACTTATACATTATAGGGCTAGAACATAACACTGATAATATCAGCGGAGCACTTACTGTACTTTACTGGAATAGAGCAAATACATTTATATAGATTGATTGAGTAAAAGATAAAGTGATGAGGAAGAGTACAATCAGTAATTGAATAACTGCTGTTATGTCATTGACCTTAACCATATAGTTAGATGATAAAGACATTATGAAGTATAGGATAAAAGGTTCTTGAATTTGCGATTAATAAGTATACAGTTAATGCAAAAGATGACGTCCCATGAGAAAACTTGCACAGCAGTCTTTTGGAATTTGGGGTTATTCAGGGTTATGGGCTGCTGCTTTTGGACTCTTAATATAAATTTCTACCAGCAAAATTGATCAGCTACACTGTAGGGCTGTGCGATTTGGGGGAAAATATCAAATTGCGATTTTTTTGGACAGATATTGCGATTGCGATTTGATTTGCGATTTTAAATTTGCAAAGTCAAGCTTCAGCTCAATATTGTCAATAATGTGCAGCACAGTATGGGTATCATTACCCTGCTGAAAAAAACAATAGAAACCATCACAAAAATTC
>NW_015656585.1:285807-287151 GCF_001515625.1 Sinocyclocheilus rhinocerous
CACATATGTCCTGTACAACAAAACCTAGTGAAAATAAACAAGATTAGTCCAGCACGGATGAAGGAGGTGATTTCTATTTTAACTCCATAAAGCCTACTGTATCATATTTTGATACGCAGATTTCTAAGACCTCTGCATTATCAACACTATCAAAACTTTGCTGAAAAATAATTGTTGTACACAATCTTCTAGATGCTTTCTGTTATCTTAATCATAGTTTATGATTTTAAGCAAGTAAAATGCCTTAGAGCCGCATATACTAAACGGGGGAAATTAGCGTGAGATCGCAATCATCCCATTAAAGTGCCAATGGGAGTGGAAAGTTCTGCGGCTGATCTACTGACAATACGCAAATTAAAGAACACAGCTGGCTCATTTCCATAATAACCATCGCAATCGAGAGCAGCGCAAAGTAGGATCGCAAAAAAGCAGAGACAATGATAATCAGGTGTGGGTAATCTACTAACAACACAATATGGCAGGGGTGCCCAACCCTGGTCCTGGAGATCTACCTTCCTGCAGAGTTCAGTTCATCAGTCAGGAAGCTGAACTTTGCAGGAAGGTAGATCTCCAGGAACAGGATTGGGCACCCCTGCAATATGATGATTGCTGTGGGATTGCTGACATTTTGAAACAAAATATTAATTCTGTAACCACATGACTATTTCTTGCAAAAAAAACTTATCTGGCTTCTATCTTAATAAATGCACAGATTTGAATCCCTTCGTAAAGGTTGTAAATATGAACAAGAATTTATGTTTTGTATTTATTGAAGTACATGTGTTTTCTTCCACAGCCATTTTGTGTTTATCAGACCACTTTGTGCTTTTTGTGCATGCGGCATGAGTGACAATCCTACACGTATCCAAGAGCCAATACTATGATATCTCCTCCGCATTCCAAGCACTGTACTTGAGAAATCAGAGTATTTTAAAAATGCAGTGCACGTCTGCATTCTTCATTTATGACTGTCTACATTCTTGATTCAAGGGGTACAAGTGGACGTCTACATTCTTGATTCATCACATTCTTCACTTAATAAAGCTGCAAATGAACTAACAGTGTTGGTCTTATTCCAGCTATTTAAAAAAAAAAAAAAAGGTTTGGAGAAGTGATTTTAAGAAGAAACAAACTGATGGCCACAAGATGGCAGTGCTTCTCTCATCAGTTTTTTTTTTCGGTCTGATGTGAGTAGTCTTTATCTTAATCTCTCAAAGTTTCACCTTCCTGGAGTATTTGTCTCAATGTACTTACTGCTTAAACTGCCATTAAGATGGTCACATACAGATTAGTTTTGTATGTAGAACAACAGTTTATATGTATATATATATATATATATATATA
>NW_015656585.1:288859-324575 GCF_001515625.1 Sinocyclocheilus rhinocerous
ACAAAATGTGCAGTGCTGGGGGGCGCCCAGGACCAGGGTTGAGAAACACTGATTTAGACAAACAAGGTTCTTCTATGGCAGGGGTGCCCAACCCTGGTCCTGGAGATCTACCTTCCTGCAGAGTTCAGTTCATCAGGGTTAAAGCTGAACTTTGCAGGAAGGTAGATCTCCAGGAACAGGATTGGGCACCCCTGCAATATGGGTTAAGACATGCTTTTTTGATTATTAAATAATGATGCAAATCCCAGTAAATTGATTTACTACCTTAGTAAATAACCTTGCATAATTCATTTAAATACTCTCCTCCTATAAATTTTGTATCTGAAAGGGAAATTTCCACAAATACATAGGCTTTAAAGGTGTCATGAACTGCCTTTGTTTTTTATTAATTTGTTCTGTTCTCTGAGGTCCCCTTATAAAGTTATCAAGATTTTTACATAAAAAACATCATAATCTAGAAGTAATAGGCTATTTTCTGTCCTGTTTTTAACCCTCCTCATCAGAATGCTCCATTTGAATAGGTGTGACGGACTGCAGACGATAAGTAAATGCCCACTGCTATGATTGGCTAACACTTGTGTATGTTTCAGAGTAATATCGCGTCCATATCTCAGGCTTTGCGATTAGGAAATCGCAACGTCTCAAATCGCGATTTTGATTCGATTTCGATTAATCGCACAGCCCTACTACACTGTATTGTTTGTCAGTGAGATGGTGTAACAGCGTGATGAACCCTTCACAGCCCTGTGGTTGTTGGGCTGAAATACTGAACTGCTCACCGCACCACACCACACAGAGGGAATATTTAATGCAATACATTCACAGAGAATATTTAGCCCATAAATTCAGCGAGAATATGCAATTCATATTCCTTCAGGAATGCACATTTTCTTTGCTTAGTATAAGATTTTGTTTCACCATTTTCTGTTGTTTTACAGTTGTTCCTATTTGACAGTTGTACACATTAATATTTGGTGCAATATTCTTGTACATCAGTACAAGTTGTTTGTGATAATGCAGTCATCATCTAACCACCATGCAGTCCACATCATGATCATCCATTGTTGTGTCAACTAAATGGCCACACAGAGCAACCCTTGGGCTATGAAATCTCTATTCTCCTGAGGTTTGCAGCCAGACTCAGTGCTCAAAGCTTTCAAATGGCACTTCAAATGTCACACGCTCAACACATTGTAAAAATGCAGTGTGTCACAGCACAATGACAAAGCTGTGTGTCAAATATTCTGTTGCAGTGCTCTTCACAAGGACTGTGGTCAACCCAGATTCTTCCAGCATGTTTTTGCATGTTTATAATTTGCATGTCTTTTATTGAAAACTCTCTCCCCTTCTGTGTCACCCATGTCTGCTCTGTCCAGGTACACAGAGGAGTACAGTATGGATTCAACCAATGCACAGTAAGTCAGAACGGAAGCGTGGTACCGTCTAGCCTTTGGTGGCGAGTGAAATCTTATTAGGTGTCGTCACCTCTGTTTAGACTGGAAAGTCGTGACTCATTTACATTTAGCAGACACTCTTTTTATGAGTGATCTATTTAGCTACACAAATGAGACTGTGATAGAGGCTAATAAAATATTTTCTGTACATATAGAGAACATACAAATAAACCTTTATATCAAATCCCAGTAAATTGATTTACTACCTTAGTAAATAACCTTGCATAATTCATTTAAATACTCTCCTCCTATAAATTTTGTATCTGAAAGGGAAATTTCCACAAATACATAGGCTTTAAAGGTGTCATGAACTGCCTTTGTTTTTTATTAATTTGTTCTGTTCTCTGAGGTCCCCTTATAAAGTTATCAAGATTTTTACATAAAAAACATCATAATCTAGAAGTAATAGGCTATTTTCTGTCCTGTTTTTAACCCTCCTCATCAGAATGCTCCATTTGAATAGGTGTGACGGACTGCAGACGATAAGTAAATGCCCACTGCTATGATTGGCTAACACTTGTGTATGTTTCACAGCCTACACCTTTCATAGATGGACACTGCTGTGCTTTAGGTTAAAAATGCATACATATCAAGCGATATGTAATAACAGACGAAGCAATAGTGATCACGTAATAAAGACAGTTACTCACACTTGTGTATTATGTTGTGTATTACTGTCCAATATAGTCGGCACAGCATTGTCTTTGGACCAAGTTCTTACTGACAGGGTCTGGAACTTAAAGGGTAATATATTGAATATGTTGTTACTATCTGTTTTTATTTTTAGGCCATTCTAAACTCATTACACTTTCTTTCTTCAGAAGAACACAAACATGTGTTTGTTTGACTGTTCAAATGCAGTAAGCCATGAAAGAGATCTGAATTCAGGATTGCATGCTATCTGACAGGTGGCTTTTTGAGTGCGCACACCAGGTGTTTCTCAGTTAGCTCGAGTACCACAATGAGTTGGCTTATTGTGCTAAATAACTTTTCTCACCTTTTCTCATTCACGCATGTTTATTTATTGCTCTAACGTGTCAGTAACTTTGAACAGACCTGCACTATGTGGGTATACAGTATTTACATGTCGCAATATACACAATCTAGCAAAATCTCCATCAATAGATACTTTATATTGTACCAAATATATCATCATACTATTACCATCCAACTAGGGGTAATGATATTCAAACTGAAAAAACCTTTAACAGATTATCAGAGCAGATCAGTCATTTTAAAACATTCTATGAAGCAGAATTCCACAAACCGTGTGAGTGATTGGGATTGAGTGGTACCGTGTCTTCTCCCACTCTCTAAAAATGCACAAATGGCCTCACATCCATAATATCCAGATTGAGTTTGCTCTGCATGCAAGCTGCATGCTGCAATACAAGACTAGCATGCATTTTGGACAGTTGACAGAATTGTAACTTGCACATCATTTTAAGTCATGCCAATTTAAACATTCAAGCTGTTTTAACCCATAAAGTAATCGCACACTCTCTGAGAGACGATGTGTCTTGATGAACCAAGAATTTTTTTTTTTAAAGATTTTTTTTTGGCATTTTTGCCATTATTTTGATAAGATAGTAGAGTAATTACAGGAAGCAAAGTGGGACAGAGAGAGTGGGGGACAGGTTCATAGGTCGTCGAGCCGGGACTCGAACTCAGTCGAGCACTCGAACACTGCCCACAAGACGCCATTGATGCACCAAGATTAACGGGGTCATTGCATCGCGCCGCGTAAACATAAAACCATGTCTGCATTTGTGATGCGAGCACAGCCGCATGCGCAAGCAGTCTTCACAAACAAAGCGCGCGTCAGCATTTGAAATTGAAAGCAGCCTTGTGTTAGTGAGGTTCATATTTTAAATATATAAGTCCACTGCATACCAAACCACATAAATGATGACTTCATAGAGCATTTGTAAGGAAAACCGACGGGCGAGACTGCACACTTCAAGTGTAACATCAAACAAAGCGCGCGTCTTTCACAGCGCATGCTGTGCAGTGAAGCCCGCGAATGTCTTTGTAATTTGCTTCAACCTTTCCGAACTTTATGAAAGATTATTTTACGGAAGGTTCGAGTGGTGTATGTGTGTGAGGAATTGGAAGCAAGCAGAATATGGGTGTTTCTAAAGCAAACTCAGCGTCATCGCGCATGCGGTTAAAACTAAGCTCAGAATTGATTCTGAAATTCTCAGAATCGATCCAGAATCGCTGGAGAGAGAATCGCGATGCATCGATGGATCGATTTTTTTCTCCCACCCCTAGTACTTACAGACTGTGAGTCAGAACAGCCGGCATTGTAGTCTACTCTCCCAGGATCAGGAAACAGTCCTCAATAAAATGCGCTGCACACATCTGAATATTTGGGTTGAACTGTTCTGGAACAGTGTTGTAAATACAACTTAACCACTGATTTCTAGTCATGTCCTCTTTTGGAAGGCCAAACAAAGTATTTTCGCTTTTGCAACGAAACACACAGCGTCTTCACAACATGGCGGCGGCAGCAACAATAAAGTTACGCCTTCTTTCTTTGCGTGAACATTTGGGCGGTGTTATGCAAATCTTCCCACACAGTGACGTAGACATGTGGGGGCGTGTTTAAATGAGGCATTTTAGGAGGGCGTGGACTAGTCTTAACTTTTATAAAGAATATCTCTTTGGGTTTGAGACTTTAGTCTTTGCAACTTTAGGGATCTTATCTATTCACGAACAGATTGTAACACTCCAAAGAGAAAGGAAAACTTGAAATCGCATCATATGACCCCTTTAAATATGCACAAGTATAAATGAGATTAGAGAGCTACAGGGACAACGGTCAGTTTTTTTAGATGTTTTGTGTGAACTATTCCTTTATCCAAAATGCTATGTTATACTCTCAGAAAAAAAGGTACAAAGCTGTCACTGGGGTGTCATTGGGAGTTACCTTATATTACCCATTGCTGTAAGTACATGTAAGTGAACATAATGTAAAATATAGTGCGACCCTTGTTTCTGTAGTTATATATTTTGTTTCGTATTAGGGAATCAATTGTTGACTCCTGGAGTCACACATGGTATGTACTTTTCTGTTTGCTATGTATTGTGTATAGGGTTCAAATTCACTTAAATTCATATATTATTTCATTTGTATACAAAATATAGAGCCCCAAGATCCAAACAACCAAGCCAGCGGTGTAAGTAGCATGGCAAAACTCTCCAACTCTCCACCTTTTTTCCCGCCGTTGGCCTCACGGCCGACTGTACCCAAATTCTCGACAGAAAAGCAGTTTCCTTTATCTCTGGGTCCCAGGAGGGCGCGGAGAGTTGCGGACGGACCAACGCCGGACCGCACTCATCCTCCTCCTTCGCCAGCCGGCAGCAGCGGGCGGTTCGAGAGCGTCAACAAAGGCCCTACTCACGCACCCTCTGCCAACCCGTGGAACCAGGTGAGCCTTGCACCCCACACTCACACCCCTCTCCGGGCCGCTCACAAGCCACCCGAGTTGGGTCCCTGTGTTCCACCTCGCTGCCCCACTGCGGGTACGGCTGTGGTTCCGCTGGCCCCACTTGTACGGTTTCTGGGCGCCTGGTCAGCGCTACCCAGCCCATCTCGCTGGCTTCTGCCGAGGCTGGAATCAAAGTCGCGGAGGCGGCTCTTGTTCCCCTCAGAGAGCAGGGTGTTCACGTCCTCAACTCTCTAGTCTCTAGACGATTGGCTTATACTAGAACAGTCTCAGGATCAGTTGTGCTTGCTGGTCCGAACGGACAACACAGCGACCGTTACGTACATCAACCGACAAGGCTATCTGCGCTCCCGTCGCATGTCGCAACCCGCCCGCCACCCCTCCTCCTTTGGAGTCGGAAGGTTCTGAGGTCACTTCGTGCTGACTGTCACACAGCTGGCCGCGGGGCCTACGCAAGTATGCGTTTCCCCCAGTGAGGAGGAACTGTGCAAAGTCCGGGAGGACGAGGAGCGACTCTTGCTAGTGGAGCCATATTGGCCCACTCGGACCTGGTTCCCCGAACTAGTGCTCCTCCAGTAATGCCTAATTTCTAAACTTACAAAATAAATTTTTTTTTTTTCTTACTCCTATGCTAAGAAAATCTTGCTTTACAAAACGATGTGAATGTCCCTATTCTAACTTCTAGTGTTATTTCCCTTGGAATGCTCTGTAAAGTAGGCTGACATGAGCACACAGACTCTGAGTCTTCAATATTTATGCTCCGCGCACTATAAATAGAGCTAACACAGTATCTGTCAGTTGGAGAGCTAGCGTACGTGGGTGGATTGAAGGTATATTTTGGGCCGCTCAAATCAAAAGAAAAAAGATTTTTACAGAGACTATATTACTATCAGTTCAGCTATTACTGGCCAGCCCTGTTGTTCCATGTTGCCACGAAATGTTACGGATTTCCTTGCAATTATAATGTCAGTCTTTTCTAATGTGAGAAGCAGTTTGACAGTCAGGCAGAGCAATTATTTCTGGCACAGTGAAGACTTGCGGACAAGTTTTGTGTGTGTGGGTGTTGTGTGTCTGTTGATCCGTTCTTGCGTATATGTGAAATGCAGTCCTATTTCAAGAAGCTGGTATTGTTTGTTTTTATCTAATGCATTACACCGGTCGTTGTTTTATGATTGTAAACTTATTTTTTTGACTTCAACAAAACAGTCCTCAGCTCAGTAAACATCTACCTTACAGTATGTGTCACCACAACCTGTTTTAACGGCATTGCCATGGAGACAGAGCAGGAGAAGCAGGAAACAATGGCTGTTCTCTAGGATATCTCTCTCTATTTCTCTGCTGAATATGGTGCTTATAATTACTGCCTGCAATATACATCATGTCATGCCCTCGACAAATGTAAAGGGCTTTGAGAAGCTCTAGCCTACCATTAGTATGATGATTGTGACATCACAAATAGCAAACATACTCAGTATAATGATCCCCATAGTGAACGTGTACCACAGTGATTTCAGTTTTTAAGGGCAACTGAAAGTGTAAAAATCATGTATTATTCAAGCTTTATATGCACAGCTTTTATGACATAATATGCGTTATCACCAAGAAATGTGCATTAGTGGAGTAATTAGAAGCAAGAATGGTTATATGGAAAAAGCAAAAGGGTTTTACCAAAGGAATTTCTATATTATATTTTGTCCCAAAATTAAAAGAAAAAAAATATGTTCATTAAAAAAGTACAGACTGTAGCATTTTTAAATTATTTTTTGATTATTAAAGATGCTGTAAATTATTCAAGATGTGTGTGTGTGTGTGTGTGTGTGTGTGTGTGTGTGTGTGTGTGTGTATTTATTTATGCTATATTATTTGTTGATTATTTGTGTGTGTGTGTGTACTTATTTATGCTACATTGTGGGGACCAAATGTCCCCACAAGGATAGTTAAACCTGAAATTTTTGACATTGTGGGGACCGGCCTGCGGTCAGGGAAAAAAAAAAAAAGTAAATTATGTTTATCTGAAAGTGTAACAATGCAAACAGGTTTTCTGTTAGGGAAAGTTCCCACAATTCACAGAAACAAACGTGTGTGTGTGTTAATTTTTAGACCATGCATAAAATGTCTCTATGGCTGACAGATATGACTGAAATACCAGTAGGTGTCCTGGGAAATTGCACGTCTCTGTCACAGATGTGAGCGCTGTATTTTCACTCTCTGCTGCGAATCATTAGCTGCGTCAAATCACATACTGTCAAATGTACAAATGACTTCTCAACTATAAAGTATATTCTGTGCATGTCATGTAGATTTCAGAATCTCTTTGGAAGCAGTGGGAATGTTTTCACCTTGTGTTTTATGAGGGTATTTGGATATACTACATTTTTTGTAGTGGTTTTTGCATACTATATACACTACGGGTCAAATTATGATTTTTTAAAATGAGTTTTTTAAATCATAATATTAGTTTGGAATAATTATGATTTTTTTTTTATTAAGATTTTTTAAATCATATTATAATGTAATTTCAGCATGGCCATCACAGGAATAAATTATATTTTAAAATATATTAAAATAGAAAACAGTTATTTTAAATTGTAATATTTCACAATATTACAGTCTTACTGTGTTTTTGATCTAATAAATGCAGCTTTGGTGAGCAAATATAAAAAAATCTTAATTATTAAGCATTATTTTGACCGGTAGTGTAGTAAGGAAGTAGGCTGTGATGCTCAAATAGATTAGATGCTGTGATGTTTTGTGTTTGGGATTCCTGGCCTCGGGGTTTCTGATGAATTGAAGACGGGTTTTGGATTGAGTGTGGTTGGATGACAGACAAAAACAAAATGACGGAAATTAACAAAATGGCAGAAATCACTTATAGCACCACCAAGTACACACTCCTATTCTCTGCAGCTTGCTTAAAAAATGTTGGTTTTAATAAAAAAAAAATGAAAAGTGTACTGTATCTGGGCAGAATTTTTTCAGTTTTCAGTTCTTGTTTTTTTTTTCAGTTTCAGTTTTTATTGCAGAATACAAATAATTATTTTTTTTGTGAAATTAATTTCTGTATGCAAATATGAATTTCTTTTGATTTTGAGTTTTTCCCGAAATTCACCCAAAAGCATCTCATTAGTGATATGCATGATGAGCATCAATGTGATTAATCATTTTACAGCATTGTGTGGGTGGTGACTGTAGATTTCGTGAAGCTACAGTGTTGTGTGTTTTGGGATAGATTCAAAGATGCTGTATTTTAGATCATAAAGGATGTTGCCGCAATATGATGATAATATATATGAATTCAAAATTATAGACACTGAAATAGTACTTAGGGAAACATTCATGCATAGATGGGAGAGGCTGATGTCTGCTGAGAGTTCATCTGAAGCACCACCGTTGCTAATGCTCCTTGTCAGATGTCCTAAAAGATCTGAAACGCTCTCGTACATCTTAAAGATGGATCTGGAGATTAAAAGAAGTTAGTTACACTCTGGGCAGTTTTGTATGCTGCTGTTAATATATATATATATATATATATATTTATATATATATTTATTTTTTTACAGAAGAATGAATATTTAAAAAATTGGACATTTTAAAATGTGTGATTATCATTATAAAGTGTGATTACGTGTCCAAATATTTTGGGCGTAACTATATCATACATTTACTACCACTGCATGTAAAATTAGTTTTAAAATATTGTGTTAAAACATCATTTTATTTCCTTTCCACAGGGTGCAGGTGGAATTTTATGTAAATGAAAACACATTCAAGGAGAGGTTGAAGCTCTTTTTCATCAAAAACCAAAGGTCAAGTAAGTAAAATCTTTTGACCCTTTGAGCCATTTACAGCCAACAAAACAGAATCCATTACTGCAAGCATAAACAATACTCAAGATTTTAATGGATCTCAATATCACTATACATACACATGTACAGTGCCTCCATATCTTTGCCTTTTATGTGGCCTATTACTGGCTAAATCATCATAACAGCGAAGGTGACTTTGTTTTAACTGTTTGTGTGAATTTATGATGGTACTGTAAGTTTGTTGGATTGCCAGACTGCTGAATTATTTATAACACATTTTCCAGATGGGTTTTCTATGGTATGAAACTCCACTTCATAATTTACTGTATTGCAGGTCTCAGAATACGCCTCTTCAACCTCTCCTTGAAGTTGTTAACATGCCTCCTTTATATAATCAGAGTCTCACTAGATGATCCAACTAACCAGATCACATGTGCACGGTGAGTAAGCATGATATTTAAAGGGAAAAATATAATATGAAAATTCTGTCATTTATACATCTTCATATATACACTACCATTCAAAAGTTTGGGGTTAGTATGATTTTATTATGTTTTCGATACAGGTCCCTTATGCCTAATTTCTTAAAGTAAAAAACAGTAATATTTTGAAATATTATTAGAATTTTAAACAACTGTTTTCTATTTTATTATATTTTACATTGTAATCTATTCCTGTAATGGCAAAGCTGAATTTTTAGCACCATTGCATCACTGAATTTTCAGCATCAAATGATCCTTCAGAAACCTATCCAACATGCTGATCTGCAGCTCAAGTAACATATTTTATTATTATCAATTTTGAAAACAATTGTGCTGCTTAATATTTTTTGTAGAAACCGTGGTGCATTTTGTCAGGATAGGAAGTTTAAAAGAACAACATTTATTTGAAATCTTTTGTAACATTATAAATGTGTTTAGTGTCACTTTTGATCATTTTTATGCATAATTGGAGAATAAAGTATTCATTTCTTTAAAAAAAAAAAATTTAATGACCCAAACTTTTGAATGGTAATTTTTTCTTTCATGCAACACAAAAGATCATAACAGCACTCTTGCTTGTGCGATACGTCTTTTATACAACAGTCCATTTCAGCTCCATTTTGGGTTTCTTCCTCACTGATGAGATGATGAGAAAAAATGCTCCTTGTTCTGTGCAAAATCAGACAACTTCACTTCCACTCACATACTCTGGTCTGGAACGTTAACACACAACAGCAGAATGATATGAACAACAAAACCTCTCGCAACATTCCATGGAAAGTATCAGCAGTATTGAAACGCTGCTTGTCCAGTCATCTTAGAGGACTGGAACTAACTGCTGTATAATGATTTTACTTCAGCTCTTTCGTGACATGACAACAAAGGCACACCAAAATAAAATGCATTATAGTACGCCTCAAAAGCACCGCTTAAATTACTTGAGACCGACTCTTGGGATCAGCCCAGACTCATCAGTCTGAAGTGTCCATTAGAGTCGCTTTTAATACCAGCCACAAAAACCATTCATGGACAGTGTCTTTAGTAACTGACAGAAAGAGAGAGCAGTGTGTACTTGTGTGCAGGCATGCTGGGAGAGGAGAGGGTGCCCTACGAGCAGTAATCAAATGAGAGAGGCCATCTCATGCTGTCGTTTATGTCAGAGCCAGCAGGCATGATCCCTCAGTGTTTCAATCCTGATGCCTTTCACTTTTATGTGTGTTATGTTCTAACTGCCTGTTATCGTGATTATAGGAAACATTGCACAAACATCACAGATGCTCTTTGCAGCAAAGCCTGTGGCAACTACACAACAAACCTGACCGCAGATCCCACACAAATAAACTGGTGAGACCTGTCTGCATATTTGATATTGTGATCATAAATCAAACTTATTAACTAATTAGGGTGTTTCTTTTTGAATATTTCCTTATGTGTTTGTGTTTCTTGTTATGTATATTTGAAGGGAGTTAATATTTTGGGTGAATAGGAGAGTTCCTGTATGGGCGATACAGGTAGGTAGAGATTTTTTTTGTGATTCATGGAAAGAACCTTTTACAAAATATATCTTTAAAAAAATCTCTATTTTGTGGTTTAGAATCTTAATCTAAAAAAAGCTTTATTGGCTTTTTGGATTTTTTTGTGCTAACCACTTTCATAGATTAAATATACAAGATCCATTACAAGAATAAACATATAGGCAGAGTAAATTAAAATATAAAAATCTTATGGAGAGGTGTGTGCAGATTGGCTCAATGTCAATATATTTAAATATCTGAAATAATATGAATACCCTGCTGGAATTCAGACCACTGCACTTGCAAGTACAATATTGCTTTTCTACAACACTTCAATAAACAAGTTACATTGCTTAAGTTACATTTTAGACATACTATTAAAATATATTGAAAATCAGATACTTTGTCTGGTTTTGGTCCGCCAAACTAATTTGTTCTAAGCCACTAAGCCACTAAAATAATGTTTTTATTCCTGATTGAATCAGTTTTTTGAATGCACTGTTTGAGCAAATAATTCAGTGATACATTTATAAAAATAGTAACTTGTTTCATTCCTGAATAAATCAGTGTGCTTTGAACAAATTGGTTAACTGAATGAATCAATGACTACAAAATCAGGAACTTGTTTGGTTCCTCAAGAAATCAATGTGCTTTGAATAAATCAGTTAAGTGAATGAACCAATGACTCACTCATATTCACTTGTTTCATTTTGAATGAATCAGCTGAGCGAATGATTCAAAGACTATAAAATCATAAAATCAGTCACTTCTTTGGTTCCTTTATAAATCAGTGTGCTTTAAACAAATAATTTGAATGTTTCTCTCATCAAGATGGTCTTTTATTACCATCAACTGGCGTAATGATGTAACCTGCAGAAAGCGTTAATGAAAAATACCCACTACTGCATTGACTGACAGTCTGTCTGGAAGACAGACAAACAGAGTGATATAAACGGTGAAAAACAGTGCACCAATTATCCTCTCAGTGCTCCTGACTGTCAGATGCAATTTTCTTTTGTCCTGTTTGCTGTCTGAACTTAACCAGACAGCAATAGAGGTGCACAGGACAGACCCCAGGAGGGTTTTGCATTGCGTAACCTTTTTTATTTTTTAAGAGTGTGCATCACTGTTCACATGTCTTTATGACAACTAATTGTTTCTCACTCTCACACAGTACTCAGACTCTGATAGGATTTGAAGTTATTTCCTGAAATCTCATTATTTTCTGTTATTGATACTCCACTACCCAGGTGAAAAAGACGTAGTATTAAATGTATTAAAAATATACTTGAAATTCAAGTAGTATGTTTATAATACATTTGTATTCCCAACATGCTTATTTGAAGTGCAATAAAAATATATTGAATTGCATTTTAATATATTTCTAAAAAGTATAGTAGAAGTACTTTTGTATTAAATATATGCTTAGTTATACTTCTAAGAAATATGCTAAACAGAAGCATACTTTTAATGTATTTATAAAAAAGTATACTAGAAATACTTTGGCAATAAATATATTTTTAGTTACACTTTTAAGGGTGCCCAGGTCTCCGGAACCTGCTACGACGCTCAGCTCCATCAGCCCTCCATTTGCGCCTTCGGATCCACCAGCTCTGTCTCCATCGGTCGGCCCCCAGATGTTGGCAGCCACACCATCTACATCTTGGCTCCTCGCTCCCTCGATTCCGCCGTGTGTTGTCAGCACTGGGATGCTCTGGGTCTGTGCCATGTGCCAAACACCATCTAAGCTGCCAGGGCATCATCGTCATCCTCCCATCACCATCCCTTCGCCACATCCTGCCATCATCCCCGCACTTTTGCCTCTCACCATCCCTACGCCATCTCCTTGTCCACCTCCAAAACCCCCTCCATCCCTCCCTATTCTGTTGCTTGAACTTTATCATCTTCAGTCTTTGAAAAACAAAGTGCATAAGTGAATAGCTTGTGTGTGTGCAGTCTTTTTTATGTATTTTTTTTCTTCAGAAAATTGCATTGTAATTTTTATTTATTCATTGATGTAAAATTCTGTACTTTTTAGTAAGGCCGGTATAACTGAAATGTTCTACAAATGGAAAAGATAGCTCTGCCATAGCATTTCAGTCTTTTTTTATTTATGTTTTTTTATAATGTATTAAAATGTACTTGAGTATGTTTGTAGTAATACAAATATACTATAAACATACTTGTATTTCAAGTGCATTTTTAATACATTTAATAGTATGTTTTGTTTTGTTTTTCACCAAAGTATATATGCTTGTAATTGTTATTTGTAATGTACACAACAATATATAATACATTAAAGTTTTCTAGATATCAAAGTGTGTACGTGTGTGTATATACTGAAAAAAGCAGCTTTATAATATACTAGTAGTGTAATGCTAATGCATTTCCAATGAGCTGAAATACAATTGAAATGTACTTGAAGTACATTAAAACGATGCTTCAAATATACTCTAACTGTAGTTCATGAAGTATTAAAAGGACATTTTAAATGTATTTTAAGAAATACACTTAAATTGCACTAAATATACTTAAAGTGGTTCCATTTTAACACAATTTCAATATATTAAATATATTACAAATAGATTAAAATCAAACTTAAACATATCTTGAAATACACTTAATATACTTAAAGTTGTTTCAAAATAATACATCTAATATGCACTTAGTATAGTATAATTTAAATATAGTAAGTATGTCTGAAAAAGCACAATTTAAATATATTTCTTTTTCACCTGGGTAATCAAAATTATAATGTTTCCTGCACCACAGGTGACAGTGGCCTTAATTAGCTTCTTGCAAGCAATGCTCCTGGTGTATCTCAGCTACAAGGTAAGATTATTGTCATTGTTATTCTGCCCTTGTGAGCTTTCTAACCACTGATCTAAATTAAATCTGACTATTTCAGCTTCTCTTGGGTCGCTTAAGGGCCACTTTACGTCTTTAGTTCCCCAATAATGGGAAGTGCTCTTCACTTTTGACAGAAAAAAATTCTCCAACTTGTTTCTTTATTGATTTAACAAGAATAAAGCTGAATTTTCTGCTGCTGGGAGCTTAATCTTTGTTGTAATTAAAGGGTGCATCCCAATTTGTGCACTTACACTATGAAAAGATTTGTAGTGTACTTTTTTACACACTTCCTTCCAATTGTGTTTCCACCACAAAATAAACAGAGAAGGTCATTGCAACTTTGACTTTTTTTCAGAATTCTATAATTTTCCGACATTTTCTCAGAATTCTGAGTTTACATCTCATATTTTCTGACTTTTTTTCTCAGAATTCTGAAGTTTACATCTTGTAATTCAGTTTTTTGTTTCAGCCATGGAAAAGGTCATTGTGACATTTATCTCTCAACTCTGACTTTCCTTCTCCGAATTGGTTTATCAGTTTATCTCAAAATTATAAGATTAAAAGTCGCAAATACCTTTTTTAGTTTGCTATTCTGTTGTGGAAACGGGCTTCCATACAAAATAGTACAAACTACATGCTATTTTCACACTGTAAATTGGATGCAGTAATTCCAATGTCACTATTTAGGACAGATTATTTTAGATTTTTACATTATATGAATTAGGATGTTTTTGTTTATTTATATATTTATTTTTGTGCAATACATTTGCATTAAATGTGCTTTTTCTGCAGTATAACATTTATTTCATTTCTAGGGGAACATTTGGGAGCAGATTTTCCAAATCTCCTTCATCATTGAGATGATCAATACAGTGCCATTCATAATTACAGTAAGTTATGAAGATATCTGGTGGACACAGAAGCACGTATCCAGTTGCTGCCGTCAAACAGTCATTGTTGATAGTAATTGTTGAGTACTGTTGGGATAGTATTGTTGTGATTGATGGTAATTATATGAGTAGCCATTGACATTTGAAAGCTAATTGTGATAGTGAATGATTATTACTGAAATGCAACAATTAGCCAAGTAACAAATAACCATTTTTTGACCTGCATTCAGTGGGAGCAAATTATAGGATGTTTAATTCCTTTCTGCTAATGCCATTACAGATGTAAAAGCTATGGAGTGGAACACAACACAGTTATGCTTTTCTGTTATAAATGTTTTGAATGTTTTTACTTTCTTATATGTTTTTACTGTTTTTATTCTTTCTAGACTGAAATATGTCTGATACAGTCATCCTTCATTCTATGAGTGTTTTCTTTTCTAGATCTTTTGGCCTCCGCTGAGGAACATATTTGTTCCCGTGTTTCTTAACTGTTGGCTTGCCAAATCAGCGCTGGAGAACATGATTGTAAGTAGTTTTTGCAGCTCTGCAGTGCATTTCACATGCCTATGGGAAATCACGTTGGGTGTTTTAGCAGAATAACATGGGTGGTGTTTGATAATATTGCTTTGTTGGGAAGCTTTATGCACTTGACAAATGATAATGCATCATCAATGAGCAAACATTTGAGAGGGTGCCAGCGTTCCCTTCCCTGCCAGATGAACGGGTCAAATGGCCAGAGAGAACCTGGCAGGGGGAATGTCCTTTTACAAATGCTTTAAGCAAAGATATTGGTAGAAGAGAAATACTAACCATAACCAAAATGTGACATGGAAGAAATATTTCTCTATTTTACCCCAAAGTTTTCTTAAAATATATTTTCCTTCCTAGTGAGGTGAATATTACGAAAAGGCAACCATTTAAGGCATGATCTCATGGGCATGACATTTTAGTTAACATACATGTGTATCTCATATATAATTGAGCAGTACAGTTATTCACATTTGTCTTACTATATTTTGCTCTATTACATTCAGCGGAATAGAAGAATTAGTTATTTGAGGAGCTCTAGACCTTCATTGTGCAATGAATGAAAGATAATGAAGGTTATTACGTTCTCTTTAAAGCAGGCACTTAAATGGGCAGTCTTTCTTTCAGAACAGGGCGTTTACAGTTATCTCACGTTGCCTGCAATATATGTTTTATTCTTGTACTTGTACTTGTCTTGGTTTATTCTCTGAGGGATGAGATCGCTTTCACCTATCTCTGTTCCTTTCTAGAATGATCTCCATCGTGCCATTCAGCGCACACACTCTGCCATGTTCAACCAGGTCCTCATTCTGATCTGTACACTGCTCTGTCTGGTCTTTACTGGGTAAAGCTCTTTGATCTCTTTGGCACTTCAGCCTTGTACAGGCCTGGATCTAATGCCGCAAATCTGAAACAGTGACACTCAGATGTATTAACTGTCCAGGGCTGCGTTTCCCAAAAGCATCGTAAGCCTAAGTTGATCGTAGCTCCATTGGTTTCAATGGGTCTACGATGTACTTAAGCTTACGATGCTTTTGGGAAACGCAGCCCTGATCATTAATGCAAATCATCCAAAAATATTTTTTACCCCTGCAGTGTCAAAACAAGATGCTACTGTTTTATTAGAAATTCTGAAACAAAATCTGCTGAGTTGTTAATAGAGTACAGCAGTCACAGCTCACTTTTTTCAGCAGTCTGGGTTCTGGAAGTATTTGCCCATTCATTTTCTCTGTCGGGATTGAAAAATAAATCCTTAGTAAGGAGCTGTAAGCCATAAACTGAACCACCCAGCTCTGACATGAATCTTATTACAAACTTTGTTTCAAAGCAAAAAAGTATTTGAAAATCTGAGAAAAAAGACAAAGGTATAAGACTGTGAACTTAATGCCTTTTATTAAACAGTGTAGGTCACATAGCACATGAAGAAAAAATTTAGCCGTCATCACAAGAATAAATTACATTTTTAAATATTTTCAAATAGAAAACAGTAATTTTAGAATGTAATAAAAATTCACTGTATATTACTATTTTTTGCTGCATTTTATGTCCGTCTTGAACAATAAATACTTTAATGCTAAAAAAAAAGTTTGTAAATGGTATTCTGAGTTTCAGAACAGAACTGTTGCGCTATATTTGGAAGCATTAATTATTTAAATGAAACAACTGAAAATCTTAAATCATAAAGTAAAATTTTGTTGTTTTTCAACAAAGTTGAAGTGTCAGTAGCAGAAGGTAGTTTAATTTGATTATTCTCAGGTGGTCAAACTACAGTAATTATTAGCCCTTATATTTTATTTTGTATTAGCATATATTTGCATATATATCTGATACACTTGTATCAATATATTGGGTCTTGGGTCTGAATAAAGTTATTATGGACTACAACTACCACAGAATGTAATAAATCACACAACTGTTACAGTCCTTATGTATTTACATTATAATTGAAATTGATGTTATAATGTAAACCACACAGTGGTTTTAAAATTGCCATTTTAGACATGACATGTAATATGTTGTAGAGCAAAATGTGAAAGTCTTTATTTCAGACCTTATTTTACTCCAAATCGAAAACCGCTATTTTAAAAACCCATTTGAAATTCCTGAGGGAGCCCATGGTGAAATGGCCTTCTGGACAAGCCTACAAATTGCCATCATGACTGAGCAGCTCTATTGAACCCTATTCATGGAAAGAGCCTTGAAATGTCTTCCTAATGAAACTATGATGCTAAATTTATTAGATATAATCTCTATTTTTAAAATTATTTTCTAATACTCCATAGGGCTTGTGGGATTCAGCACCTCGAGCGGGCAGGGAAGAATCTCACTCTTTTCGACGCTTTATATTTCTGCATCGTCACCTTCTCGACTGTTGGTTATGGAGACGTCACACCCAGAATCTGGCCCTCTCAGCTACTCGTGGTCATCATGATCTGTGTGGCTCTGGTGGTGCTGCCATTACAGGTGATACGACCACAAGCAGCACAATCACTAGCCTTCAGTATTAAACGAATAGTTCACCCAAAAATATACTCACCTTCAGGCCATCCAAGATGTAGATTAATTTGTTTCTTCATTGGAACAGATTTGGAAAAATTACCATTACATCTCTTTCTTACCATTGGATTTTCTGCAATGAATAGGTGCCGTCAGAATGAGAGTCCAAACAGCTGATAAAAACAATCAATTAAAGGGGTCATATGATGCGATTTAAATTTTTCCTTTCTCTTTGGAGTGTTACAAGCTCTTGGTGCATAAAGAAGATCTGTAAAGTTGCAAAGACTAAAGTCTCAAATCCAAAGAGATATTCTTTATAAAAGTTAAGACTTGTCCACGCCCTCCTAAAACGCCTCGTTTTAACACACCCCCATCTGAATAGCTGGCCAATCAGAGCACAACTCGCTTTTCAGACCGATGAACTTTGTAAAAATCGACACGTTTCAGAAAGGCGGGGCATAGAGGAGAAACAATAATGTACATTATGTGGAAAATAATGTGTTTTTTTAAACCTTAAACCGCATAAACACATTGCATTACACCAAATACACAAAATAATGTTCTTTTTAGCAGCATGATATGACCCCTTTAACATCTTGTAAAGTGAAATGCTGCATGTTTGTAATAAAGAAATCCATTAAGATGTTTTAAACCTTAAACCATTGCTTCTGTCCAAAATACAAGTCCTTTATCCATAGTATTGTTTTCTCTAGTGAAAGTCATCTTACTTGAATCAGGAGAGAAATATGCACAGATCAAGTACAATTTACAAGTGAAAAAAGTCAGAAAAGACCGTTCAAATTTAAAACATCTTAATGATGGACTTGTTTCTTAAAACCATGCAACTTTTCACTTCACAAGATGTTAATTGCTGGACTGGTGTCGCGTGGATTATTTTGATGCTTTTATTGATGTTTGGGCTCTCATTCTGACGGCACCCATTCACTGCAGAGGATCCACTGGTGAGCAAGTAGTGTGATGCTAAATTTCTCAAAATCTGATGGAGAAACAAACTCACCTACATCTTAAATGGTCTGAGGGTGAGATACTATTCAGCAAATTTTCATTTTTGTGTGAACTATTCCTTTAATGCCCTGCCATGATTAAATTTACACAGCTTAATGAAGGGAGAGCCAGCCTCACTGAGCACTTTTTGCATTTAATTTTTTAGATGATTAAAGCAGAAATAAGTGGAATGGTTAATAATATACTCCATTTACACAGTACTTACTTTCTGTCTCTCATTTCGACACCAGTTTGAAGAGTTGGCGTATCTTTGGATGGAGAGGCAGAAGTCAGGTGGAAACTACAGCAGACATCGTGCTCAGACAGAGAAACATGTGGTTCTCTGCGTCACTTCACTCAAAATAGACCTGCTCATGGATTTCCTCAACGAGTTCTATGCCCATCCGAGACTACAGGTACATACAAGTGTTTATTTTTGCTCCGTGTTTTCCAGTAATCTGTATTAGAATCTAGCTCAGTATGTGATGGTAGTATCATTAATTCTCTAATGTCTTGTAGGATTATTATGTGGTGATACTCTGTCCCTCTGAGATGGACATCCAGGTGCGGCGTATACTGCAGATCCCATTGTGGTCTCAACGGGTCATCTACCTCCAAGGCTCTGCATTGAAGGATCAAGACCTGATGAGAGCCAAGTAAGTTTTCAAAATTAGTTTTTTGTCTAAAAGGTCCCTTTATTATATGTAGATGCATTCTGAACATGATTAAAGTAGGAAAATGAAACAACTACAATTTTGGATAGACCTTTATAGTCATGTCCATTGACATGCCAACACAGATTTTTAAACCAAGTGGATTTAAATGCAAAACATTATTTGTATCCTTGAATATGAAGTTGCACTATTATTGTTATTATTGAGATAATGGATGTCAAACAATTTCCTCTTTCACACTAAAAAAAAAACTGGATTTTACTTATATGTAAACCACTAGTTAAAGGTTTCTTTTTTCTTTTGGTTATGCCTTATCTCACTTGCCTGCCACTGAATTCAACTTCAAAAATGGACCTACAGTTAGATTTTCACTGAATGACTCCATGTTTGAGTCTATGAGAGAGCCATTCGACTGATACAGACATCAGTCCAATGGATCAGCAAACTTATCTGTTACTGCAAGTGATTTCATCAAGTCCTTTTTAAATACATTTATACTATCTCTAGATTACTGAGAACATTTGAGAATTGACCTCGGAATGAGATTAATATTGTCATGTGGAGATTTCCATTTTCCATGTAGCCTGTCAGCGAGCTCTTGTGCATTCAACAGTGTATTAAGAGTTACAGTACATTCACCAAAAAACATTTAAGGACATAAGATATGGAGTGCAGTTCTTTATAACTGAACTGTTTTTATATTGAGTAAGGTGACTTCAATGTCTATGAAGTGTAGACATCAATAGTACAACTTGCAAGAATGGTACTTAAAGCAGCAAATGTGTTGGACGATTTATGGCTCACTATAAAGTGCACAGCAATGCTTCACTGTTAAGGTTTGGCTTAATGGCAGGCTAAGCAGTTTAGCTAATTAAATTAGCATAATCTCATTATTCTCTGTGAAAGACAACGTGTGTTTCTTGCTTTTTAGATTCTGAGAGTGAAAGAGCTGTTAGTAAACTTCAGTCATAACTCACTTTTTCACAGTGATGTACAAGTACATGAATGTGGCATTTCTATAATTTAAACTTGCATATGCTTACTGATGAACTATTTCCAAATGGAAGCTTTGGACAGGCTCCCAAAAAAAAAGAACTAAATTAGTCTGAGAGGACATTTGAAGAGTCAACCTGCAAGCTCCACTGCCAGAGCCAAACCTGACACCAGTCTCAAGCCCATCTGTTCCTTATTAAAGCAGCCCTGAAATTTAAGGATAATATATCTGCTTCTTCCTGCAATGTAACTGCACTTAGAATCCTACTATATTCCTTGATTATAAATGCAGCGAATGTGTCTCAATATGCCCACTTCATATTCTAGTGCATGGATTTCTCATAAAACTCAGTTGGTTTCCTGGCCAGACGTGTAATCTGTGTATTGTAATGGGAAGGCTGGAATTTAAATGACTTTATGGTGTTAAAAGTCTCTATGTGGAAAAAAGTCATTTTCTAATTATTAAGATGTGTTCATTGCTGCTGCGTATTACTGGATGAATTATGCATGTTGTGAGCACTTTACTTTTGGTAACACTTTAGAATAGGGAACACATATTCACTGTTAAGAGTTTTCCCTGAACAAACTCTTAATTTGCTGCTTATTAATAGTTAGTAAGGTAGTTGTTAAGTTTAGGTATGGGGTAGGATTAAGGGATCTGAAATATGGTTTTACAGAATAAGGCATTAATATGTAGTTTATAGGCAGCCAATATGCTAGTAATATGCATGCTAAAAAGCAACTAGTTAATACTGAGAAAATAATGTTACCTTACTTTTTGCCAGTGGTTATATCTCACACTTTTAGATTTAAAGAATGTTTTGGGTTTAAAACAGGCTCTATCGAAAGCATCTGTGATATGATGTTGATTTGTTATTTGCAGTAATTCAGTGCCGTTGGAAATCTATGCGACCAGGCATTTTTCAGGGTTTAAATGCAGAATTGTGCACTGCAGCTCATATTTTTTAAGCACTTCTGTTATGAATTGTGCCATTTCAGCACAGGTCACTTGTCACCAAGAAGTTGTTGTTTAGCTGGTTAGTATGATTCAGTTTGCCCCTGCTGCTAGACGCTGTAACTACATCAGCTGGTAAAAAAAGGTCATTATATAATTTCCCTGCATCTCCAGAGAAATTATTGACATTTTTAGCAGTATCTCTCTCAGTATGTTCTCACAAATGCTGCAGTTCACACATAAAACTGCACAAATACATATTTTAGTACACTCACAATACTGTACAACGCAGGTCATTTTTTATTTGTAATTTAATGCACAAATAAGCTGTTATATTTGCACTCTACGTGAATGTGTGCTTTTGCATTTTTAATGACTTTAGAGATTTAGAGACTGTTTGATTTAGAGACAGTTATTCCATAATGTGGATTTGCAAATGTAAGTGGTCATGTCTGTTTACAGTCACAGAAAGAATAGATAGTGTTTGTGTTGCTGGGTTTACCAGTGTTATGTGGCTGTTTTTTTTTTTTTTTTGAAGATGCAGTGTGTATTTTGTGACATTTATCCTATTGTAGTGTTGTACACCAAAGGCTTCCATTGTAAAAGCATTACACTCAATTTTTGTTTGTTTTTACAAACTGAGGGAAGAGTCAAAATTATTTACTGTGGTAATTGACAGCATGTCACAGATGCTGTTGACAGAGTTTAACAGGAACCTGGAACATATCCAGAAAGCATTAAGAGTGTGAATGAAAACCATCTGAATATTAATGGCAGCCTTTTCAATGAGAAGAAACATCTTAAATCTATAGTTGCTGGACGTGAGGCTAGTATACCGTGAAATTGACCCTCAGTACTGACTGTGAAAAGCATGGCAATAATTACCTATCAGCACATTAATGCATACACACATGTGCAGGCCTTCAGGAGGAATTCACTTTACATCTGAGTGACACTGCTGTGTAATGATGTTCTGTGTCCTGCAGGATGGACGATGCAGAGGCGTGCTTCATCCTCAGCAGCAGAAATGAAGTGGACCGCACCGCAGCTGTAAATATAGCCTCATATAGTTCCTTGCCAAAAGTAAAAGTTATTAGGGCTGCAAAAACAACTAATAACGTCTCGGTTACGTATGGTAACCCTCGTTCCCTGAAGGAAAATACTACAAACAACAAATAACTGAGAAGGAAAATAATCGTAAATCCTATCTCATTATCGATTAGTCGGGTCTTTGAGCTGTGTATAGAGAATTTTTATCAGTGAAGCCACTTCAAATTAATAAAAATAAACCTAATTTCTATTCAAAAAGCACACCTTTTTTAAAATGTGAGCTGCAGCGGATGAATATACAACACACGTTTTCCCAAGCACAGGAACTTTTTTAAATAAATCAAATGGAGTGCAGCAAAAACAAGAAACCTAATTATTTTAATCAAAACAATTTTTACTGTTACACATCAAATTTACTTTATTAACCATAATAGAAACTATAGTATGGAATGCAAGTAATTATATTTTTAAATGAACAGTAGCTTAAAGCTAGTGGGAAATTTGAAACGTATATTGTAATATTATTCATACTTTTATTATTATGATTATTTTGTTTTCATCTTTTAAACTATGATGACTGTGTTTTATCATTTTATATTGTAGGCCTAACCATTTCAAATGGTTTTGTTTAACCAGTTAATCAAATAAATAATCAACAGATAATCTGATTGTCAAAGTAGTTGTTAGTTGCAGCTCTAAAAGTTATTATTGACACTTATTGCATGTATTTCAGAATGACTATCAGTTTTTTGTTGTTGTAACACAAATACAGTGAGTGATTTTCTCACTAAAACTGTATTTAATGGCAAAATGAAGTGTGCATATCATATTGTAAGAATGATGTCTGATCTTACAGGATCATCAAACCATTCTGCGAGCGTGGGCTGTAAAGGACTTTGCTCCAAACTGTCCTCTATATGTCCAGATTCTCAAACCTGAGAACAAATTCCATGTCAAATTTGCAGGTTAGTTTTTTTTCCCTTCTTCTTCAGGTTGACTCATTTTATATGCAATCAGTAAATATGCATCTGTCCTTCATAAATCATATTCAAATTTTAACAAGCATGAGGTAGTGTTTATTTACATAGTCATAATTTTTGGTCTTTTGACCAAAATTTATGTAATTTATATAGTCCATTACTTTTAATACAACAGCAAGTCAACAAAAAATCTAACATTTTAAATGCCTTTTGATATATAAACATAAAATACAACATTAAAAGTGTGAAATGTGAAATCTTTCCTGACAATTAGACATGGTCTTATTGTAAGGGCAATATGTTAGCAGCTTATAGCTTATTGTATGTACTATAGATGGTTGTTGTTGTTGTGTGTGTGTGTGTGTTTTCTGTAGTTGTATGAATAATAAATATAGATCCATCTGGATTCTACACCCTCAGTCTCCCAAGTTATACATCCTCTTTGAAATGTTTCATGGTTATGAGCAGCCGTTTTGTATGTCTAGCATGGCCTCCACCTCTTGGGTCACTGCATTTGCATTTACATGTGTTCATTTAGCAGATGAAGTGAAGTATTAAGAGGGATTAATATGCCCCTTTGCGTGTGCAGTGCTCTAAAAGCATGTCGTAATTCAAACACTTTGAGAAAGGTAAATAATGAAGAAAAGAGATTTAAAATAAACAGCTTTAAAGGGGTCATATGATGCGATTTAAATTTTTCCTTTCTCTTTGGAGTGTTACAAGCTCTTGGTGCATAAAGAAGATCTGTAAAGTTGCAAAGACTAAAGTCTCAAATCCAAAGAGATATTCTTTATAAAAGTTCAGAGTCAGCCACACCTACCTAAAACGGTTTGTTCTAACACGCCCCCACATGTCTACGTCACGATGTGGGAAGATTTGCATAACCTGGCATATTAAAACTTTTAATGCAAGATTCTTGTTTAGTTTCTCGTTTTTGTGTGTAGCACAGAATTATATTCTTGATCCACATGTTCAGATAAGAGTCATCCATGGCAATATAGCAGTAGCCTTGACAGTACAACAGTACTTAACAGTACAGTGTGATTGTGTGGTTTTATTGTGAAAAATGGTTGTGATATTAAGATCTTTCAACTATTATTTGTTAAATGTTGAATATGCTATCAAATTATCTTGTTGGGTTCTGTAAAAGCAGTATTATATCATTGCATTTAAAGTGAAAGGGTTTACACATACACATACTGTAAATATATCAAGGTTAACTAAAATGAACTAAAAATTTACATTACTTGAAATAAAATATTGTAAGCATTAACTGAAATAAAAACTTTGTATTTCAGCTAATTCCCAAGGCAACCTTTTTTTCATTTTAAATAATTTTAACTTCTTGTAAAATTACTAAATGTAAAATTAAATGAAAAAATTAATAAAAGCTACGTAGACATACTGTATATATATATATATATATATATATATATAAAATATACTAAAAATGACAAAAACACAACACAAAACATAAGCATATATTTTGTCACTAAATGTGGATTTGAGTTGACTGATTTCATAGAAAATCACGTAGTGTATGATGGTCACAGACTCTAATTTTTTAGCTTCAGACTCTGATTCCATCCAGTTGGAGGATATCAGACATGTTTGATATTTTGAGTCGATTTTAGAACATACGTTGTTTTCATTTGTCACGTGTCTCCAAGCAAAAGATGCAAACTCTGCGTGATTTTTGACTTTAAAGTCTGGTAGTGTGTGATCCTCCTCAGTCAGTGTATGATGACCAAGTCGGTAAATGTATGATGCCCAGTATTTTAAGATCTGTTCAGTTTTTAAAAGTTATGTAGTGTATTCCAGCCTTAATTTAAAAAGTGTCTTGTAATGAAACCAATTTGATCTGAATGAACAAGATGACCGAATCAACTCTGGGTGTTAAAGCTGTTCTGATGAAGTTGACGTTATGTTGATTAGTGATCTGGAGTGGTAAAGTTGGATTTATGTTAGTTTTTTAAGTACTGAGATTAGGGCAGTTCACTTGTGTGGTGAAACTGAGGTGTTTTTAGTTTCATAGTGTCTCCAAATTTCACAAGAATGACCGGTGTCGTAGAAGTGTTTATAGAATTCAGCAGGGAGTCCATCTGTGCCTGGTGCTTTATCATTTGAGAGCTGTTTCATTGAAATTCATTCCTTTTTAAGGGAACATCAATATTTAATATTTGTTCATTTACTGTTGTGATCCAGGGTGATTTGATAAGTATGCAATGAATATTTGGCCAAAGTCATAACAAGCAGTGCATGATTATATTACATTACATTACATTATAAATTCTCACACAAATGAGGTGTCGGTATGTTTTGTTTGTTAGATCATGTGGTGTGTGAGGAGGAGTTCAAGTATGCCATGCTGGCCCTCAACTGTGTGTGCCCAGCCACTTCGACACTGGTCACACTCCTGGTGCACACGTCTCGTGGACAGTGAGTACTGATGTCTTCCTTTTTTCCCTGACACTGATCAAAGAGAAGTGTTTTCTCAAATGCTGTTTATTTTATTGAAGGATTTAATAATGAATAATGACACCTCACGTAACCTTTCCAATTCTGTGATCCCTAACAATTAATAGTGTCACAAATAATTACTCAGGGCAGATTTGTGAGGAGAGCCGATCAATGCCATTAAACTTCCTGTGATTATTTCCCAGAGGAAGACTGACCATGCATTCACCTGAATTTGCTGAGATTTTTTTGTATAAAGAAAACTCTCAAATATTCCCACAATAACAGTGATATCACATTTGCTGAAACAAGGTTTGGAGTGTGATCTTTGTGCTTGTGTTTGACCTGTCTGCTTGGGGTTTCAGGGAGGGACAGATGTCTCCAGAACAGTGGCAGAGGACATATGGCCGTTGCTCTGGGAATGAAGTTTACCACATTCGTCTGATGGACAGCAAGTTCTTTGGCGAATATGACGGGAAGAGTTTTACTTATGCCTCCTTCCATGCACATAAAAAGTGAGTGATTGTGGAACACTTTGAGCTGCACAATTTACTATTGGGATGCATGTGAAGTGATTTATTTAGAAACCCTCCTTAAAAAAAATCCCCAGGTGTCAGCTGACTGAGCATGCTGGTATTTTGTACATTTTCTTGATTTTTTTTTTTATTACTGTAATACTGTTGCCACTCTGCACACTGCTGTTTTCATTTTACACATTCCCTATATACACTACTGTTCAAAAGTTTGGGGTGGGTAAGATTTTTTAAAATGTTTTTTTAAGTCTCTTATGCTGACCAAGGCTGCATTTATATAAAAAATATAGTAAAAACTGTAATATTGTAAAATATTTTCTATTTTAATGTATTTTGAAATGTAATTTATTCCTGTGATGCAAAGCTGAATTTTCAGCAGCCATTACTTCAGTCTTCAGTGTGACTTGATCATTCTTGTGAAATCATATTGCTCAGGAAACATTTCTTATTATCAATGTTGAAAACAGTTGTTTTGTTTAATGTTTTTGTGGAAACTGATACTTTTTTCCCCAGAATTCTTTGATGAATAGAAAGTTTAAAAGAACAGCATTTAGTGGAAATAGAAATCTTTTGTTACAATGTAAAAGTCTTTACTGTCGCTTTTGATTAATTTAATAAATCCTTGCTTAATAGAACTATTTGGGGCAGATTTACTATCAGCTTGCGCCAGCGCAAACCCTCATTTGGTGTTAAAAAAACGGTCAGGATTTACTAAAGACACGCAGTGGGAAATTAGTTTTGAAAAGATGTGGACAGTTATTTTTGCGACTCACCTTATTGAATATGCATTTGTAGGAGTTTCCCTTTTGATCTGTAAATTTATGGGAGGAGATTTAAATGAATCACGCAACGCGATTTACTAAGATTTGCGCTGGTCAGTTCACTGGTATTTGTGCCATTATTTAACGCCCCAAAAAAGCATGTCTTAAAGCAGGGGGTAATTTGCGCTGCTCTTGGTAGATTGCGCTGGTCATTATGGAAATGTTGATGCTGCGTCTGTGTTCTTTAATGTGCTCCTTGTCAGTAAATCAACCGCAGAATTTTCCAATCCCATCGGCACTTTTATAGAATTGCGCTTTAACGCTAATTTGCCGTTTAGTAAATCTGGCCCTTTATGTCTTAAAAAAAAGAAATTTATAGACCCCCATACTTTTAAACAGTAGTGTATATATCAGGTAATTCACACTCTATTGGTCACTTTGCTCAGCCTGTTATGGCTTAATCTCATTTGCATTATAATGGTCAATTGCACTTTATTGCCATGTGTAATTCATTTGCATCATGTTTTAATTCACGTGATATATTACTATATGCATTCACTGGCTCTGTACTTGTACTCTACAGAATAACAATAAAATATAATGTATTCAAGATCCTCAAAGTAGCATCAGGGTGTAGATCCTCCCAAATAAAGATCAGTTAGCACTGCAATCTAGTGTTGGGCTATATGCTCCATAGTCATATCGTCCTATCGTCAGCCTGTGAGATCGCCGATACACAGTATTATCGTGCTAATTTAATTATTTACTTACTTAGTTTCATTGCCTGAGAGTGAACCAATTCCAGCGTAATGCTAAACGCAGCCTAATGTTAGTGTAATCTATTAAGTACACATCTTCTTGTCAAGTACCAAGTACCATCGTACATACATCTGCATTTTGTTCGTAATTCGCAAGAGAGCAGGATTCAGTCTGCGTGCACTTGCACTGAACAATGGAACAAACTATTGTCTGTCCCCTACTGCAATTCCTTTCTCTCTTAAACACCAAAATCATCTGTTCCTTAGGTATGGCGTCTGCCTAATCGGCACAAAGAGAGAAGACAATAAGAGCATACTTCTGAACCCCGGCCCTCGCCACATCATGTCTGCCACAGACACCTGCTACTACATCAACATCACTAAAGAGGAGAACTCTGCCTTCATCTTCAAACAGGAGGAGAAGCACAGCAAAGGGCTGTCGGCCACCGGCGTGTATGACGCCCCATCTCGTCTCCCGGTGCAGAACATCATCGCAAGCATGGGTGAGGGAACAGATAGTAGTGTCTACCTGATGAAGTGATGCAGCTAACAGAAATCTTCAAACTTTTAATCATCAGCCTAATGAGTTTCTTGAAAGCTGCACCAAGCGGAAATCCGAAAATAATGACTGATTTAAACATCAGTGGTGTTGTTATTGTTACATAACACAGCCTAAACAAATGAAGCACAAGTTTTAATTTGTTTACATCAGTGCAGCCCGAGGGTTGGTTTCCATATGCCAGTTAGTGGTATGAGAGTAACATTCAGAAACAACATTGTCAGGGTGAATTTATCAAAATAAAGAAGTTTTAAGTCATGCTCATGATAAAATATACTTTCTTTCATTGTTTTTCCTTTGTTGAAGTTGATCAGTCTACTTCATATGGTAAGTCTGAGCATGTGGTTTCGAGACACAGTTAAATCATAAGACATCATTAGTGGATGTCTGTGTAAATGTTAACATTTACAGAAACCTCTCTCTCCCGTTCATTCCTGTTATTTTGTGGAACTCAAAAGCTCAAGGCTTTTGTCCTGCAAGCTTTTTACCTACAAAATGAAGTTTTTTTTTCCTCGATTGGGCTTGGAAACTGCTTTTGCATGTGTAAAATATCCCTGGCCTACTCTCTACTGTAATTATTTATATATAAGGAACTAGTTCATTATGTTTCTTCACTGATTTGTTTTCACAACTGCTCTTAACATTTTGCAAAGGAACAATTTTCTGGATAACAGCAGAATTTCCCTTAAGAAAATGTTCTTCCCTTCAGCATTTTTAAATTAAACCTCACGGTGCTTAAAGATTTCGGTTGCAAAGCACTGATTTGAAATGTGCAAATCAGTCTTCATTCATAAAAAGCAATAAATCAGGGTTGAGGTCAACTTCAGTGCGTTTAAGAAATATTGTGCTGTAATTAAATATTTATAGCATCTACTGTGTACGTAGGCTAATTTTCCTAGTAATTTACGCAAGATTTTTCATTTTATTCATTGTGCTGATGGAAACGAACTGGAATTGACCTAAATTCTGAGTCATCAAAAATTGATGTTCATAACTCAGTATTTCTTTGGCCGCTTTCATTGCACTGAAAATAGCACAAAAGCAATTGACATTTCAGATTTTAGATCGTTTTATCGGTGGACACATCAATTTCCTCACATCACACTTTCCCAAAGCTTGCCCAAAGAGGAAAACCTCAGCTCTCATGGCTCATTTGTTTTGCATTACAGGAACTGTGGCCATTGACCTGCAGAACCCAGATCCCCCGGCTGACAGCAGTAAACTGACCCTGCCCACAGAGAACGGAGCTGGGAGTCGTAGACCCAGCATTGCCCCTGTGCTGGAGATCGCTGATTCCTCTGCAATCCTGCCTTGTGATCTTCTCAGTGACCCCTCAGAAGATGAGACCAACCAATCGGATGAGGAAGGAGCACCAGCCTTAGAGTAAATACCATTTTAAAAGTACAAAATCGATGTGATTTCTCAGGGAAAGCGTGATAGAATAGTTTGTCTTTGACGTTTTAAAGAGCCAGCAAATGTGAAAGACATGAGCCTTAAATCAAGTCTCATGTGGATAGCTGTGCTACTACTTTCCTAAGCAACCCATTTTTAACTGGGAGACAATAAAATGATAAATGAAATATTCAAGTACAGCACCAGGAAAATCCTGTACACTTACACTACTGTTAAAAAGTTTGGGGTCGCTAAGATTTTTTTTTTTTAGTTAAAGGTCTCTTCTCCTCACCAAGGAAAAAAAAGAAATATTATTACAATTTAAAATGACTGTTTTCAATTTGAATGTATTTATTCCTGTGATGGCAAAGCTGACTTTTCAGCAGTCATTACTCCAGTCTTCAGTGTCACATGATCCTTCAGAAATCATTCTGATTTGCTGCTTAAGAAACAATTATTATTGTCAGTGTTAAAAAGAATTGTGCTTCTTAATGTTGTGGAAACGTATACATTTTTTCAGGATTCTTTGATAAAAAGAAAATTACAAAGAACAGCATTTAAGTCAAATAGAAATTTTATCAAGTTATAAATGTCTTTACTGACACTTCTACTGATATCAATTTAATGCATCCTTGCTGAAAAAAATTTCTAGTTATTTCTTAACTGTGCACTCTCACTAGTGTGATTGTTGAATTACATTTTATAGCTTTCAGGAAGATCAGATGAACCTTAAATGTATTAGTTGCTATCAGCCTTTCAGCGGTCATGCTGCAGAATAATTACAGCGTTTGCTTATGTCAGTCAGCGCCGGAGGAAACGTGGACTGATTCTCTCTCTCTGTCTCTCTCTCTCTCACACACACACACACACACACACTATTGATAAAGACTAAATCTCTTACAGAACAGCACTGAGTCGTTCTCGCCGCAGGACTCCTGTATTTTCTAATGCTTTCTCTGGTGAGCAGAGTGAATTGGTGAATATCCCTGCTCTGCTGTACTGAGCTGCTGATCCTTCAGTGCTCTCACAGTGCCATCTACTGATCATTTACATGCAATGCTTTCAAAAATAAAGCCTTTGTAGACTGATTGATGTCAGTCAAGGGTTCATGAGCTGTATCATGTGCTAATTAATACTCATACTTGTTACATTTTATATCCTTCTGCTTTTTCAAGGTGTATTAAAGGCTATCCTCCAAACTCCCCTTACATTGGAAGCTCCCCAACTCTTTGTCACCTTTTGCAACAAAAGGCGCCGTTTTGTTGCCTACGACTTGACAAGGTGAGTGTATAACTCTTAATTCACCCTTAAATACTGAAAGCGATTCAGCTTAATCCATTGCTGTGGCATAGTTTGATGAAAGATAAATTGTGAAGTTTTTACTGACTTATGTAATGCTAGTATATTTATGTGGAGGGATTTAACAGTCTGAATTAATTAATTTGTCATGCATTTTAGCAATGAATACATAAAAGTACAAAGAAATGGGTATCATGTCATTTTTCAGGTCACTTTTCATTTTACATAAATACATTTCACACACCATATTTATTTGAACTCACTTTTCATTATGCTTATATTTACTGAATGTATGATGTTTTCAATTTAATGATATAATGATGTTGTCCACTGTATTTAATTTTTTTATAGCGTGTATTTCAATTCATATTTCCTGAGGTTTTTCATTTTGTGGCAATTTGTTTCATTTCATTTTACAAAATACTGTATGTATTCCATGCATTATGTATTTATTGCAACATTCTATGATGCATTTAAGAACATTTGTGTGTGTGTGTGTGTGTGTGTGGCATACATTTAGAGCTGATATCTGTATCATTTATTTCAGTCCACTAAACATTTTACTTGTTTTTGATTGCAGGGTTGTCGGCACAATAGCTTTGAAGATGCCAAGGCATATGGTTTCAAAAACAAGTTGATTATCGTTTCTGCTGAGACAGCGGGAAATGGCCTGTACAACTTCATAGTGCCGCTGCGTGCCTATTACCGACCTCGGAAGGAGCTGAATCCCATTGTACTGCTGCTGGATAATCCGTGAGCGAGCTGCCTCATCAGTTTTTCAGCCCATGTTACTGTTCATAGTGATGACTTTAGACTTCGAAAGCCAGTCGAAAGCATTGCTTAACCCGACTTTACCACTTAAAAATACTTCCAGGCATATTTGCATAAAAAACAAATCTCAGTTCACACTCTGTCATGTATTAGATGGAAATCCTTATGTATTATATTGCTCTCTAATGCTAAACGCTTTCAAAAGTGTTGTTCATTATGCGCCACATATTCTTCCTTTCACTAATGCAAAATAGTGTACAGTCACATTGTAGAATCTTCCTCAGAGTTTCCATGGCAACTCTGAGATGTGTCAACATCTGCATTTTGCACAAGCTTTTACCCTGAGAATACATTTTTATAAGGTTGTTTGCCAGTGCCAAACCTTTAAGAACTTTAAAACTGCAGCTGTGAGTGGATTAGCATTTTCAAACTGCTCTTCCCCTCCATTTCCAGGCCTGATAATCATTTTCTTGAAGCCATCTGCTGTTTCCCTATGGTGTACTACATGGCTGGTACCATTGACAAGTAGGTTTTTAAACATTTCACTGCACAAACACAACCCAAAATGGGTTTTAGTCTGGTCTGAATGGTCCATTTGTGCTGGTTTCTGTCATAGTTTAGATAACCTGCTGCAGTGTGGCATCATCTACGCTGATAACCTGGTGGTGGTGGATAAGGAGAGCACGATGAGTGCAGAGGAAGACTACATGGCAGATGCTAAAACCATAGTTAACGTGCAGACCATGTTCAGGTACGTTGTATCCTCTAACAGCAAATTGGTTGTATTTGTCTTCAAGCTGATGTTTTTCTCTACATTAGCTGGGTACTAATTACTTTGTTGGCTGAGTTTTTCCTGCAAAACTTCATTTTCGTCTTTGTTGTTGTGTCCTCTACTAGGTTGTTTCCTAGTCTCAGCATAATCACTGAACTAACCCATCCTTCTAATATGAGATTCATGCAGTTTCGTGCCAAAGACTGCTACTCCTTGGCTCTCTCCAAACTTGAAAAGGTGTCATATCTTAACAACCACACCATTTCACTAAACATCTACAGTAGGTCCAAAAGTCTGAGATGTTTTGAATTTTTAGAACTTATTATTTCAGTCATTGTAAATTATATTGATCATAACAGTGTGTAAAGTTGAATCAAAAATTCTAATGAATTTGAGAATGATTCAAGCCCCATGGACTCCATTAGTTTGTGTAAAACCTTATATCACATGATCTAGAAATAGGGCAGAAATAATAATAAATAATCTAAATTATTTGTTGTTAATTTCTTTGTTTTATTTTTATTTATTTTTTTAATTTCCAGGTTTAAATTAGATTTTGAGTTTCAGACTTTTGGACTCCAATAATAGTTTATAATTATTCTTCCTTGCAAGTAAACAATTTAACTACTCTAACCAGGCATAACATTAGCATACTACATTTCAGACTTTTCTATGATATGAAATAACTTTGCTTAAATGCTACAAATTTATTATGACATGATGCATTAGGAATCTTTCTGAGTGATTCTTAAGTATGGTGTATTTGTGATGATTGCATGCTTCAAATGGCTGTAAATGCCTGAAAATACCGAAACTGGGATAATGCTGGATAGGAAATTGCCAGATGGTCTCAAAATCTCTAAATCATCAGCGGTGGAAAGAGCCTTCAATCTTTTGTTGTGATCTTTTTCCCTTTCCTCCAGATAGAGAGAGATAAGGGCTCTAATCTGGCATTCATGTTCCGCCTTCCATTCGCTGCAGGCAGAGTGTTCAGTATTAGTATGCTGGATACTCTTCTTTACCAGGTGGGTAATAGATCAGATGCAATTTCTGCTAATCCTCTACCAAGATATGAAAAATTTGGTGCCACCTTGTGGCTCTCTGATATCTATGAATATATATTATATACAGTACACTACGGTTCAAAACATTTGGGGGTTAGTAAGTTTTTATTTTTAAAGAATTGAATGCTTTTATTCAGCAAGGACAAATTAAATGGATCAAAAGTGACAATAACATGTATGTTACAAACGATTTCTATTTAAAATAAATGCTGTTCTTTTGAACTATTCATCTAATAATTCATCAAATTTTACAGTTTGCAGAATAACAGTTTTTAGCATTGATAATAATAAATACATTTCTTGAGCACAAAATCAGCATATTAGTATGATTTCTGAAGGATCATGTGACACTGAAGACTGGAGTAATGGCTGCTGAACATTCAGCTTTACCATCACAGGAATAAATAAAATGTTTTATATATATATATATATATATATATTATATTTTATGTGAAAATAGAGAAAACGGTTATCTTAAATTGTAATATTATATCACAAAATTACTGTTTTTACAGTATTTCGATCAAATAAATACAGCCTTGATGAGAGCAAGAAATCGCTTAAAGAGTTACAAATTTTCTTTTCATCAAAGAATCCTGAAAAAATGTATCAGTTTGAACAACATTAAGCAGCACAATTGTTTTTAACTATGATAATAATAAATGTTTCTGAAGTAAAAAAAAAAAGTCTTATCAACCCCAAACTTGTGAACAGTAGTGTATGTACAGTATGTATATGGAATATTTGATTTGTTTTTTTTTATATTAAGCTAGGGGTCTTCAAAAGGAGGGCTGCTAATTATTAAAAAATTACAGTATTTGTCAATCAAAAACATTAAGATAAATTCAGCCAATGTTAAAGATAAACTCAGGTTCAGCTTGATGTGTCATTGTCCCTCCCACATTAAAATAAAATAAATGTATTTGTGTGTGTGTGTGTGTGTGTGTGTGTGTGTGTAGTGCATGTTTTGTTTCTCCACACATTTGATGCTCAAAACTAAAGGCAGATTTTCACCTTTCTGTGCAGTAGATAGAAACAGAGTACCTTGAGTGGCAATTGCAGTAGACTGTGGTCCTGCTTTGCTCCCCTCAGGCACTGAGTCTCTGTGGAGTCTTTATTGATTATGTGAGGTCTGGAGATCATCTGTGTGCTTTCTGGGGACCGTTTCTGTGTTTATGTAGTTTCTGTTTATCCTCTAGTCTTTTGTGAAGGACTATATGATTCTCATTGCAAGACTCCTGCTCGGTCTAGACACCACCCCGGGCTCTGGCTACCTCTGTGCTGTAAGTGTAATCACAAACAAAAACACACCCACACACCCTCAGCAGCCAGTACGTCTGGCATCATTGCATGCCATTGTTTTGCATACATTATGCAAGCCATTGTTTCAGTTAAAATGCATAAAGCTGGTTATTTGACCTTGTCCACCCACAAATCTGTTGCTGCTGTCAGTAGTGTTGAAATGAGGCAGATGGTGTAAACATATCATCACGTTTTAAAGGCTTAGTTGTATGTGATATGATGGGTGATATGGGTGATATGATTTTTCACCGCTTAATTTTCTTTATTCAAAATTATTAATATTTAAAGTGCCCCTATTATGGGTTATGAAAGGTTCATATTTTGGTTTTGGGAGTCCCCAACAACAGGTTGACATGCATGCAAGGTCAAAAAACACTTTCATTGTCTTATAATATGCATTTATTTTGCTTGCTCAACGACTCCCAAACGATTCGCTCAACGATTAATTTTTCCGAACCCCTCCTTTGCGTGACGCTAATCTGCGGTGATTGGTCCGATTGATCGTTTTCATTTTCATTTAGGGTGTATTCACACCTGTCATGTTTGGTTCGATTGAATCGAACTCCAGTTCGTTTCCCCTCTTGGTGCGGATCTTTTTGGCAGGTGTGAATACAGCAATTGCACTCGGGTGCGGACCAAACAACCGCACCGAGACCCAGCTGAAGAGGTGGTCTCGGTCTGCTTCCAAACGAACTCTGGCACAGATCGTTTAAGGTGTGAATATTACCTGACCTCAATCCGACCCAATTGCAGAAATCACGCTCAGAAACAGACAGCTCGTGCATATAGTGCTGTAATTTCGTTTCAATGGCTTAAATCACTTGTTTTTAAACAACAATGCTTAAAGGGTTAGTTCACCCAAAAATGAAAATTAGGCTGCTAATTACTCACCCTCATGTTGTTCGAAACCCGTAAGACC
>NW_015656585.1:324706-325390 GCF_001515625.1 Sinocyclocheilus rhinocerous
ATAAGACGACCGCGTTTTTTCAGATGTATTTCCAAGAAAAAAATATCGTCTTATATTCGCGACAATACGGTATTTCGTTTTGTAGTCATTTAAAGCTTTCTATAGATTTAAATATATTTCTGAAAATATTCACTGAGTTTTGGTGCATTTTTTGTGAAGCACTCCTGTTCAAGACAGAGACGGCAAGCGCATCCTATTTGTTTTCTTTATTTTACAAAAGCACAACGTTTTCTTGAGTGCACACAAATAAAAATAGACCCTTTACAGTTCTGAACGATGTATTATTCTTACCTTTATGAGCAAAAATGACGGCGTATTTAATTTGTTTGCACTGATGTCAACAGACAGCTCGTGCATATAGTGCTGTAATTTCGTTTCAATGGCTTAAATCACTTGTTTTTAAACAACAATGCTTAAAGGGTTAGTTCACCCAAAAATGAAAATTAGGCTGCGTTTTACTCACCCCCGAGGCATCCTAGGTGTATATGAATTTCAGACGAATTCAGTCGGAGTTATATTAAAAATTGCTTTTGATCTTTCAAGCTGTTTAATGCCACTCAGCGGGTGTTGCATTGCTTCAGTCCAAAAGAACTTAAATAAAAATCGCCCATCCATAAAAAAAAGTGTCTCACACGGCTCCGGGGGTTGAATAAAGGCCTTCTGTAGCGAATCGATGTGTTTATG
>NW_015656585.1:325719-335084 GCF_001515625.1 Sinocyclocheilus rhinocerous
ATCCTATTTGTTTTCTTTATTTTACAAAAGCACAACGTTTTCTTGAGTGCACACAAATAAAAATAGACCCTTTACAGTTCTGAACGATGTATTATTCTTACCTTTATGAGCAAAAATGACGGCGTATTTAATTTGTTTGCACTGATGTCCTGAAGTGCGCTTCAGCTTCCACTCTCTGCACAAACGATTGGATATGCACCTAATAGCGCACATTTATATAGGTTAAATGTTAAACAAACATTGTGATATGCTTTAAGTAGCCTATTTTATAACTATATATTTTATTTTCGGCAAGTCGTAATTACAACATCGTATGACATTGTCTCATATGATGCTCATAAGTTTCCTCATATTGCATTAGTATCTGATAACACCAAATCAGTAAAAAAATAAAATTTGCACTACGAAAGATCTCCATGATTAGCCTGTTTTTGCACTTCCTGTTTTTCACTGCTTGAGAATTTCTGTCCAATGAATGGATGACCTTAGCACACGTGTGGTTTTGTTTACAATTTCTGGTTCACTTGCAAAAAAGGGCAGTGTGAAAGCGAACCGCACCAAACAAAAAAAATCGACATTGTATTTGGTCCGGACCAAAGCAAGTGAACTAGCAGACTTTCCTGGTGTGAATACACTCTTAATCTTGCCTGTAATTCCTGATAAAGCAGTGTTTGTGAGCACAGTGCTGCTTTGTGTACAGCCGTTACCAGGGAAACAGCTATTTTACTGCTCCAAAAGCGGCACCTAGTGGCAAAGAATGAATTTGCATTTTTATTCAGACCAACACGAAAATCGACTGATGGTTTTACGCAGCAAACATGCAGAGCTGTAAATGTGAACAGGTATATATCCCACGGGGGAAGCCCCGTCACACATAGAGAGTCTGTGGGTTGCTGCAGCAGTCTTCAGTAATGACAGGGACACAACACAAGGTTGGGGCTATACTGCTGTGGCATTGCTGTGAAAAATAACTTTAACCATTGATTCTTCACAGCCTCGTCCTTTGGCAGAAAAAAAAAAAAACGGATTTACCCTCATAGCCTCTTCTCTACCTGATGCTATCCACAGGAATCCGCAGGGTTGCCAGGTTTTCACAACAAAACCCACCCAATTGCTATTCAAAACTAGCCCAATCGCGTTTCGAGGGAGGTTCCCCGGTAAAAATCGCGTTCCGTGGGGTAAAAGTTTCCAGTTCAAGCTTTCCCAGGTCTGCGCGCGCAACAAGTGGGCAGGCAATATGCTAATGTTTCATGTTGACGTCACCATGAAACGGCTTGGGATTCGTTTTAAAAATGATTCGTTTCAATGATTCAAAGTCGACTCTTTCTTTTGAGAGACAATAACTTTATACATGGTGCACTTTCAGATTTAAAACTTTGCAGGATGTTTTCATTCACCTAGAGCTGTTACACACTGCATGAAAGGTAATTTTCAAAAATCCATAATAAGGGCACTTTAATAGATATAAAAATCTATACATAATTACTCATTACTAGTTTTTGAATTTAGTTTAGTTTAGTTTAGTAAAATATGGCCTGAATGTTTCTTAATGATCTTCACCCTTCACTTTTGAAACAGATGAAGGTAACGGAAGAGGACTTATGGATCCGGACGTACGGAAGACTATTCCAGAAGCTGTGTTCATCCAGCGCAGAAATTCCCATTGGGATATACCGCACTGAATCTCACATGTTCTCCTCCTCTGAGGTAAGATGAGATAAAGAGGAAGAGATCAGAGAGTTCAGACACGGCTGAATACACTCATTTTAAACGGTTCATCCAGCTCCAGATGCTTGCACAGCAGATACGATCTGTAACTGTGCCTTTACTTAATCTTGTGCAGTGTTCAAGATTTACAGCTTTATTTTGGTCTATATCATGGCTTTGCTGGCTGCCTTATTAGCGGTGTTGTGACTTGAAGCTTATGCAATCCTTGTGCTAATCATTTCTCATCTCATTCACATCTATTGCTTGTTCCAGTTTAAGGAGGTTTGCAAGCAGGTAAGAATACTTCTCCCCATTTCACAACTACATTGTCATATGTTAATGGAATGGTGCTGTTTCAGCTGTTTGTTTTCTGTCCAACATCCATTACTTTCACTCACTCATTATGTGCTGCTGATCTGTATAATTTGTTAATAAATGCTATGTTAATAAATAACAGTTGTTTAAATTATTTAGTAATGTAAGTTGGTTTATATAAAGGGGAATTAAGTCATTTTTTCACTCAATAATGTTCTGCTGCTAAGGGTCCCCAAATATGAGGATTCCTTTCTAAAATATAAACACAGCTAAATCCAACATTTAAAATACATTTTATTAAAATGTTATGCTTGCAGAGGCTGCATTTAGTAAAAATGGTAATACTATGAAATATATTTATTAATATATATTTTTAAATGTAATTTATTCCCGAGATGTAAAGCTGAATTTTCAGCAGTCATTACTCCAGTCTTCAGAAATCTTTTCTAACATTATAAATATCTGTACTGTCACTTTAGATCAATTGAATGCATCCTTGCTGAATAAAAGTATTCATTTCTTTAAAAAAAATAATCTTACTGACCCCAAACTTCAGAACGGCCTTAAACGTAGACAAGGCTAATGGCATCCTGTCAGTAGATGAATTAGAGTCAGCTAAAATTATATGTGTAATTACTTAGTGCTTCTTTCCAGAGTAAAGTTGTTCAGCTGCTAAAAAAACTGGTACAAAAAAAAGGTAAAACATAATGACTTCAGCCAGCAGACAATGAAAATATTGGTGTGCCACTTAAACACTGTTAACCTATTGACAACCTGTTTCCATGCTGAGCAGTCTCAGGTGTCTGTGGAGGACTGTGAGGACCCGCGGGCCCGCAGGGAATCCTGGAAAGAGAAAACCGCCCACAGAAACTCCACAGGGAGCGACCAATCAGAGCACCCACTTCTGCGGAAGAAGAGCATGCAGTGGGCGAGACGGCTGAGCAGAAAAAACAACAAAATGCCCAGTCGATCTGAACGCATCAATCAACAGCGCCTGAACCTGTACCGGCGCTCAGAGAGACAGGAGCTGTCAGAGTTGGTGAAGAACCGCATGAAGCACTTAGGGCTGCCCACTGTGGGATATGGTGAGTTTGAGAAGGGAAAGTGAGTATTTCTATTTGTACCTACGAAAATACTGAAGGTACAGAACCCCTTACATTGATGTCTTCTTGCTATAGCGCGTTATTATAAATGTACTATTCTGGAGATCAGTTTTCACAGTGTTTCTCTTTGTAAATCATATAATAGCGTCCCCTTGTGTCCCCTGCATCAGTAATTATTCATCTGAAACGTCCTTTATCAGGGGTCACAGGAAAACGGCAGATTAAAGAGAAACAAAATATAGATTACATGCTACATTCCATAAGGGAATATTTTTAATGTTCCTTTAGAACAAATATTTGTTTTTTTAGATCTACACTGGGGTCCAAAGGTACATATATTATGCATTATTTTCTAATTCTAAACCATCTTTACATCCAAATGATGTAACTGACGTACTGTTTTGAGTAGAATTACATTTTTAATGATTATCTTAAATTGTTCAAGCTGCATGAACTCCACAAGTTTGGGTCAAAGCTAATGATCATGTTCTCCAGTATGATTTGAGATGATACAAACAACATCTTGAACTCCAGAGGAAGCAAGAACATCTGACCTTCTGTCACATAATCACAAATGTATTTACTTAATATGATTAGTGACCCAGAAAACATGTAGAATCTTAAATTTTATCTTAATTTTGCATCATACTATTTATTTGTTTTATTTTATTGATTTTTTTTTATTTACCAATATCCCAAAACGTATTTCCAGAGATAAACAAAGATTTCTTAATACTCTTAACTCAAACCTTTGGACTTCACTGTATATCGTAGATGTTCTTAAGAAGAAACATTTCCTGTATTATAACAGGTGGGTTTATACTGTCATAATGAATATCTTTTATTGTTGAAGGATAGATCACCATTGACTTCTGTTTTGTGTGCCCTGCATTGTTGTTTATTCTATTCACTTTTCTAGAAACTTTACTCACTTTCTATCCTCCATGTTGCAAAAATTCATTCTCTATTTTTCACTAGTCAACCCTGAGAAATACTGTTGGAAACTGAAGATGAAGTGTATTTTTTCATGTTAAAACTACTCTGTCTCATCTTACACAGACATTTATGCACTTTATCTTTAAAAATGAGATGTAAACCATAGTGTTCTGTTATTGATGACATTTTAAATAACTATAACAAATATAAACCTTAGCAGTCATAATAGTGTAAAATATTTTGAGAATGTGTTTTTTGCATGGTGAATTTTTCCTGTTCTTTCTCTTTAAAAAGTGCTGCTTTCTCTGCTGCTTGCTTGACCTTTTCTTTCTTATCTCTTTCCACTTTGGCCTTTTCTCCACACGCTGTAGAGGACGTAGCTAATTTAACCGCAAGTGATGTGATGAACCGAGTAAATCTAGGATATTTGCAAGGTAAATCCACCCAACATCGCTGTTCCTGTAGTATAGGATTGTTCCAGTGGATCAAGTCACTGGAGTAATGAGCTGAATGAAACCTGATGTTCTGGAGACGGATGTCAATTGGAAACTCCACTGCTCAGTTTGTCCAGTGACATTAATTAGAATGGCATCAGTAGTGTTTAATAGGATAAGCACTGAAAGCCAAAGGAAAACGCTTCGTGGCACTTTAAAGGAATAGTTCACCCAAAACATGAAAATTTGCTGAAAATGTACTCACCCTCAGACCATCATTTGCTCAGCAGTGAATTATGCAGTGAATGGGTGCCGTCAGAATGAGAGTCCAAATAGCTGATAAAAACATCACAATAATCTACAAGCATTCCAGTTCATCAATTAATGTCTTGTGAAGTGAAAAGCTTCCTGCTAAAATATGAGTCCTCTATTCGTAATATTGCTTTCTCCAGTGAAAAAGCCATCTTGTCTGAATCGGGAGTAAAATATGCACAGATCAAGCACTGTTTACAAAACGCAAACAGTCCAAAATAGTTCTAAACAAATATGTCAGTGGATTTTGTTGTAAGAGGACAACAGAGGTTGGACTTTTTCACTGTTATTATGGATTATGGACTGATATGTTGGCCAGAAGCACTGGTATAAAACGTCTTAATGTTGGATTTCTCCAAATCTGTTCTGATGAAGAAACAAACTCATCTACATCTTGGATGGCCTGAGGGTGAGTACATTTTCAGGAAATGTTCAGTTGTGGGAAACTATTCCTTTAACAGGCCTTTATTAATTCATTTTCTTTCACATTGAAAATTCTGTGCAATTCAGTTTTTTTTTTTTTTAAATGTACCTGATTCTTACATTTTTCCTGGCTGACAGTTTCTTCCTAAATCTACATGAAAATGTCTAAAGTCTACTGCCTGCAGTTCTCTTTTTACAACATTTTTTCCAGATGACATCATCATTTGGCTAGTCTATGTTCAATGAGCCTTCCTCTTATCTTATTAAAAACAGACTGCAGGAAACTGCTGGCCATTGACATTATAATGACGCTGGACAAAAAGAGTATGATTTAGAAACGTGGTTGAACAGCCTCTGTGCTTATCTGTAAAGCCAACTGATATCATTATAATCAAATTTGCATTTATGTATAATTCATTATTACACAGCTCACTGGAATACTTGATTCTGATTGGTCAACTGCAGCATTCACCAGTCTTATATAATGACCACTAAGCTATTTAACTTAATGTTGTCCCATTTGAGTCATTTCAGCTCAAATTCATATTTCACATCCATTTTTTAAATAGCTGTGTAATAATCGTTATAATGCACAGTCAGCCAGTCGTTACTGCAAAATAAAAAACTTTTTGATTTGTTTCGCTGTGATGACTGTACCTTATTCCATACTTATACTGTACATAAATGCAAAAGGTAAAGAAAATGTATAGCATTTTAATGAATTAAATACAGTGGATAAAGTCTACAAGTTTATTCTGCATAGACTATGTGTGGGTGTAATATACAGTATATGCAGACTTTGTATTTTTTACATAGCCACGTATTTTTTTTATGTGAATGCAGTATTTATTTAATATTATTATTTATTCAATGTTTTCTGACCTAATCAGCAGTATCACACCTAAGATTTTGTATCATTATGTTTGCAAAAACATGCTCCTGAACAACAATGTGATTTGACAGCAGTGCTGACCTGTTTCTGAAATAATGAAGTCTGATTTTATAGTTAAATCAGTGATGTAGTTGTCTTTTTCTCCTCTGGTACGAACTGAAGAGGGTACTTACATGACAGAGGGTACTGCAGGTACTCACTGGCATCTGAGCATTGATATAAGAGATGATGAGTGAGGGCTTTTGATTCCAGGATGTTTGGACAGAGTGGAGTAGAAAGCATTCAGTCTTTGTCGGAAGGGTCCATCTAGAGCAGGTATTTAGGTGTACACTTGTTAGTCTGCTCGTACTTATTTACAGCTTTTTTTCATTCTTTTTAACGGGGTGATACTGGGAGAAGTATTTGGGTTTCCCATTGGTGTAATTGGTTAATTAGCTTTGGCTATTGACTCCTCCCAATCCCACACTACTAATGTTTTTTGCTTCACTCTGATTGGTCGAGCCTTGGCTTGGTGGGCCTGACAGATCCTCTAAGCATGCTTATATCTGTGTGTGTCGGTCTTACTGTTTGCTGACTTTGGGCTGTGTGTTGGCATGGCAACGAGCAACTTTCATTGGGTCAGCTGTGGTTATGATGCAGTAGACGGATGGATGGATGGATTGATTAAGTGATTGAGAGACTGAATGCGTGGGTGGATGCGGTCCCTGTCTGCATGCGTCCGCGCATGGGGATCACTTGCGGTTGCATGGGCGTTCCGTAAATGCAGCCATGCCCTGTCAGTAACGGTTAGCCCTTCTCTCTCTTTTAACTGGCCTGGCGCTATAAGTGGCTCAAACAGGTGGGTTTGGAGAAGCAGAGGCACTTTGTCCCAGTCTTGAGTCCCTTATTTCCAGACCTGCAAAGGTTCACACTTCTCAGTCATTTACAAGCAGGTAAAATACAACAAAGCCTCAGAAACCCAGCCAACAAAATCCAAACACAGTGGGGTTACACAACAACTGCCTTCCATATTTTTTGGACATTTTGATTTAATATATTGTCCAATTTTGCTATTTTTTTTAATTTTTTGGCTATTCTGACTCAACAGCATAGTTTTATTTGTAGTAGGAACAGAGATAAATGTTACGGATAATTTCTCAGAATAAATGTTTTGGATTATTAAGAACTGATATGGGTTAAGTATGATAGTGATACTGTGTTTTGTTTTCTCTTGCAGATGAAATGAATGATAATCAGAACACGTTGTCATATGTGCTGATAAACCCTCCTCCGGACACCATTCTAGAGCTCAATGACATTGTGTAAGTGGCATATTTTAAGGGGGACGTGTGCAGTTTTATTAATGTTGTGAAACTTATTTTCCAGTTAAATGTGACAAGTAAACAATTTATAAGTCTGTAGATGTAGTACGAAGAAAAGGAAACTATAAATAAAATATATATTTATAAAATATTTATTTGGCTAATGCTATTTGCCTTTAAGTGCAAATTGTGTTAAATGCTACTTAATTTGTGCTATTTATTTAGTGTAAATGCTATTTATACTTGCAAATAGTGGCAAATACTGTACATACAATATAGAACAGTATGCAATTATAAAAACATTTTCATGAGCCAAACATGTTGCCAGCCTGTGAGGTTTATACCAATTATAGGCCTGTGCAATATCTATTTAGTATTTTACTTCCACTTTTTCTTCATTTTTAATAAAAATAAATGCATCTCCAAAATCAGCGGTTCTTAATCTTGGTCCTCAAGACCCCCGCTCTGCATATTTTGCATGTCTCTCACACCTGATTCAGATCACCAGCTTGTAAGAAGAGAGCTCCATGAATGAACTGTGTTCCAATTGACATGGTCCCTACACAGTGTTCACTATTCCCTGCACACAGCAAATCGGCCGAAGTTTACTTCATTTAAGAACACAGATTTGCACTACACCACTGCCCGCAGTGTCTTCACACACAGACAAAACTTTCTACTGAAGTGTGAAGTGTTATTTAACCGTAATCATGAGATTTGCATTGTAGTAACATCTCGCGCACTTTAATGCCCTTTGAATGGAACATATATGCTCCTTTTGAACTGGAATCATGCCAGAATATCCTGTGATGTCCACCTCGCAGGGCACTGGCACTTACGTTTAACGGAACAAACTTCTAAAGCAATAAGAGAAACATTCAAAATGTGCAGAGCGAGTGGTCATGAGGACCAGGATTAAGAACCGCTGTCCAAAATGATTTGTGATGAAAACAAGATGAATGTGACTGGAGATTCATCTGGCAGACTGAAGCTCAGATCGGTCAGGTCAATTTTGTCTGACTCAACCAGACAGTGATGGGTAGAGTGTAAATTGCATTTGGCAGCAAGACAGCATTTGCACTAAAAAAAGTCAATACATCATCAGCATTTTTTCCGTCATATTACCTTCTGGCTCAACCAACGGCATGCATTTGGGGTGGGAATACCCCGCTATTAACTAACGTTTAACTACAACTTTTGCCTCAATAAACTCCTAGTTTGCTGCTTATTAATAGTTAGTAAGATAGTTGTTAAGTTTAGGTATGGGGATTAAGGGATCTAAAATATGGCTATGCAGAAGGCATTAAAGGGGTCATATGATGTTGCTAAAAAGAACATTATTTTGTGTATTTGGTGTAATGAAATGTGTTTATGCGGTTTAAGGTTAAAAAAAAAACATTATTTTCCACATACTGTACATTATTGTTTCTCCTCTATGCCCCACCTTTCTGAAACGCGTAGATTTTTACAAAGCTCATCGGTCTGAAAAGTGAGGTGTGCTCTGATTGGCCAGCTATCCAGTGCTTTGTGATTGGCCGAATACCTCAAACGTGTGACGGAAATGTTACGCCCCTTACCATATTGTGATGCCTTGTCCCGGCCGGGGCGACGAGACAAAAACATGATCGGAGAAATGACAAGCAACAAGCTACTCTACACTGCTCAAAACTCACGTTTGAATCGTCAGTGGCAAATTCTTTAAATATAAAAAACGTACTTACAGTCTGTGAGTCAGAACAGCCGGCATTGTAGTCTACTCTACCAGGATCAGGAAACAGTCCTCCATAAAATGCGCTGGACACATCGGAATATTTGGGTCGAACTTTTCTGGAACAGTGTTGTAAATACAACTAAACCACTGATTTCTAGTCGTGTCCTCTTTTGGAAGACCAAACAAAGTAGTTTCGCTTTCACAACGAAACACAGCGTCACACACAGTGGC
>NW_015656585.1:335883-367179 GCF_001515625.1 Sinocyclocheilus rhinocerous
TGTTCTGGAACAGTGTTGTAAATACAACTTAACCACTGATTTCTAGTCGTGTCCTCTTTTGGAAGACCAGTAGGTATGTGGGGGCGTGTTAGAACGAGCCATTTTAGGTAGGTGTGGCTGACTCTTAACTTCTATAAAGAATATCTCTTTGGATTTGAGACTTTAGTCTTTGCAACTTTACAGATCTTCTTTATGCACCAAGAGCTTGTAACACTCCAAAGAGAAAGGAAAAATTGAAATCGCATCATATGACCCCTTTAATAAGTACCAATAAACAGCCTATATGCTACCACATTAGGGTTATGCTACAAAACATAAACAATATGAACTAAGGGTTGTACAAATATACAATTTGCGATATTTTGCAAATACATTTTGGTGTGGCTACTAGCACTGAAATTATACACTTCATTTTTTTTTTTACATTTTATGATTTATCTGATCCGACTTTCATTATAGATCAATATTTGATCACCTTAAACACTGTGCTCGGTTTTTAACCATTCAACCTGTTTTCCACCTTTTTGTAGCTACATCATCCGCTCTGATCCGCTGGCACACGTCCCTGAGAATCTCCCAGGGGCTCCGGCCGGAGCCAAGCTACGACAAGACTATGGACCTGAGACCAGGGATGAGACCCATCTGTAAGAACTGGAATTTCTTGTTAACCCTCCTTCCCTCCCTCCTCTGCCTTGAGCTGCTACAGTCTGCATGAAGAGTGACAGGACACACAACCGACCGACCACACAAGACACAACCCATGTGCCAACACATTCACTACCCAAGCTGCCCAACGGCTAGAACTGTACTACTGAAACACTTTACAGATTTCTCTTTTTTACGACACAGATATATAGAATCTCGTGGCACATTTCAGACTTCTCTAAATGCGGCTGGTCATTACATTTTTGTATTTTAAGATTTGGCTCAGTGCGAGTGTTGAATCACTTTGGACCAAACAAGCTGTCCAAGCACTTTGGATTTACAGGGCAGTATATATCAGAAATAGTAAAGCAGTGTTCAAGAGGGCAGCTAAGGACAGAAGGAAGAAACAACTATTACGCCAGTAAGCTGACCCAAACACTGGATAGTGCCCTGTCATACATGCAAGGTGTTTCAGTATGACATTGAACAGAATTAGTTTACATCAGTGCTATATTTTGTACATATATAGCACAAATATAGTATATATAAATATAAGTTAGCCACATATTCTTTACATGCTCAGTGACCTCTTAGTATTCACAGTATTTTGTTGTGATTTCGTCCTCAAAGCACAAAGGGTTTTACGTTTGAAACTGCTAATCCCAAGCTGAAACTTTTACATGATTGAACACCATGATGATTTACTATAAATCGCTGCCAGTTATCACTACAAATGTTATCATAAACCAGTTTACATGTGCCGAGAACAGAAGCTAGATTAATTGCCATACAATTTCAAATTTAAAGCAAAAAATGGAACATATTCTACAGCAAACACATGGTCCTTCTGAAGATTGACAGGAACTGTACTGCACCAGCAGAAATGTGCTTCAAGTATTTCATGGATCTTGATTAGGTGTCATTGAAGAGATGCCAAATGGTAATATACAGTACATAAGATCAATATTGAAATTATGTTTGGGTTATACATTAGAAAATATTAGATGTAATACATACTGTTGGTAACCATTGTTTTTCAGTGATATTTTGCCTCAAAGCTAATAAGTGTTTTTGTTTGTCATTTTAATTATTATTTCGATGTGCACAATGTACATGTTACTGCTCAATTAGGACAAAAAGGTATAGCTATATATCGCTCTATATAAATATATATAGAGAGAGCACGAGGGAGAGTGCACATTTGAATTTGCCGATTTTATTGCACTAAGCTCTGCTGAGCAGTACATAGTAACCCTTTAAACTACATAAAAACATAAAAAATGTTATATTTCACAATACATTAGTTTTTACCTTCTGTATTAAGATATTCCATGGTTCATTGTCATTTCCATCAGTATATGGAGCTGACATTTAAAGCCATCATGGAAAGCTGCTTTTGTTTTTACTGTTTCTATTTTTTAACAGATGTATTCATCTTTCACTGAACAGAAAATGTGAATGTCCACTTCATGCAAAGTAGCTAAGGTTGAATATCTCTCATATCATTCTTACCTGTTTGTCTCCACAAAGAAATGTGATTGATGACAGTAAAAGCAATGAAATGGGAATCCTTGTAGCTATTATGTTTAAAATATTTATTTTATAATTCTGTATTATTCATGTTTATTGCGTATTTAAGGCGTTTTCTGCCTTATTTTGCTTCTATTGATCTGGCATATCAGTTTATTTACTGCTTAGCTCCAAGACTGTCAGTAGTAATTGAATGTCAACCCTTGACATGTCGAGCAGAATACTGTACAGTTCATCAGACTATATTCATGTTTTTTGCTTGTGTAAAGATGTTGTCACCTACATTGTCCATTGGTCACTGTTTTCTCATGCAGATTGCTTTGGGAATGTTTTTTAAATAATGTTTTCCTAAATTTCCAGCCATAATTGGAAAGGATATGCATAATGTGCATGTTGAAAACAGCCTGCAGATTCCTCTATTTTTTACTAGTTCCCTGAGATTTAAATCTGATCGGCTGATCACAGCTGTTGTAATTTACAAAAATTTATTTGTGTTATTTTTTCCAGTAGTTTTAGAAAAACATGGACCATGCATGTCCTAATCTTGCCAAATGTGTCAGAGACCCATGTTTACATTTGCTGGCTCCTGTTTTTGGATTGTGCTGAACAATACATGAACTTCTAAATTTTGTACAATTTCTTAAATGAAGTCTGTACTAACATGTAAGAATGAATCAATAAATGCTGCATGCAGCCAGAGAAATGTGGCATTATTTGTCTACCAATAGATACTTCGACTCTGTTGATGTATAGATACACTCTTTTTTTTTTGCATTTAATAATGCAGTAAAAAATCCAAATGTCTGTACATACCAGGTGCATTTTTTACATTTTTACTGATTATATATATATATATATTATTATTATTTTTCATCAATTGTATATTTAGAAACATACTTCCAGTACCTAATGACTCTGTTTGAGTTTGTGTTTGTTTTTTTGTGTTTGTCTCCACCTGTCTCGAGTCCAGCGCCCGTGATTTTCCACCACCTCATGTAGCAGGTCTATAAAGGTGTATTCGTTGCCCAGCAACAGGCTGTCATCTTTTGGAGAAGCTCCCGCAGGGGGCGCTCTTGAGTCAGACCCTTCACACATCTGACCTTGCCGTCGGTCTCTCTGTGCAGCTTTCCCTGCTCTCCTGGACTGCTTCTGCAATTCTGACGCAACCTGCTCACTTTGGTGAACTCCGTGCGCTTTTGTTTTCACGCTCTGTATTTTCTCAACATCGTCTTTGTTGTTTATCTCCTCTCCAAAAGCAGGCTTCGACTTGCTGCCACCAAATGATGGATTAAAAATGCTGAACAATTCAGAGCAGACCTCACTTTCATCAATTGGCGAGTTCTTGGAGGACAAGTCGGAAAAGATGGTCGACTCGAGACCTGACGTCCAAGTTTCCCCATTTGTAATAATTCTGCCATCCTCCCTTGGTGATATATTAGTTTTCGAGAAGCATTCTTTTGCACTGAAATGCAGGACTCTTTGATTGGATGACTCAAGACTTGCCCTGTAAGTGTCCTCATCAATAGCGACTCGGACATCTTCCATTGGGGACGTGATTTCAGGCAGAAACTCCAGTGCCGTGAACTGTGGGGCAGTTGGGAAGATTGCAGGAGAAACGCTGGGTGGAAATGGTCTGATTTCATGCCTGCAACCAGTTACAAATATTAGTTGTGGGAACACATTGAGGACTTGTTGATTTTGAGCCCACTGCTTCTTCCACTGGGCCGCAGTCGGAGGCCAGGTCAGTACCCGCCGAATAGGTCTTAACGGTCCAGATGTTCCTTTAGCACTATTCTGATCAACCCCAGTGGTCTGGTTTTCTGGATCAGCACCGATCGTGAGGTACGGCAGGTTTTCATCAGGCTCCTCAGACTGGGACGTGTCGCGTTTTACCTGGAGAACATCTTGACTGCTTCCTGCTCCAACAGCCAACTCGTTCAGGTGATCCAACACATTGTTCTCCACACTATGCTGAAGAACGTCTTTATCTACACTTGTTCCGGCTCGAACACTCTCATCAGTATCTTCATTTTTCTCCCTAAGGTCCTCATGTGATTCCAGAGCGTCAGTGGTGTTACTTACCTCAGTGGATCCCTCTTTCTCCTCATCTGCTATGCGTTTTCCATCCTCCAACTTTTCCACCTCCTCAGTATTAACACACACATAGTCTTTTGTTTTTTCTGAGATCATCCATCCATTGTAATACTCATCATTCCCAACTTCATCAGTGGCCGCTTCTGCTTCTGTCGGTTTAGAAAACATCTCCATCCTGCACAAGACCGGCCCGGCAGATCTCACTCGTTTAATGGGTTCTCTGGTGTCATATGGCCCTGATGAATAAATGTGGTAAATCTGTGATATCTTCTCATCTCCAACCACCATCTGGTTTGCCCTCAATAACACTTCTGTTGTGGCAATTTGTGTTTTATTAGCGATTTCAGATTTCACTTTTCTGTTATCTTCTCCATTGATTTTTGCAGTTGATTCACTGGTTTGAATAATTTCGGATTTCTCTGAAGCAGGTTTTACAGCCTGTAGATGTTTCCTCTCTCGTTTCCTGTGATACAATGCTGAAAGGACACAGATGACAAGTACCAGGGCACACAGTACCACTGGTTACATAATAAAAGGTTAGTCATCGACAACACAAGCTACCGGACATGAAAGTTGCCCAGCTGAGGGCTGAATTAATGCCATGAATTAGTTCCACCTACCAATAAAAACGATTAAAGTCGAGTGACCAGTTGTAAGAGGTTTGGTTATTAATACAGTTGCAGGGTTCCCGGTGCCAGGACTTCCAGTGGTAAGACTCATAGTGGCAAGACTTGTAGTGGTAGGGCTCATGGATGTGAGGGTTTTACACTCTGGTACCTGCCATACTGGTACACCTTTCAAATCAGGAGGGCTATTGCAGCACACCAGCATCTCATTCTCCAGAAGAGAGGCATTCTGCAGCCCTGCAAGGATTTATCAGTCATTTAACATTTCACCCAAAAATGAATATTTCATCAGCATTAGATAAGTACAAGATGGGAATGAATGCATACCTCTCAGGTATTTGGCAAAGTCGTTCACAGAGCAGGAGCAGTCCCAGGGATTTCCATCCAAGCAGATCTTTGTGCCGTTAAGTGGAAGAAACACATCCGTACTCAAATGTGTCAGTTTGTTGTTGGACAGGTCTAACTGCCTCAGTTTACTGAGACCGAGAAAACTGCTTGGGGTTATAGTGTGAACCTGGTTCTGAGACAAGTCTAGGTTGAGCAGGTTTGACAGCCCATAAAGAGAACTACGATCCAGTGTAGTGATTTTATTATTTGAGAGTCTGAGTGCCTCAAGTGTAACCTGATGGCTGAACCAGTTTGATGAGACTTGGGAGAGACGATTATGGTCCAAATTGAGAGTTTTGAGGTTTTGAAACATATCAAAGGTCTGCGGTCCTATTGCTGTGATACCTTGGTGTGCCATAGTCAGACTGTTCACAGAGGACAGATTGGTGCTGTTAAACATAGACAAGCTGATTTCTCCTAAACCACTCACAAAGATAATCATAGAAGTCAAACCAGCAGGATAATCTATAGAAAAAAAAAAATTACAAATGTTGAAGGGAAAGTTCATCTAAAAATAACATATCAACACATCATTCAAAACCTTTATGACTTTCCTCTATAGGACACATAAGGAGATGTTGGGCAGAATGTTCAAGTTACACTTTTCCAAATAATGAAAGTCAATGTTGACCAGGGCCCAGGCAAGATTTCCAGTGAATAAGTAAAATTTCAGTCAGTTTTGCACATAAAGCAGCTTTATAGCATCAGAAGACTTGGAATATAGTGCATGAGTTGTAGAGATCATTGGTTTTTTTTAGTGCCGTCAAACGATTAATCGCATCCAAAATAAAAGTTTTTGTTTACATATGTTTGTGTGCTGTGTATATTTATGTATATATAAACACACACACATGCAAATATTTCAGAAAAATGTTTATATATTATATTTATTTATAATAAAAATTATATGAATATTGACATGTAAATATTTTCAAAATATATAGTGTATTTATATATACATAATAAATATACACAGAACACATACATATATTAAATATATTTATTTATAATAAAAAAGATAATCATAGAAGTCAAACCAGCAGGATAATCTATAGAGAAAAGAAAAATGACAAATGTTGAAGGGAAAGTTCATCTAAAAATAACATATCAACACATCATTCAAAACCTTTATGACTTTCCTCTATAGGACACATAAGGAGATGTTGGGCAGAATGTTCAAGTTACACTTTTCCAAATAATGAAAGTCAATGTTGACCAGGGCCCAGGCAAGATTTCCAGTGAATAAGTAAAATTTCAGTCAGTTTTGCACATAAAGCAGCTTTATAGCATCAGAAGACTTGGAATATAGTGCATGAGTTGTAGAGATCATTGGTTTTTTTTAGTGCCGTCAAACGATTAATCGCATCCAAAATAAAAGTTTTTGTTTACATATGTTTGTGTGCTGTGTATATTTATGTATATATAAACACACACACATGCAAATATTTCAGAAAAATGTTTATATATTATATTTATTTATAATAAAAATTATATGAATATTGACATGTAAATATTTTCAAAATATATAGTGTATTTATATATACATAATAAATATACACAGAACACATACATATATTAAATATATTTATTTATAATAAAAAGTATATGAATATTGACGTAAATATTTTCAAAATATGTAGTGTATTTATATATACATAATAAATATACACAGAACACATACATATATGTAAACAAAAACTTTTATTTTGGATGCGATTGACAGCAGTTTTTTTTTTTTTTTTGTCCTTTCAGTAGCTTGACATCCACTGGTCACCATTCACTTTCACTGTTTGTAAAAGTGCAGCAATAACATTCTTCAAAACTTCTTTTATTAAGTCATAGGAGTTGGAATGATATTAAAGTAAGTAAACTTTCTTTTGAGTGATCTCTTAGCTAAAATGCAATTATCCAAACATTTGTATTCCCATATTATGACACATTATAATCCCAATTTTTTATTGGTTAACTGCATTTTTATAGTACATAGCTGACATTTATCTGACCAACTTCTCTAGCAGATAACATGCACATACTTTTTGTGACTATCAAGTGGCTTCAGACCATCCTACCTTTTGGTATCTCTTTGCAAACATAGTCCATTTCTGTGTATATACAGGACTGAAACCATGCCTCGTGTATATACTGGAACACCACAAAAATAAAAAGAGCTAGGCAGAAAAAAAGAAACATTGGTCACAATTACTTGATTTTGAAGCCAACATCAAATCAGAGTACAATAATACTCACCGCGCATACTGACAAACATCAAATAACAATGTCTTCTGAGTTCCTGTCTAATGACCATCCATCCACCGAATGCCTGACCTGTAGAGCCCCCCGCTGAGGATAAACCGCCAGTTGCCAGGAGACAAATGTGTCTTCAGTGGACTGTCAAGGATACAGTGCTTGTCGATGAGGCTGTGGTGTTCCAGTTGACAGAAGTTGGGACGCCCATCACGAGACCACAAGTAATTAGACTGCCATCATTTCTTGCAATCACCCAACAACAGTGAAGCTATTAATACAAGTTTATCAACTGCCGACAATTTTGCACAATACTTGGTACTAATATTCATTACTATGAGGTAAGCTCACTTACTGTATAATGCAAGGGGTGTTATAAAATAAAGTGGAAGAAAGATGGCAATGTCAATAATTAAATGGAAAAAAATGAGAATGAATTTGACTTGAAATATTTATTACTTCTCAGAGTCTTATTTAAAATAAATAATAATATGGTAAAGGAAGCAAAATGACCAAGAATGAATAGTAGTGTCTAAAACAAACAAACAAACAAAAAGAAAACAGGTGATCAACATCAATACAATCTTTTAGTTGAGATATAAAAACATACATATACAAAACTGCAATTTAAAATTAAACAATGCAGCGACGTAAAGACACCTAACACCTATTATTTGGAAACAGTAGTTTAAGAGTCATTAAGGGCTGTCAGTGTGCTCTTTTCGGTGTTAATAATGTTTGAGAGATATTTCTCTGTGTATAACAGAGTACCTTCATCTTTCAACAACTAGCTTTAGGAGCAAAAATGGTTTAGTAAGCCCTTTGAAAATCTACCCCACTAAACACCTTCATGAGCAAACAAATAAAGTGCATGTGCAACACTCAATTGATCTCGACACCAAACACAAGGCTTTTATGAGTGTTCTCCAACATCTAAACACAAGGACGTCGGCAGTGTTGACACTTCTTTCACTGAGGAATGTTTTCAACCTTGGTAAATAATTAGACAGCGACGGCAAGGGAAGTAACCGATTATGAATATATTAAATACTGTCATTCAAATCGTTTACAGCGACACTCTTCATAACAGAGCATGCTGCATGAGAAAAAGCTCCAGTGCTAACATCAACATGGTTACATTACATGATAATATTACTAAAACATGATCATAAGTGCACCATAGTACAGACTGTCCAGAGGAGAGGCCGCTACAGAGTAGAACAGAAGAGAAGAGAACTGCATTTGACACGTATCAAGGTCTGTTCCATTCCCTATTGAAAGGACCACCGAGTTTCCAAAAAACGGGCTACAGCCGAGCTGATTTTTTAAAGCGTTGAATAAACAGACATAGTACCACAATGCATGAAGGCCAAAAGTATGCGGACCTGGGATTTTCCCAGTGACAACAAAGGAGCAGCATGTTTTGGAGGCAAAAAAAGCTTTGTTGAGAGCCAAGTCAGCTATTTTTTTACATGAACTTGAGTTCTGGCAGTCCTTAGAGTCAGCAAACATGTTTTGAAGACGTTAAGAGGAAAACGTGTATCCCTCCTAAAAAAGGGGAAAACGAATCAAACAAAAACAATCATGGGGGAAGTGCTTTGTTTAAACGAGCTAATCAGTGCCAAACTAATAAATACTTCAAGTAACAAAAAATGTATCATGTAAAAAGACCACAGGATTGTGGGTAAAGGACTACTTCAACCCAAAACACATTCAAATGAAGTGCATGTTGATTCATGCCTGTTTGCTTGTCCAGCGATCCTCTTCCATCCAAACTCTGACGGAAGCAGATAAGTGATTACGGGCCTCGTTGCGAAAGTGCAGATCTTACGAGAGCCATCGGACTTCACTTTGCGCTCTTTTTTGGCACTGCGAGTCTTTTGGCTTGCCACAGGTGGTTATGGATAGTTAGCGCATCTACACTAACAGACACAGTCTTGGCAGGGATTACAGTGAACTGCTTGCGGTCCGAGCTGTACTTGTAGAGTTTGTCAATCATCTTCTTAGTGATGCTCTTGGGCCCTGTGCCGGTGAGCTTGTGGATCTCCTCTGTGTCGGGGAAGTAGGAGTAAAGGGCTCTGAACTGACAGCCACTGTCCCGGAAGAGAATCATCAAGTGGTTGGATTCGCACTTCTCCAGCTCCTACCAGTCAAAAAATTAAACCATTTAGGTTTTTTCACTGTAATTTATCATCAAAACTAATTGGTTACATCCCAGCATGCTATCTGCATGCCATGAAACTGCAAACTGGTCACACACCTCAAGAATGGAGTTCTTCTGCGGTTCGTTTACTTTTCCCGCTAAGCAGCAATGAGCGATGGCGTTGTGGATTATAGGCTTGTTGGACTTCGCACTTGGTTCTTTGAAAAGCTTGGGTCCTACAGTGACAACAACAACAAAAACATCAATACAAGACATGAGAAGCAACAATGTCCTAGAACAGGGGTGGCGAACGTCAGTCCTGGAGAGCCGCAACCCTGCAGAGTTTTGCTTCAACCCTAATCAAACACACCTGAACAAGCTAATCAAGGTCTGAAGGGTTACTAGAAAGCTACAGGCAGGTGAGTTTTAATTAGGGTTGGAACTGAACTCTGCAGGGCTGCGGCTCTCCAGGACTGGAGTTCGCCACCGCTGTCCTAGAAGGTCATGGATTTTTTTTCTCCTTATTTTATGATGATTCATTATACATTTTTTCACATATACACCACCGTTTGTTTTTTTGTTTTTTTTAATGTTTTTGAAAGAAGTCTCTTATCCTCACGAAGGCTGAATTTATTTGATAAAAAACTAAAAAAATATTAATATTGTGAAATATTGCTACAATTTTCTATTTGAATATATTTTAAAATGTAATTTATTCTTGTGATATAGAAATTCTTCTAATATGCCGATTTGTTGCTCAAAAAAAATTTTTTTTTTCTGTTCACTGTGAAATGCTGTGCGATATGGAAAAAAAAACATACATATTTGATGTTTAAAATGCAACCACATGAAGCAGGAATTTGGACCAATGGGATTTCACTGTGGGCGGGACTACCAAGTGTGACATAACTAGAAAACAACTGACCGATAACACGTTGTCTTGCTCTCATGGCTGGTTAGGGCAACAACATTTTTCCCCCTTGGATTTATCGCTTGCACATTTGTTGTTTCACCTGGTTAGGTCATGATATGCCTCTCAGAGCCCTATACAGCTCTCGCTGATGCATACTAGAGCTTCTCAGTCTCCATGATTAAAAGCTAAACTACCTCATCCATCACTCTGACACCCAACAAATGACACAAACCTTTCTATTCTCCTCCTAAACAATCCCTTGCCTTACATGGTTCAAAGGGTCCCTGCGGTGAACGCTAACAAGATAAAGTTGATCAATGCTAATGTAACCATGCCATTCTGAGCATTACCCAAATAATTTACATAAACCCAAGTATTTTTGCACTGATTTTTTATTTCATAGCTTGAAAGGGTAGTTCTAATTTCAAACTTATTTCAGCTTTCAAGCAAAGCAATGCCTGTATTTATTCTACAAAAATAAGCAATAGAACAAAAAGGATGTATTTGCCCTGTAAAATGCATTAGTCAACATGTTAGCTAATTGAAGAGCAAACAAGTGAAATGCTTCAGAGAGTTCAGGCTTAAAGAACAAATTTATCCACTAATATATACCCAAACAAAAAACTGATGTGTGCTTATGTACTCAAGCACACAGACAAACATACTGCCTGATGCATGGTCAAGATCAGCATGCTGCTGTTTTTAACACAGGATGTTGTCCTGGTGTAGAGGAATCTAAAACAGTATAAATAATTTAGTACTCCAGACCAGCATGTGGTAGCCACACTTACTGAGCATCAACACAAATATAAACCACTTGCATCCTACAGAATGGAAAGTGAAAACTCACCAGTGTATTCCGCCATGGATGCTGATGTAATGGAAGACGCGGTGGAACCGTTGTCCCAGTCTCTCTCTGTAGTCCGACTGGAATTGCGACTGAGGCCTGGAAATGACTCTACCGATTCTCCTCTGTTAATGGAAAGAACGAACAGCAACATTAAAGTGCTTTGGAGGTCACAGTCTGAATACAGTTGATTCTGAAACGAATTAATGAAATGCAAGCAGGCATCTGCACACAGCCTATAGGACATGGGAAGGACTTACCGATGAGATCCCGCCCCTCCTGAGTTGACACTGTCTGGTTCAGTGGTGGCCACAGAGGCCAGTGATAGACTAGAGCCAGACTGGGCACTGATGAGATTCTCATCTGGTGAGGAACATGGTTTCATTATTTTAGATTAAGTGCCATCAAACACGTCTGCTGTTAAATCAGTAATAATGCAACAACAGAAGGCACAGTTTAATACTTACTGGTAGCAGGACATCTGGGAAGTGTATCAACTGAGTTTTCTTCCTTCAGCACAGACTTCGGCCTTTGTTTTTTGGGCTTGGACTTGGGTTTGGGTTTGGGCTGGGGCTGCTCTTGCTCCTCACACATCTCCTGCTGTTTTCTTCTAAGGTATTCCTGCTTTATCAACTCTCTCCTGGCCTTCTCCTCCTCTTTTCTGATTCTTTCATCTTCAGCTTTCCTCCTGGAATTGGAAAAGAATAGAGGCTTTAAACATACAAACTTCATGAAAAAGTTACAAAGCATCTCTTTATCATATTTATATTCATGGAAGATTACACTTCAAAGGTAGTCAATACCTGGCTTCATCTCTTTTCATCTCACTTTCAGCCTCCAGCTGTTGCTTGCGGAGCCGAGCCTCCTCTGCCTTCCTCTGTTGTTTTAGCAGAAACGCTGCTCGCTTTTTGGCCAATTCATCCTCTGCTTTTTGCTCGTCCTGCATACATAAAACAACAAAATCAGTAGGAAAAGTAAAACTAGTGAAACTTGTGTCTGAGTGGTTGTTTGTAGTTGCTAGGGTGTTACTTAGTGGGGTTTCTTGGTCACAAAGTGAGTGGGAAAGTTTACGAGTCATAGTTTAATTAATACTTTGCCAGGTTTTAAAAAAAAAAATTATTTACCTTGAAAAAGAAGCCCATGCCAGACTTCTTTTCCCCATCGCTCCCATCAGTGGTCACATCCAATACATTGGCGTTTTCTTCATCTGGATTGGCAGCCAAATCAGACAAATCTACCTCAATAAGATTGACTTTTCCTCTAGAAATATCCTCTGAGGAAACATTATCCATTGCTGGCTCATCATCAAATGTAGCCTCAGCATCCTGTAAGGTAGTGGACATAGATTCTTCGAAAGTGACACCAAGGGCCACAGAACTTGGTTCCCTTGAGACCATCCTCAAGTTAGCTTCATCATTAAGGTGGAATGTAGTGCTTTTCGAGTTCCCCTTGTCTTTGTTGAATGAGTCTGATCTTGTGGAGTTCTGCACAAAGTACTCCAGCTCTGGTTTGGGGGTCCTGCCCCCTTGAATGGACTTGGCAGAGGGGCTGTCAGTAGGTGTAGGAGTGGAGCTCTTATGCCCTTTGCCGTGCTCCTTAACTAACAACAGCTCTGAAGGTTTGGAACGAGACCGTGCTGAACTTAGTTTGGGTGATTTTCGTACCACAGGGCTGCCACTTGGTTCAACAAAATGTATCGAAGCTCTGACCCTGGGTTCAGATGCATTACTTTGGTCACTGCTAGGTGGTGGAGCAGCACCTGTTGGAGACTGAAGATTTTGCTTCATGAGCATTTCCTGCTGGAGCGAAAGTTGCATCATCTGCTGCTGAATGTTTCCAATAGCCTCGTTCAACAATTCAATGGAGTGGTTGCATTCATTAAGATCCATCTCCTCGTCCATATCTAAGGCACTAGGGGACACAGTCCCCCCACCTGCCCACTCGAGAGATGCCTTCTCCGGCTCTTTGGCCTCTTTCGGCCCATCTCTCAGAGCACCAACACAGGTGTCGTCTTTCGACGATTTCTCTTTTTCTTGATTGAGTTTTTGGCCATCTTTCAAGTAGTACTCGGACTTTGTAGGCTGAGGGAGAGTATCACTCTTCCCTTTCTTTACTATGTGCAGGAAGGCTGCTTTCCCAAGCTTAAGCCTTTGTCTTGCTGTCAAGACCTCCATCTTCTTCTTTTGGGATTCAATTGCACGTCGCTTTTCTTCAAGTTGCATGTGGAGTTGAACAAGTTCGGAGGCCAGCATGTTGGCACTGTCCTTGTTCTGTGGTGTGGGACTCTGGTCTCTTTTCATCCTCCAGGAGGTTAGAGGAAGGGGGCAACTCTCCGAGCCATCTGGTGTGGTCCGCTGTGAGCTGCTTGTGCTGGAGCGGATATCTTGATTGCTACCAAACTTCTGCATCTTTCGTTCAGCAAAACTGGTCATGCGCACGCTGCTGCTAGCTACACTGCTGACCTCGGACTGGCCAGGGCTTGAGCACCTGCTCCCACCATCCTTATCCTTATGTTCCTTTACATTCATGTCTTCCTGCAACTTTGCTGACTCTTCGTCCTCCTCATAGAACTGTTTCTTGTCTGGATGGAGCTCTTTGGTGAGTTCTGCATCCTGTTCCTCAATGGTCTCCACAGTCGCTACATCAGACCCTGGATGGATGTCCCATGCTTGGACAGGCCTCTGGTCCTCAGGCACCGATGAATGAAGGTAAAACCCAGGTGACCGCTCAGCAGAAGATGGCTCAACACTACTTGTTGCCAATGGTCTGAAAGCTTGCATCTGCCCAGGGGCTGGAGGCACAAATTCACTGGATTTAGGCTCAATAGTTGTCTCAAACTCAGAGCTAGTGTTGGGGGTAAAGGTCCGGTTAAGAGTGGATGGAGGTCTCCGTCTGGAAGATGAAACAGCACCTTCTGCTCCTGCTACTCTCCGTGCTGATTCTCGCAGCCTTCCCTCTCCCGACTCTTCTTCCTTATTTAGGTATATTGACTTCTCTTTGGCTGGCCTGAGAACTGCAGGCATCAGAGGTTCCAGGAAGCAACTGGCTGTTCGAGAATCTGAGGATGCTTCCTCCTGTCTTCCCCAAATGCCTGTTTTAGCACCAGGGGTAGCACTCTGTCGCTCTGCATCCTCAGAGTTTAACAGGGTGGTCTCATTCTTGGATGAATCTGGCCTGACAATAGTTACAAGCTCATCCTCCTCATCCATGTTAACATTGCCCAGCAGACCGTGGCCATTGACCCACCTAATTTTGCCCTGTCCCGGATGGCTCTGGTGCTTGGGTGTTACAGTGGAGGCCAGGCTGTCCTCACTGATGGAGCAAGTCAGACTAACGCAGTCGCCTGAGGCCAAATCTGCATCACAGTCCGTAGCAGAGTGGAGAACATACCGATTCAGCTGAGACAGTGGCCTGATTATAATAATAGTAAGAGAATCATGACCAAACAAAATATAGGTTTTATGTAAAATTTTAAAAGATATGTTAAATACTCATATTTATTAACAGTGTTGGTACCTCTGCCGTTTATCTGACCAAGCCACTGATCCTCTGGAGTGACCTTCTTGCGTAAAAGAATTGGAACGATTTCGACAGGCTGGTAAGAAAAGCACAAAAATTTCATTACCAGACTCTATTATACTCATGTCACATTCTAACTCAACTGTAAAAAGGAACATGCTTACTTGATAGAGTAGGGCCTAATAAAAAATTATTTTAAATATACTTCACAATTTATGCATTCATTCAAATTACCATAATGCAGAAGTGCCTTAACTGTCAAAGTTACAGTGCAAAAATATTGTTATGGGGATAAAACAATCTTTATCTGTAAGCCAAACAATTTTCATCCTTAAACATTCTGGTTAGGGGTTTGTTCTATACCACTAATCCCAATTATTAGGATTCTATTCTGTTACAGATTCTATACAAACTTTGTTGATGTTTTGTTAACTTCACATTTTTTATGAAAGTTTAAGATTACAATAAAAATAATAATAAATAAATAAATAACCAAAGGTGCTAAAAAAACATTTCTATTTCTGAGAGTCGACATTTCTGGGTATCCCTTCCATGTGAGCAAGAAAAGTAATATTTTCATATGAATGGCATTAGAAGCTTAATGCCATACCCGTGCTTTCCTCTCCTGGCTGAGCCTTCTTCTGTCTTTGTCTCAGTGGAAGTAGTGGGTGGGAGGGGCTGAAGCTGGAACTCCCCTTATTACTGAAACAGCAAGCAGAGGGCACAGTTGGCAAACCACCAGCACAAAAAATTAGGACGAATGGTATCCAGGCCTATCCAGCCAAAATCTAATCGGAACTGACACTTCGCATTTTCCATGTGGATGGACAAATATAGACAAGCAACACTGCTCTGCTTAGGACCTTAAAAAGAATAACTTAATCGAAAACAGTCTGATACTATAGTTACAGAGCTGTATTAAAAGCACTAGCATAACATTAAAATGCCTTTTATGTCCAAGTAACTATTTTTTAATGCCAGTGTCAAATAAGATCCACAGTAAAGTTAAAGTTCTTTTAAGTAAGGCAGGGCAGTGCAGTTCCGTCTCAGCATGTCAGAAAGACACAGGCACAACATGACAAAGCAAAGACATGATGAGACAATATGATTCAGGTGTGAATCATAATCATGCAAGCAAAGTTCCCTCTAATGTGCATTTGGGCATGGCTGTGCACTTGTGAATTGCAAAACAAAATTTTCAAGCATATGGAAGCCCACATTATTTTTGTCCATGTATTGTCTCTAGGTGCCTAAAAAATTAAATAACTATCATTAACTCCTCTGCATTGAATGTTTTCTCAATTGAATTATGTATTAAAAAAAAAAAAGTCAGTGAAAATTTTTTGAAAAATGTATGGGTCGGTACATGGTTTTTCTACACTGGTGGCCCAACGGTTTGCCCAGTAGAAAATAGGTTTGGCTGAGCAAGAATACAAATTAGAGGGAATATTAATTATTAGACATTAAATCTAAGGAGATTGTCCAAAGCATATTTTCACATTGACAAAGATCACTGACATTTACACCCAAAGCAACACATGGAAAAGACAAAACCATGAAGCACTTACAGAGGCTCAGATTCTTCAGGGTGCAGGAAGTACCTGTTACAAACATCCGGGCTGTTCTGAACAGGAAGTGCTGGATCAGCCCCACCAGGAGACACCAGGAAGCTCCGTTTTGTGGCGTTGGAGATGGGCACAGTAGGCCTGGCACTCTTGGGCTGAGTCATTGCTCTTGCTATAATACAAATTTTAATTATTAACTCAAATTAGCAGAACAACAGGCAAAATATGAGGATTTTGGTTGAATCTTCATGCAAGCTTTGTTTTAAATTTTGTATTGTAAAGCCAATAAAACTTTAAAATGCAAAATTAACAAATTTAAGCCCCTTCACTCAACAGTATGACAAATTTACTGCCAAAAAAAAAAAAAAAACTTCTTCACCATCTTTAAATTCCTGAACATCTCTCGGCTGGACAAATTCAGGCTTGACAATCTCAAACCACCAGAAGAGCTCTGCTATAAATACCATGACATTGTGCTGCAGAAGAAAATGAACAGTGAGAGAATCAAGAACAGACCCATGCGGAAATGAAACATCCTGTTAATGACAAGACACATTATACATGACTGAATAACTTACCTTGAGAACAGGAGGTGCGTACAACATGTCCTCTAGTGTCAAATAAAAGCTTTTGTTAAGGTACTCATTGGCAAACTCTTTCAGCAGCTGGATATTATAAAGGCTGTCTGCTATTGAGGTCACCTCTTTCAAGCAGATATCTGCAGATAACAGAAAACACAAAGTTAGCAAATAAGCTATCCTGAGGCATACAGCCTCTGACATTCATGAACGCTAAATCAAGGGCTGAATCCAAATGAGGTCAATATTTGCTTGGGAGTTGAAATATCGGGGGCCTGTTCTTCGTACGTTGCTAACTCAGTTAGCTGGATTTGATTGTTGACGATTTGGCATGATCTTGGATTACTTGAGTGCTGACAGCTATTATGGGAGTGGCTTGATAAAGCGCAGGAGATGCAGATAACATGACTTTAAATAATGCTGTCACGTAACAAATCTGTTCGAATATAAAATTAAATGAATTGCTAATTACTACATTGAAATAAAAATGTAAAGCCTGTACAAATATTAGAAATCGTGAATATAAATAATTGGGAATCATGTAAAAAATTCAAATAAAATAAAAAGAGTGCACATTTCATTTATCTATTATAACATTTATGTAGTTTTGTTCGCTTGGCTGTTTCCTTATAAAAGTCCAGAAATTTGTCAAGTTTTTCGTCAGGTGTCTTTTTTAATTATATGATGTCATTACGTTGCTGTCTTGCCGCCAGCCAATCGCTGCATTGCTGATCGTGGTTTCGAGTATCGATACATAGCCCCTTTTAAACCAACCCATGAATGTGCAATTATCTCAGATAACTCAATCCAGCCATACTAATCATAAACAACAGCTGCGTTCAAAGAACCGAATTAGCCAGATCCTGATTAGCATGATGATATCATCTTGGATGTGACATTTCATCTCGGACGTAATAAGCGACGTACGAAGAACGGGCCCCAGAAAAGAGCATTTCACAGAATATTTACTTAGCTCAAAAGGCAATGCGAAGTGAAGCACCAAGGGAATAAAACTACAATCAATCAAAAGTATAAGAAAGCAAACCAACAAAACTCTAGAAATGAACCATACCTAATGTATTATATATGATATGCACATTTCTAAGACTTCTAAATTAACAACATGATCAATGTTGTGGAACTCTGAAATTTTTACAGATTTTTATAAAGTAAACACAAGTATAACTTTTACAGTGTTAGTAATATTTCAAGATGACAACGACAGAGCTTTGATCATTAAACTAAGCAATTATATATCATCTTACAAAGAAATATTATTGGGAGATACTGCACCAAAATGCATTATTTTTGCTCAGTTTGAGCCTCTAAATGTTTTTTTCCCCTCCTCAAGTATGAACTATATATTCTCCTACATCATACTATGTGAGCCATAACTGCCTGATGTAATGTATCAAATATAATATTATTATTTATGATTATAAATATTAAAAAAACACTTTTCTTCAGATTTTTCAAATACATTTTTGTCTAAAGGTTCAATAAAATGTTCCATTTCAAACAAATGTGATTTTTATGATTTATTGTAGGCTTAACAGGATTAAAATGAAGTAAAGCACCCAGCTTAAAGGGGAAGTGTTAAAATACTTTCTCCTTTCCCAGCTAAATGTGCAGCAAACAATTGCAAGCAAACCATTCGTATGATTTCCAAAGAATGTAAGCACTGTGGCGCCTTCAAAACATGTCTTGTTTGTTTGAGCTGCCTGACATAGCAACAACCGTCTGAAGCAATGATGTAACTCTGGGGTGGGGTGAAGGAGGCAGTAGGAGTGTTTGGGAAACCTGATTAGGTTTGGTGCTACAAGCGGTGAAGAGATTACACACATGGCTTTCTTTAGCCTAGCTAACTAGTATAGTATCCCTAGTGTTATTTCACTCTACCATCAAGCTTCATCAGGTCTGGGCAGTAGAAATGGACCACGGTCAGCAGTGCAGCACCGTCACACACATCCCTGATCAGGTCCTCCAGCAGGGGGAAGTAGGGCAGCTGTCTACCTGAGGCATGATCCCGCCGATACCGTACCTGCAGGTGACATGAGAGGAAGCCAAACTGTCAAAACCATCTACAACAACAGGCTGTATTTAACAAAGTGACCTTTGGTATATGGCACTGGCATTGTGTAGGCAAGAGACAGTTTTGCAAGAGAAATATATTTTATCATTGAGGCTTTGTATTTGTAAGAATATTTGCTGTTCTAAATAAACTAGAAAGGGATATAACATAGGCGAATTAGACTATAAGACAACTAAAAGGAATAGTTCACCCAGTAAACTAAATTGGCCTTATTTACTAATCCTCATATTGTTCCAAGGAAGACAAAAAGAGATGTTTAGCAGAATGTCCAAGCTGCTCATTTTTTAAATAATGAAAGAGAATAGGGACCGGAGCGGTCCAGGCAAAAAAATACAACTTAGTCAATACAACTTATGCACGAAAACAAAATTAGTTAGTTGCTAAAATAATCTGCTCCACTGTAGCTCGAAAAAGTCCAGGCCCAGTTCTCATTCACTTTTGTTGTGCAGTCAAGAGCAGCTTGAATATTCTTCACAGCTACTCCTTGTGTTCCATAGAAAAAGCTAAATTATATGAGTTCGGAACAAAATCATGGGGAGTAAAAGATACAATTTTTATGTTTGGGTGAACTGCTCCTTTCAGCAAAAACACAGAAGAACAGTGATTAGCCACAACACAAATAACTCAACAAAAACTAAGGATATGAATCACAAGATCAGTGCGAGAAACACTGATACGCTGTTAATGCATAAAGGACTACAATTTTACATTCTTATGAATATATGCAACATTGTTGCATAATAAACCTGCATAAACAACAAAAAAAGAAAAACAGGAACCTAAAGAACATACAATTCGCAAAAGTAGTGGTTGACTGATACAGATTTATTGATGGCCAATGTTGATATCTTAAAGCAGAGTAGCCAATGGCCAATATAAAGCCAATGTAGATCTCATTTAAAGATAGTAAATAACAGATGCATAACAATTTCTGCAATGAAATTGAAATGACGTTTGCTGCATGGTTAAAAATATGCTATACATATATAATAAAATTGTTCTTTTTTTTTAGCAAAAAAAACAACAACAAACATAAGTACAGTGTAAGTTTATTTTATTAAATTCAGAAATACTGAGCAAATAAAGGGAAACATTGTAAACATTAACATAGCTGGGCTATATGCTATTTTATTTCCCCACAGACTGAATCATGCACAGAGGTATATGTATGAAAAAAGTATTACAGCACTTCAGTTTGTATGACTAGACAAAACAATGGCAGCACACTAATGTAGACAGAGAATGGGTGCTCCTATGCATCTGCGCTTAGGCCCTGCCAAAATAAAAGTCCCGTTTTGAACTCTTTATCAGCCAGAGGGGAAAAAAAGGTATCTGGCAATGCCAATAATTTTAAAAAAGCCAAATATTGGCCTATATATATATATATACCAGTCGACCACTACACAAAATCCCTCTACACATTGACTATGGCAGCCATAATCATAATCTTGTGAATATACTCAATCAATTGTGCAGTCCTAACAGTCACCAAGTCTAGGTTTCAGACACAGTGAAAGTTAGAAAGCAGATCTAAAAGTAAAGAAGCAGCAGAATGGAGACAGAGGATCTCTGTGCCATTTGTGAAACAGGCTCCAGCATGCAATGGGCCAGTACAAACATAAGATCAGGCAGAAGGACCACATGTCAGAGAGACGGACAGAACAAGGAAGAGACTAATGAAGATGGAAATAACTGCAAGAAATTAGAAGATGAAAGCTGAAGTTAGAGACTCAAACACACACACAGACGCTCACACACACACACACAAGTACGCGCAGCGGCATGTGTTAGCTCATAACTGCATGTGCTCAAAGGGTGAAAGGCAGATCATTTTGTGCGATTACAGCGTGAGCCACTGGCCAGAAGCGTCTCCCAGTGTGCACTGATTAGATAAAAGCGTGGCCTGAGTGGTGATGGCGTACGTTGGGATTGACACATACTACTCGTGCAGTGGAGAGGAAGCACTCACAGCCAACTTACAGGTACTAGTTTCCAATACCATTTTGAGGGAGACTATCCCAGTAGCGAGGGAGGAGGTTAAAGGGAAAGAGACGGGAAGAGGAGCAGAGAGGATGTAAGGTCAGGGGAGAAAAGAGCAGACAGATGTGACCCTGCTATGAGGTTAGAGGAGAAACAGAAGGAGTGATGCCACGGAAGATATTAGATCATTTCCATAAGGCTGTTGTTACATTAGTGCCATCTATTGAGATGCGAGTCTTGCCATTTCAGTTCACACCCGTTTATGATCTTGTTTACACCTGGTATTAACAACTGTTGCATGTCATCCAATCAAGTGGTCAGCCAATTCTTTGTCTTGGTGAACACTTAAAAATCAAAGACAAGGACTGCACAATTTTGCAAGGGTAAAAATATCGAATTGTGTTTTTCTGGGGGATAAAAATTGTGACTGCGATTTCAAATGTGATTGAGAAAACAAAATCCAGATTTGCTGTGCTTGATTGCAGGGCTGTACAATTTGGCCAAAATTTTGCAATTATATATCAACATAGGTATAAAAAATAAATAAAACAAAAATAATTTTTTATTATTATTATTATTACAAAGATTTCTGTAAATGCCCAAATATAACTTTTTTTCCTCCAGTGCAGTTTGAATTATGTTTTCTAGACAGATACAACCCCATTTACAGGAGACAGATGTGAAAAACCAGGTCTAAACAGCACCGAGAATCAGAGTTTTGCAATGCATGTGTGAAACTCTTGTGCTGGGATGTCTGGTACCTTCTGATGACTTGGAGATTCCAGCAGATGCTGCTTTGATTTGTGTTCCTTCTCTGTGATCTCCCTCATTTTCAGTTTCACCTGCAACACAAAGAAGGGATTATGACACATATAAAGAATTCATAATGAACATCTGAGGTTTATACGGTTTTCTTTTGAAAGTGCTGGCAGAAGTCTCCATGCCAGCATGAATAGACATGCTCTGGCCAAGCACTGAAAGTCCCCTACAGGACTAGACAAATCCAAGTAAGCTATTAGTACATCATGTAACACACAATGTTCATTCAAACATAACCTTCACAAGTGTACTGTTCAAAAGACACACACCTTGTTGATCCAGAAGACCATAGCATCCTCAAGGTCAAAGGGGAGCTCCTTGGAGGCACTGAATGTGGAGAAACGCTTTACGCAGGCCACAACCTTCTCAATGCTGATCATCTCCACGGTGTAGGCCATCATCAAAGCATCAATCATGGGGATGTGGGAACTCTGTGCCACACAACAGAGAAAGAAATGTCACACTACACTATTAAATGCACCATAATGGACAAAAAAAGTTTACATTTAAAAAAAAAAAAAAACTTTTACAAATAAATTTGATGAAAATGTGGTATTGTGACACTAAACATTATATCACCACAAGCAGCATATTTTATTTTATTTTACTTTTTTAATAAATACTACAAATAAATGAAACATTATTATTATTATTAGCAGTTATAATATCGAGGGATTGGTTTTGAAAAATGTCACGACTCAATCCGATTTAGATTCACACATTCGATTACAATTTGATCCTATATCGATTATTTTGGATATATATCAGGTACAGTACATAGCAAACTTTCACATAAAAAAAACTAATGCTCTACTAATAATAAACCAGTAAAATAAACTGGAGTCAGTTGGTACTACAGTACTATAATATTGAAGGTTAAAATTACCCGATTTGTATAACAAACATTGTATACAAATGAAGTTTTTATAATAATAAACGTTATAATACTAATTTTACAGTTGCATAGCAATTTCTACTCTCAATTCGTTTTCTGAAATATAAATACTTAAATGGTAAAATATAAACATTTAAATGGTGGCTGTCATAATTTGATGGATTTATTTAAACAAATTAAATATTAAAACAGTAAAAAATTATAATGAATGTTATATGGTGCATATATTACCAAAATGCTCCCCTCTAGAATTCACGAACAAACAAGAACACCTCGTCAGTTTAAACGTACAAGCACAAAAAGACATGAAAAGCTTAATTCAGCACCCGCGCGCTGTTCTGTGCGTACAGTGTGCATGCAGAGAGCCGCGTCTACAGCCCTTAAACACCGAATTGAGTTTTGTCTCTTCTTGCTCTTGAAACGACAAATACATCCAAAATTGTCACAATACCTGTCTTTGCAAGTATCCTTGAAAAAATGGTCTGTTATGTCCTTAAGTGAAAGTGCAGTTGAGAAATATCATCTTGTTGAGAAAGAAATGGAATGTGTATCATTATATTGGATGTATTATCTCTTAACGTGACTGCGCATAATTTACTAGCTGCTGTTAGTGTCCTTAATGTTAATCCAAGAAATTAAATAGGAGAAAATCACTCACTGCTCCTTACTGAATTACTTTGTAGTTTTAACAAGAATTAATCTATATTTAATTTATACAATGAAGACTATGCAATGCTATTTACATTTGATTATTCAGGTTTTATACCTGGACACCTACAAACTTGAAAAAACTTAAACATGGTTTAATTTGTATATTTGTGCCATTTACACAATTTCAAACAGGGCCCACTGGTACAACCTGCACCAGAGCCCCGCAAACGCCAGCTACGGCCCTGTACACCGATCGGTCTGCTTCAAGTCGAACACACAGCTGCTGTTGCCACCTTATGACAATAGATTTACACTTCAAATTAGGTAGTCTGTCATCGATGACAGTAGCTTATTGGAAAAGGATGGAAAATGCCCTTCATTTTGTTTGCACTAATAAATGCTGCTGCCTGCCAGCTGCAATCACCAATAAAACATTGTTCCATGTTTTATTTTTTTCTATATCGTCATAAATATCGTTATCGCAAATATTCTTGAAATATCGTGATATAATTTTGAGGCTATATCGCCCACCCCAAACAGCGCAAAAACGCTTTTTATTGTTTGAATATTGTAATAAAATGGACAGAATTTGAAATCTGAGACTTTGCACAAGCAAAAAGCTTATTGCGATTTATTGGATGGGAGGCGCGCTACAATGTTCCATTCATTAACTAAAACAGGCTAGACTAATCGATTCTTGGGATTTAAGAATCAATATGGTTCATAAAATTGCAATCTATTAAAATCGAGAAATGTATATTTTTTTCCCCCAGCCCTAATAACTACAGGTGCATCTCAATAAATTAGAATGTCGTGGAAAAGTTCATTTATTTCAGTAATTCAACTCAAATTGTGAAACTCGTGTATTAAATAAATTCAATGCACACAGACTGAAGTAGTTTAAGTATAAAAATACTATCTTTTTTAACAAAGCACTGACAAAAAAACGGAACTTTATAAGCTAGTAAAAGAAACGTCCTTATACTCAAATAGTCCTAATGTTTCAAGGAGCTGCTTTTCCTCACTAAGAAAGGCAAAAATGTGCACACAACTCTGTGGGAATAATCCCATCCTATTTAGCCCAAAGAAGGTCATACTGCTCTTAATAACACAGCACTGAGCTCAGTAAATCTGCCAAAACAAAGCACAGTCAAGATGAAGTAAGTAACATAATATTTCACATTTGTCATGAAATGAAAAACCCTTTATTTACCTTTCCTCATGCTGGCTACAATCCTGAACACTACCTCATGATTTAAATTTATTACAAAGTACACCAAGCATTTCAACATTGAGTCCTAGTCTGAGACTATGAACTGTTATACAAAGCCCACCCAGTTACCATTGCAATCCTAACACCAGTCGACCAGTGACTTGTTCATACGGGCTCAAAGTACACGTCAGCACAATCTCAGCAGACTGATCCCTGACTCAAGGCAATAGTGTCAGCAAACTTCCACAGAGTGTTTTTCTCAGATATGCATGCAAGTCGTCTGACAAGCATAAACCAAAAGACTGGAACGGGAAGAGCTTTGGACTCAGATAAACATAGGACTAAAGCAGAAAAGCACACTATCACACTTCTATCATTTCTGCAGTATGTGTTAGGTACACAGTATGCAGCCTGCATGAAATAAACAGATTACCTACTACATTTGCCAATATGTGGATTACCCACCTTGTTCCTAACGAGTCTACTGCATTTTAAATTATGGGAGGCATTTCTGGTTTGGGGAAGTTCCACTCAAAGAAACTGAAACAATAATTTAAATCATAAGGTTGCACTACAAATAATCCTTATCCATTCTTTAAAGGGGTCATATGATGCGATTTCAATTTTTCCTTTCTCTTTGGAGTGTTACAAGCTCTTGGTGCATAAAGAAGATCTGCAAAGTTGCAAAGACTAAAGTCTCAAATCCAAAGAGATATTCTTTATAAAAGTTAAGAGTCAGCCACACCTACCTAAAACGGCTCGTTCGAACACGCCCCCACATACCTACTCGGTCAATCACAATGCACTGGATAGCTGGCCAATCAGAGCACACCTCGCTTTTTCAGACCGATGAGCTTTGTAAAAATCGACGCGTTTCAAAAAGGCGGGGCATAGAGGAGAAACAATAATGTACAGTATGTGGAAAATAATGTTGTTTTTTTTTACTTTAAATCACATAAACACATTTCATTACACCAAATACACCAAATAATGTTCTTTTTAGCAGCATCATATGACCCCTTTAAGTTCTATTTTCAGACTTCAAGAGAATAATGTGACACTTGATAAGTTAATGTGACCTGGTATAACAAGAACATCTATGGCAAGAGCTCTTTTCAGTCTGCTACATTCTTTTCCTCCTGATTACTTTCGATTTTCCTTTATTCTGTTGTAACTATATGAAAAAAGACAACAAACACAGTGCATCTGCAGTCTGCTCTCCCGATGGAATGTACTGGGAATCTCTAATTTTTCCACCCAAATCCTCACATCTTTTCCTACATTTGTTTTTGCACGGATGCTGTCAAATTTAATTGCTACATATGTAACATAACACAGACATCTATTACTACAGTTATGTTTAACATGTCCGTAATATTGCTGCCGACAGATTCAAGCTTTAGGAGGTTATTCATAGCCTTGTTAATGCTTTTACATTTTTAAATTTCCTTTTAATGTCCAATGGTTGAAGGGTGAGTACAATAATGTCACCTCATTGTACTTTGGTGATTGTTTTTGGAAAATTATTATTACGTTTATGCAGTGAACCTTACCGTTTTTTTTTTTTTTTATAGTAACAGAAAATACTGCCACAAAGCATTATGGGGAGTAGGAAAAAGGTGGAAAACCAGAGCACACGTTGCCCCACAATGCAATACTCTCAACTTGACCAATGAACGGGTATCTTACAACTGAACTGATTTTTTTTTTTTTTAAACCCTCATTAAAGGTCCCATATTTTACACCTTTCTGGAGTTTTATTTTAGGTTTTGATGTCCTTAATAATATATATTTGCGGTATAAGTACCAAAAACCATCTCAATATATTTTTACAGCTCCTCTCTCAGGAGCTCTGCTGAGAACAGGTCGATTTTGGCCCGTCTAATTAATATTCATGAGCCTCTCTTCTGATTGGCCTGTTGTTTTCTGAGTGACGCAAAGTTACAGGTCAGCCGATCTGGTTTCATGGTTAAAGTTAACCTTTTCGACATGTTTCCAAGTGGTTGTTGCTCAGTCAGCAATAGCATGGACGCAATGTTGTCTGGGTGTTTGGCAAAAGGAGAGTGGGACGGTGGGTGGTGCTCGGGGTGGTGACTGAAGGCGGTGACTGTGTAGTTCTGACGTCAACTTTTTACGGAAGTCACAACGGTTCGTGAAAAATCACAGCTACTTTATGCAGGCTGTGTGCATTTTACTGTGGACTGACTGTTTTGACACTTATATGGTAGTTAAATAGCCCCTAGACCTCAGATATCGTGAAAAAATCCAGGAAATTTCAGTTTTGACAACATGGGACCTTTAATTGATCAAAATATCTACAAATTCAACTACACCTTGCTGAATTACATATGCAATTTAAGCAGGTCATCTAGTATACATATGTTTGAAATGTTTATCACTGCATAATGTGTTCTGTCTCACACTATTTTAAAATAGAAGGCAATTGCACTACCATTTAAAGGTTTGGTGTTGGTAAGATTTTTTTTTTATGGTTTTGAAAGACATCTTTTGTGCTCACCAAAGCTGCACTTATTAGCAAAAATACTGCCATTTTCAATATGAATATATTTTCAAATGTTATTTATTCCGGTGATGGCAAAGCTGAATTTTCAGCAGCCATTACTCCAGTCTTCAGTGTCACATGATCCTTCAAAAATCATTATAATATGCTGATTTGGAGTTCAAGAAACATGTTATTATAAAAGTTGAAAACAGTTGTGCTGCTTAGTATTTTTGAGGAAACAGTGATCCATTTTTTCAGGATTCTTTGATCAGTCTTTAGTGTCACTTTTGATTTATTTAATGTATCCCATATGAATAAAAGTATTAATTTCTTTCCAAAAAAAAAAAAAAAGACTCCAAACTTATGAATTTTAGTGTACAATGAAGCAAGTAGAATTCCATTCCAAACTTTGCCTATGTGTGCAGTTACACAACAGGATTTAGTGGTCAACCAAATTTAGTGGTCAGTCAAAATGGCATGAAACATTCACGCTAGGGCTGGACAATAATTCAATATCAATATGTATCGCAATATAATTTTTTTCAATAACGGTGATATGATTTTTAAACACATTTCCGATATTTCGATATACATTACCAGTTTCCCATACATTGATTTATTTGTGCCGTTTGACTTCGTTGAATAAACATGAGCACTGCACGTTTCAAAATCAAAACGCAGCGCCGGTGTTTTATATGAATGTATCTCTGAAGAGAACTGACTGTCTTCAGAAAAGTTTCGATGGCATTTTCATTTGATCTGATAAAGAAGCGTTCATGAGCGGAGCTGCTTTGATTACAGCCATTACTGGAGAAACCGCTAGTTCTATCACTCTAAAAGCGCCTCCTGCTAGCAGAGCATGAGTTTTCATTTTAAATAAGCCCGTCTCCAGCAACATTTCCAGTTTTTGTTGTTGTTCAATTTTTTTGTTTTCTGCAGCGACTCGGAGCACTTTTCATACCCTTTTTTTCTGGCTGAAGCACATTTGTTTCAATCTATAAGAATAATCAGCCTACACTACCAGTCAAAAGTTTTTGAACAGTAACAACAATACCGTAATACCGTGAAACTGTGATATTTTTGCTTAAGGTTATCATACCGTCAAAATCTCATACCGGCCCATGCCTACATGAGACTTTCAAATAGTATGGCCTCTAAAGTCCAAATAAACACAGTAGCATCTACGCCAGGGGGCAACTAAATAGGATGCTAAACATTTATTTTCATAGTACTGTATATTACGGCTGTGTATCACCAGCAAAGTCACGATACGATACGTATCACGCGTGTGTGTGTGTGTGCGTGTGCGTGTGTGAAAAATAGTATATCAGTCTGGCAAGGAAACAAAAAAAATGTACTAGCCACTGGCGATTATATTGCCAAGGTGTGCGTAGAGGGTTGATATACAAATCCTTCATATAGCACACAATAAATTAAACTAGCCTATATTAAAAATAACACTTCATGTCATAAAGGCGTAAACCTGTTTTGACTTTCCCTAGTACTCCACTCCGAAAAAAATTATGCATGCATGTAGCACAGATGTCTTTAGACTGGTCAAAGCAAACAAACGACACCTCTACCTTTTAAAGTCATTAAGCTGTACCTACACACCTCACAACGCCATTCTGTTCAGTCTAACAGGTTTGTGTGGATCAGAAAGTACTAAGCTCTGTACAGGGTGTGGGCTCGACCACAAAGATTTGCATTTGAAGTGATAACAGCACGAGTGAGTGTACAATGCTGATTCACCAACATCAGTGATTGCCATTCAATGGAGAAAGCACATCACTGGCTGAAATAACACGGCTGTGCATCAATGAAATCCACTCCGCTCTGTGCTACTTTAGCTCAAGCACTGATCTCACTAATTGTTTGGACAGGTGATTGTAGTGGTTATACATGAAGGGAAAAAAACACACACTGGATATGCCAACAATAGCAGCTTTCTCCTGTCAGTGCAGTAGATATCTGCAACAGGAAGAGCTCTGCAACCACAGATTCCATGTCACACTTGCTTTTTTCTTTGTCTGAGTTTGGACTGTAATTAGTGCTTGCTAAGACAACCATCCCTATTATCATTTCTTCCTCCAGATAAAATGTTGGTGCTTGTGCTATGCATGCGAATGATGCCTCAAATCATGTAGCTTATTGAGGAGAGGTTTGCTTGCTATTACTAGTTTTTGTATCTAATAATGCCTTTAGAACTGGGGCTGTGAGCAACTACCTTCAAACCTCCTAGAACACCCTAGCAGCCACTTAAAACACCCTAAAAAACACACAGTAATATGACTCGACCATATCTTGGCAGCAGAACATCATAGAGAGTTGGAGATGGGCTCTTTTGACCGTTTATGGATACGGACCCCTGCCATATCTTGGCAGCAGAATATCAGAGATATAGGGGTAGGGATTTTCTGACCCATGGCAGTGCACAAAAACTATTTCAAACATCAAAAGTTTTGGGTCAGTGAGATTTTTTAAATGTTTTTGAAGGACATCTTTTACACGGACCAAGGCTGTATTTATTTGAACAAAAATACAGTAAAAACAGTATTATTGTGAAATATTATTACAATTTAAAATAACTATTTTCTATTTCAAGATATTTAAAATGTAGTTTATGTGATGGCAAAGCTAATTAGGAATGCACCAAATTTTCCGGCAATTTTCGGCCGAAAGAGAAAAACGTCCGAAAAAATTATCCAAAAATATATGCTGTGCCGCACCACCCAGCAGTGTTCGGCACGCAGGTTTAACTCTCCCTTTAGCCGCTGTCACTGCGCGGTGTGACGCTCCGCTAAATATCCCGCTCTATGAATGTGCGTTCCGTCGCTCATGCTCACGGGAAAAGCAAAGTCCGCTCAAATAAACACTGACAGAAAATTTCTATGTAGAATACTTGTTACTGTCTGCTATAGCGCTACTGTGCTGTAACATGGCAACGCTGGTAAAATGACGCTACCCTCTCGTGACGCTACGCTCTGCTCACAAGCACTGATAATAACAGCTAGGACTATACATTATTTGGATAATTAGTCATAAAAATAATATCTGATTCGGTTGCATTGAATTGAATAAAAATAAAATATTGATATTTAATATTAATATATTTTCTGTACACTTGTGCGTTACTTTCAATAAAATTGTGGTTATTTTATTGGCTTGTGTTTTTTAAATTCAGCAATATTAAAATTGAGTTAAAATAAAAAGTCTTACAAAATGACTTTATTTTTTAATAAAATAAATAATTATTGAAAAGCATTTTCGGTTTCAGTTTTCGGCCAAGTGCATCCAGAATTTTTGGTTTTGGCCCAGAATTTTCATTTCAGTGCATCCCTAAAGCTTTCGAAAATGAAAAAATCTAGGAAATGGCTGTGATGCTTAATATTTTTTGTGGTATTTTTTCAGGACATTTGATTAATAGAAAGTTCACAAGAACAGCATTAATTTGAAATTCAACTTTTTCCAGTGACTTAGCTACATCACCACCTTATACATATGTATACTGCCCAACTACAGGCTGCTTTGGCCTGCCCAAAAGTACAGTTAAGTAAGATAGTTAAGTAAGTGACTAGGAGGCCCAAGGGTTTTTTTCTGTGAGGTAACGCACTGTATCAACCTCCAATACTGATGCCATAGTTATCATAGATATAATACTGTTTACAGCTGTTCATGAAGCCTTGGGAGCTGAAACCCAATTATGGTACGGGGCGTTACATTTCCAACACACACTTCAAGCAGCCGACTGGTCAAAACAGACTGCACAAGCTGATCATTCAGCGCAGACTGGGCTTTTTCAGAAAGGTGGGCTTTAAGGTGACAGGAACAAAGTGTTTCAGGCAGAGGGTGAAAAGAGGTGCTGCAGCAATATATAGGGTTGGGTACCGAAACCCGGTACCAATATGGCACCGGTACCTATGTAACCAGTATGTACTAGAACCGAATCAGAACGCAGATTTCGGTGCCATGCCCGAGCGATCTATTGAAATATTTGTCTTCTGGTCCTCCGAAACGGACGTAAGAAGCATCATCACCGGCACCGCACGTGA
>NW_015656585.1:367251-367823 GCF_001515625.1 Sinocyclocheilus rhinocerous
GTTTATTGTCTTTGTTTTATCATTCAAAATGTTTAGATGTTCTGTTTACTCCGTTACAGCTATATTAGCCATGCCTTTGTCCATATAAAGGGATTTCCTGGAGGGTCACGAGTTCCGCTATTCCGGTGACTGGATATGTGGATTTTCTGTGCGAGGGCACCCTCTGGCGTCCAGTATGAATGAAACAGACATCATGTGTTTATAGTGCTAATGGTCAATCCATCATTTTTGGGGGAATTTTTATTTATTTATTTATTTTTAAGTATCGGTTCAGGCACCATTTAGGCACTGGAATTCGATTTGGCACCGGTATCAAAAAAAAAAAAAAGATACCCAACCCTAGCAATATACAATGAGAAAAATATATATTTTTTAACTAAATCATGTAAATGTATTGTTAACTTAAAGGGGTTATATGATGCGATTTCAAGTTTTCCTTTCTCTTTGGAGTGTTGCAAGCTGTTCGTGCATAGATAAGATCCTAAAGTTGCAAAGACTAAAGTCTCAAATCCAAAGAGATATTCTTTATAAAAGTTAAGACCACGCCCTCCTAAAACGCCTCGTTTAAACAC
>NW_015656585.1:369058-380649 GCF_001515625.1 Sinocyclocheilus rhinocerous
ACACTTTATTTTGATAGTCCACTTTAGACATTCTATTAACAGTAAGTAACTTTGCAACTACATGTCAACTAGCAGTTAGTAGAGTATTAGTAAACTGTCTGCTTATTATCTTCTAACACTTTCTTTGTCAACTTATTCTACTAACCCTAAACCTACCCTAACAGTCTACTCTGAGAGTTAGTAGACATGTAGTTGCAAATTAATTAGAATTTGTTGACATGTAGTTGACATGTAGTTACAAAGTTACTTATAGTTAGTAGAATGTCTAAAGTGGCCTATCGAAATAAAGTGTAACCGAAGATTTTGCATAATGCCGCCCAAATGTTCACGCAAAGAAAGAAGGTGTAACTTTTATTCTCGCTGTAGTATTGTTGCCGCCGCCGCCATGTCGTGAAGACGCTGTGTGTTTCGTTGCGAAAGCGAAAATAATTTGTTTGGCCTTCCAAGAGGACACAACTAGAAATCAGTGGTTAAGTTGTATTTACAACACTGTTCCAGAACAGTTCAACCCAAATATTCAGATGTATGCAGCGCATTTTATGGAGAACCGTTTCCTGATCCTGGGAGTAGCCTACAGTGCCGGCTGTTCTGACTCACAGACTGTAAGTACGTTTTCATATTTAAAAAATTTGCCACTTACGATTCAAACGCAAGTTTTGAGCAGTGTAGAGTAGCACTTGTTGTTTGTCGTTTCTCCGATCACAAATGCAGACATGGTTTTATGTTTACGTGGCGCGACGCGATGCAATGCGTAAAAAGACAGTATAAGTCATTATAATCCGTAATTATGTCCCCACTGGATGCAACAAATGCCTAATTTGTAATGGGTTTTATTGGTTAGACCGATGAGCTTTGTAAAAATCGATGCGTTTCAGAAAGGCGGGACATAGAGGAGAAACAATAATGTACAGTATGTGGAAAATAATGTGTTTTTTTAACCTTAAACCGCATAAACACATTTCATTACACTAAATACACAAAATAATGTTCTTTTTTAGCAACATCATATGGCCCCTTTAATAAATGAGTTTACTATGGGTACTTTAATGTGTTCTTGCTGAATAAAAGCATTAGTTTCTTTGTTCTTTTTTTTCTTACTGATGCCAAACTTTTGAATGGTAACATGTTTGTATATAAACGTATATTATATTCATTAATACATGTAAATCACATATTAATAAATATAACCCCATATATACACATTAGGGCTGTGCAAAAAATCGAATGCGATTTTCATGCGAATCTCGTCAGTAAAGCTGCTTCTGGTGATTAGTAGTAAATCTCCAGCACGTGCTTTCAGATGGAGCGGCATTTACTACACAGAGCCGTAGTTCACTGACAAGCTACACAAAATCGCGTTCAAAATCGCAGGTGTAGTAAATGCCGCTCCATCTGAAAGCACGTGCTGGAGATTTACTACTAATCACCAGAAGCAGCTTTACTGACGAGATTCGCATGAAAATCGCATTCGATTTTTTGCACAGCCCTAATGTGTATATATGGGGTTATATTTATTAATATGTGATTTTAATAAATACACATATGCAAAAATAGTATGAGTAGTGTTCCAAACATACCCAAAGATACAAAATGACATAATACATTTTGAATGCAACATTGACGCACCATTTTAATTGGCTGGCAGGTCAGATCTGAGTCGCTGACAGGCGTGTCATCACCCTCCATGACATAGATGCCTTTGCGAGACAAGGCCTGGATGACTGACTGGTGGGACTGCAGAGAGGCCACCTGGTCTCCTTTGAGAATGAGGCCGCACACGCGACAGTACAGCTCACAGGACAGCAGTAACCGGATCACCGGGGGCTTAATGTGCTCCTGGTCATACTGGTCTGTGTAGAACGGGTCTCGCAGGTCCTCTGGGATGTGATCTGACAGGAGCAGAAAACAATAAATTAGGATATAAAGAAATTAAGACCCTGATGAAATAGGCCTACTGAGGATGTTTTCAACTGTTATTGTTGCTACAACTCTGCTGCGTCTGGCATCAGATGCAATCTGCCAGCAATCCCTTGCTTTGTTGCCAACTAATGCACTATGTGCTAGACAATAGCATGATGGTGTGAAAAGCCAGCCATAGGGCTCTACCCTCTTCATGAGATCTCCTGTGCAGTCGCAGATCAGCTGTGGCAGCTGGGGTCTGGCTGCAACCAAAAAGCTCAAACAGAGGGGAGCAAGGCCAGACGTGTCCTAGTCTGAGCAGCCATTGCTCCGTCCGTCCATACCCAGCTCTCATGCATCCACACCCTCTGCACCGGTATCCCCCAGGAGAAGCATATCATTAATGTGAAGGCACTGGGTGCAACCATCCAGCATGAATTTATGCACACACCTGCCCCCTCTGATATACCACGTGGAGCTGTCTGCTTTGTTCCAAACCAGCATGTCTGCCACAAGCAGGCGTTGTTTAAAGAATGGTACTTAATAGTAAGTAAAAAAAAGAACAAGTAAGTATTATACAATTATGACACAGGGAAGTAATCATAGCATTGCATTAGCATTGCATAGCATGTGCACGGGGATATCTATTTACAGCTGGAACACTATAATGAATGACTTAAAAAATGTATTCAGCCATTTCTACTTCATTTTAAATGGTCATGTGCTGTGACAAATGATTCATTAAGCAATGCACATAATATATACTTTCAATTATATAAATCTGTCAATTCTTATGAGGTCATAAACCTGCAGGCATAATAGTTAAGAATTTCGATAACACTTCACAATATGTATTAACTAACATTACTAACAATGAGCAATACACTTGTTACAGTATCTATTAATCAAACTGTTAATTTTAGTTCATATTAGCTCAGGTCCATTGAATAATATTAACAGTCACAACTTTTGATTTTAATACTGTATTAGTAAATGTTGGAATGAACATTAACCAAGATTAATAAATGCTTTAGAAGTATTTTTCATTGCTAGTTCATGTTAACTACTGTAGTTAACTAATATTAAATGGATGTAAATTTTTGTAAAGTGTTACCAGAATGTCATCTTAGTGTAGGCCTACGTGTTAACTATATTAAACATGAAAAATTCACAAATCTACACCAAAGGGCAAGACGCAGAAAACAGGGTCCCAGTTGCAATCATTTGCATTTATACTACGTCTCAGATTTAAAAAAAAAAAGAAACTGTAATGGACATTCAAAACAACATTCAAAGCAGTGATTAGCAGAACGCAAAGAAGCCCTCCAAATCTGGGCCACTTCTGACAGTAAAGAGGCACATGGCCTTCATCGCCATTCAGGCCAATTACTGGGCCGAAACAACTCCACAGCTTTACTGAAGGGAATATCCTGAACAACAGATGAACCAGAATGGGGGGAAAAGGACAAAGAACTGAGTAGCAGTGGAATAACAAAATGTACTTGAACTTCAACTCACAAACAAGTACATACCTGACCCTCCAAGAAATGCAATGAATTACCTCCCATGTTTACATAATACATTGATATCCATGGTATTATTATTACCAATTAGTATTATGGCAAACTGACACACCCTGCATAGACTGTTCAGAAAATTCAACATTCAACAGCAGAGAGAGAGTTTCCTCAGCAAACGAGGTCAGGAGTCTTACACACCACATTTCTGTTTCATTCACTGATGATGGCAGACCAGGGTGCCTTTTTGTGAGAGGGGTTACAGGCTACATATCAGTACATGCTTGAATACATCCTTCAATAGGATAGCATTCCACGGTGCCAGTCTTATGAGGTGATTTAACAGGAGCCATATGCTCAAACAGATCTTGTGTGCAGCTCTTCTGGGTACCACCATGAATCAATACTGAATAAGTCTAAAAATTAAATGACAAACTAAATGAATACGTACATGAAATGAAAAAGTGGAAAAAAAATTCCACCTATTAGAAGTTTGATGTAATTTGGCCACACACAGCACTGCTCATATGAAACAGTCATTAGTGACTGATACTAGAGCATAGGCTAAAAAAAGCTTCCTACTTATCTATAAAATATGCAGCAAATGAGTTGCACTTGCACTTGTGTGATGTCTTTATGTGCCGTAACTGAATGTACTGAAAGTAAACAGGTTTCTCCCCATTCACTTTCAGATGCAAAAGTGCAGCCTGGATATTCTGCTGAACTTCTCCATTTGTGCTCCACAGAAGAAAAAAAAAGTTTCGAACAACGTAAGGGCAACTAAATGATGACAATCCTTAATTTTTGAGGAATTACTAATTCAACAGATGTATAAAAACTTGATTTTTTTTTTTAATTTAACGTATACATAATATACTTCTTTGGATAGAACAAAAAAAAAAACAGACTCTAGGTGCCCTGCATACAGTGAATGCTCCATATCTGCTGACAGGGAGTCAATAGCATTAGGAAAACCATTCCTGTTCATCCACAACATTTCAATAGTGCAAGCTCTGCAGATGGGACAAATGCTTGTGAACCTGACTGAAATACCACAACAGTGGATTCGGACTGCTGCCCTCCCACCCCAAAACAACTACACTCCCCCATAAATCCCACAGACTGCTACTTCAGAGATATTTACATTATTCAACTAGACAAATCAATAAAGAATAGGGCTGATTAAGCCTTTTCAGGCATAACATTTGTAGGCAATATGCAATTGATACATATGTAATATTTCTTGACCTCTCAAGGTGTTGAGTGGTATTTGTTTTGTGCAATGCTTAAAAAATTACCCTAACCCTAAATCAGTGCCCTCTGAATGGATAACAGAGTAAAATACCAGCAATACCATTTCTGTACCATAGCAACACCATGGTGTTTAGATATTTTATGTAGCTTGGAGTATCATGTCAAGACCTTGGTACTGTATGTAAATACTTACAAAAAAAGTAGCAGCTTAATTAGGAGCCTTAATTAGAATCACTGTTTATTTAATTCTTACAGTGAAAACTAATGCAGTGTTTCATTTTACATTTGATTACTAGTTTCAATTTATATAATATTTCTTGAATACTACTGTTAGATAGACCAACTTGAAAACTTTATTTATATAATTGTTCCTGTAGTTTTACATTTTTTTTTCTTTCTTATTTTTATATTTCTGACTGTTTACCTCTATTCAATAATTATAATTAATTTATTTTGTTATCAAGAATTCCAAAATTTCAGTGGTATCGAAAATATTGGTATTGTAACAACCTTGTTTCCAGTTTAAAAAAAACAGCAAAAGATACCATACTACTATAATGGTTGTTGAGATATGTATCATGGTATTCTTGAAAATACTTTTCCAGTATTCCCGGTGTACTACGTAATACCCTGGTAAATGACTTTCAGCAGCATCCATCACAGTTCCATGGTATTATCATCTGATACCAGTGCAGTTCAATGTCCCTGTGCTTTTTTGTAAGGTTAGACAGAGTGAAAATACCATAGTTTTATTAAAATATAATTTGTACATACCACAGTATCCTTTAAGTACTACATAAAGGACCATAGTACATGTTCAAGTAGTATGGAAATACCATTTGTGGACATGTAATACGACAACGCCTAAGTAACTATGAGTATGGTAATCATTACCATAATCACTGCTCAGTGCCATAGTACAGAGATGGTATCAGATGGTAATATACCACAGGGGAGCAGCACACCACACATCTGTCTGTCTAGCCAACTGTCTTTGATTACATATCACACAGAATCGATTAATAATAAATAAATAAATAAATAAATAAATAAAGTGTCTTTCTCAGTTCTGATTCATAAACACAATCAAACCAACTCACCAATACCGAAGGCTTTGGCAAACAGCCATCGCAGATTAGCCGCTATTTTGGCTCGGGCTGAATCATACATTTCCAGCGGCACGATCTCCAGCGCCTCGCCCGCCGCCTCCATCTTTCTGCGGGCGCTGTCAGCACCCAGCTCCGCGTCCATCCTGCGACCACCGTCTGCTAACACACAAGCAAAAGCACTTTCAAACAACCTTTTGAGGGCATGCGGCGTTTCATAAGCTACATGTCAAGCACTGGGGTGTCAGAGGCTTTGGAGCAATAACTCAGTTCTTTAGCGTCCAAGCTAACTAGCACATGAGCATCTTTTATTCCAACCTTAACGTTACCCCCTAAAATTATAATAACAATAAAATCCCAGACACAAACGACATGTATATTTGTTACAAACAGCTACTGAACAAAACAAACCTGACCGCCTGGATCCTGACAAGATAAGCTAACTTGGCCTGTGATTAGTTTATATAGAAAGTAACTAACGTTAGCTAGCCGTCGCCCAGATAGCTAACAAACACCAAAATAATTTATTAAATGTTCAAACACTCACATGGAGAGATAGATTTAACCATCTGCGAGAGCTGCTGTCCTGAGCGTAAACTGGTTTGCATGTTTTGACTGAAATACAGTTAACGTTACAAGCAGCTAACAGCTAATGCTGCTTAATGAGATGAGGACTAGCAACCCGCAGCTAAAAAAACAGCTTCTTTGTCAGCAATTAATGAAAACAGCCATATTTACCGCCACGTACCTTCCAGATAGTAAACTATCAACAATCCACTCTGGCAAATCTGTGGGAGAAAAATGAGAGAAAAGGGTAACAGGCTCCGGCGGGAATCATGAGGCCACGTTTAGTCCGAACAGATACGAGTGAGTGTCGGTGGATGAATGACAAACCCTTGAGAGTGTGTTACAGCCTTCACTACTACCACACTTCAGAATAACAGCAACACACACCGTAAATACAGTTTTAAATGCGAATTATTGGCGATGTGCTGTTGTGAATGAGAATTATGCAGACAGATATTGTTTGTTATTAGGCCTGGTGTTGTGTTTTGTTGAGAAAAGCACGCACCTGTTTTACCTGTGTTTTTAAAAGATAACTGGAAATGCTTAGGGATGACGCTAAATTCTGGAGCTGAGCTGAGCTGATTCTTGATCTTTCCTAGTTATATCACGATAATTATTTGCTGTATTATTTTTGATCATGTTTATGGGCATTCCAGCCCTATGGATGAAGTCAGGTTACACATAATGAACACTGATAATACAGTGTGTTGTTTACGGGTCTTTATTGCCCTGTCTGTTAGTTGTGATAGATAGGCAATTTATTATTTGCAGATTCCTGGTGAATTTATTAAGTAATGTAAAATATACAAAGGTAGGTACTGTAACAGGGAGACACAAGTGTGATATCAAGTTTCCAATTTGTATATGGGTCAAAGAATAAAAGGGATTTTCTGGCATCAAAACAATAAAAGTACAATACAGCTTAATTATATTTTTCTGCACATTAGAATGTGTTCTGTTTCATTCATTCATTCAGTCTGAGTAAAAAAAATAATGACTATCATACATTTTTACAGAAGACAGCCACTAAAATGTCATTCAGTTTAACAATAGTTTATATTCCAAAATGTTGTCAAGCATATTTAGAACAAGATTAAGAACAAGAGTCATTAGATGACTCTTAATTAAAATACTTAATTGTTATTAAACCTTTACAAATCTTTGCCTTCAAACCACTAGGTTTTACCCATTTGTCAGCAGTTTTTATTCATTTAAAGTATAATAAAATTTAGTATGATCACTTTTTCTTTTATATATTTCAATAGGTCAGAATAAGTATGAATAAGTATAATTTTTTCATAAATATCCCACCAGGGAAAAAAAACAGTTTTGTGAATTTAGTATTTTGTCATGTCATTACATTGTTTAGAGCATAAGAAAAAATTTGAAAAATAAAACTTTTGTAAAATGATATTTTATTCATATGTTATGCCATGTCCTCTGTAGAGGACATCGGGACTTTAAAAGGATTTATATTGTATACCTAAATTCACTGTTATCCCACCAGTCACTATTGTGACCATCAAGATGTTTACTCATTCTATGACCACACTCAACAAAACGAAATATATGTGAATTCATATATTAATACTAGACACCCTAAAGATAATGTGTACCAAAAATCTTTGTCATATCTTTATGTTAACATACTTTACTAGCCTTTTGTTTTGGAGCTTTGATGCCGTTATCATCTTCTCAAGGTGCAAACAGGAAATAAACTACTCTGGTCATGTGACAATTTTCACCAACCATGTGAAAAACTGCACATATTTAATTGAGACCCTTTATTTATTTTTTTCCATTTTTGCAGGAAGTGCACTTAAACATCAGTCAGTAAGGTTTTTAGAGCTTTACAAATGAAAAACTTTTTTAAGGTCACTATTGTGACCAGCGGGATTAAATGGGTTAATGTGTTTTTGGGGCAACATAGAGCGAACAAATAAGTGCAATAATGTGAGCAATAATTAGCAAGATTTTCATAATAATATCTAATATTTAATAGGAATATTGATATATAATTTTTTGTCTATTCATTTGTTGTGTCTCCCAAAATGTGTAAAAAAAAAAAAACATGCTTTAAATCCTGGTGTCAGTGGACATGTATGAAATCGATGTCCTGTTTCATAACAGAAGGTCATATTTTGATTTGAAACCCCATAAAGTTTTCCTGAGATGTTGATTTATGACAAACAATTAAAAAAATTAAGTCAGATTTAAATGATAATTACAAAATATTATCATATTTCCATAAGGGTGTGCTACACTTGATCATTAAATTAATGTCAGCCATTTTCAAAGACCAAGGAGAGGGAGTGGTCAAACCTCCAATCATATCTCTGAAAAGCCCTGAATGTGCTCTGTACAGGACATCCAGACTTAAAACGGTGACATGTAACGTCTCAGAGAAATCGCTAAAACATAATGTCCTCTACAGTGGATAACACTCCATAGCTGGTAGTCAGGAGGATATACATCTGTTATGCTGAATGACGATGGAACATTATTTCACCCATATTTTGACTTTTTATTTTCCCAAAAGTTATTTGAAACATTAAAGTATACACTTTACTTGCATTCAATACACTTATACAAAATCAAATTTAATTTGATGCTAACACCAAAATGGGACATCTCACCTTTTGACCCATATAATTGTATTTAGCAATAATACACTATAATACACTTTTGTTTTCAAATATGAGCTTAGATCCAGGTTTAGAGTTCTACATTTTTCACTACTGTTGTTGTGAAGGTGGGTCTACTTTTAGTTTTAGCTGAGATTAGTTACGGCTTTAAATCACATGCAGAGTATGCATGTGTGTGTGTTTTTAATTGATTTTTTATAATAATAATATTTAGAAGTGCTTTGACTGGTAAAGTTTTCTCGGTTTTCTAACAACAGCTTATTGGACTCATATATATGTACAGGACTTTCTGTCAGCAGCCAACCACTGGTCTGCGTTCATTTGAAGTATCTGACGAATCCCTCTCCTTAATAACAAAGACATTATTGAGAATAAATGAATGATTTAGTGATCAATTTCTGCATTGTTGCAAAAAAATTCTATATTCTATATTGAATAATAATAATAAATATTATTTTATATTTTACTTTTTTGTTTGAATGGCCATTTCCTTCATTTAGAAAGTCACACCTCAACACGTATTCATCTTGAAAATACTTTTATTGAGCAATCATTCACCTCCTTGCACTGCCCTGCTATGAGTCTTACAAGCACTACAAAACACTGCCTTTGACTCACAATATTTATTAATGTGAAGACATTATACTTTGGGCAAAGTTTTTACCCTGTGTACTGTAAGAACATGCAGCAGATGCAGAGGTGTGGTCATTGTGGATTATGTAACTTTATGCTAGTCTGACTTAACTGATGCAGTCTAAATCTTTGGATTAATAAGAAAAGGTATGCCTCCATATCTCTCAAGCCTCAGATTTAACAGGGAGTTTGCAAAATGGTAAATAAATGAAAATAGCATTACCATTCTGTAGTTTACTTTACCATGATGTGTGCAGGCCTGTTGAGCAGGACACACAGATTCCAGCTACTCAGGAAGGGAAATTATGCCTAATGCTATCCTGATGTTTGTTTTAATGTTTTATACAGATAAATTATAATAAATAAATTAGCTTGCATGGAGTTTATGTTATGTGAGGAGGATTCTGCACTACATGTACTGTATCAAGCAGGGGCTGGCTGCATAAACTGTTTAGACTAGTCTTAAAAAGTTAGTCATCTATTTTTTTTTCTTCAAGACTGGTCATAACTTTTTTAATTCATTTATGAAAAGGTAGATTGGTCTCATTTGTATTGGAAAATTAAGACTGATTACCCTTTGGCATCTGCTAGTTGGTCAAACTAGTTCTTAAGACACAGTCTTAACACGGTGGCTAAGCAGTGGTGTATAAAGTACCTGAAAGCCATACTCAAGTAAAAGTACAGATATCTTACCAGAAAATTACTTTGGTAGAAGTTGAAGTCACCGTTTAGAATATTACTTGAGTAAAAGTCTTAAAGTATTTGATATTTATTGTACTTAAGTACGAAAAGTATTTTTTTAATCTTAAATGTACTTAAGTATTGAAAGTAAAAGTACAAGTAAATGCAAAATGGAAAAGAAGCAAATAAATATATATATAAAAGGTTCATACACAGCTTGAGTAGCAAGATTGTGTTCCGTTTTAACTCTGTCTTCCATTTTGTATTTTGGGTAAGAATAAGAAGCACTTCATCCGGTACTTAGTGTCTTTCATTCCAACATAAGAAAACATTTCTGGAATCTGCATCTGAAATAGCATTTAGATGTATTTACACAGTTTATGTATCTCAGAGGGGACATGGATGCATTTAAACTGTAGTTACAGATGAATAAATAGGCCTAATGTTTTGTTTTTACCATAAGATGTTGAATACTGATATTTGAAATAATTTAAAACATGAAAAACATAGAACCGATTAGTTCAAAATGCTGATTCATTCAATAAGTAAACACCGTCCATTGCTCAGAGACGCAAAACAGTGCTGTGATCTTTGTTTGGAACTATTTTCGTTGGCAAAATTGAGCAAAAACAAGCAATATTATGTCTTAAATGTAAGACACTTATTGCTTTACTGAACTTGTATAAAATGATTATTAAATGTGTTCATGCTGATATCTGCAGAAAAACGGTACTCTTTGTGTGGTATAGATTAAGTTAACTATATTAAGCATATAAAAAGCATACAGAAGCATTTTTGCCGTCTACAATTTAGAATGCCTGGAATTTTGAATTTTAATAGACTAATAAATCAGCGTGCGTGCGCTCTGTGTGTGATTTGGTGATATAGGCTAGCCTACTTGATAATGTCAGATTCGCACATCATTACAACAACACTTACCATATTATCTCAGACGATGCTGTATATCGCACACCTCAGACTCGACTTGAGTGGAAAATGAATCATCCGCGGTTGTGCGCGCACTTGTTTGCACGTGAGCAAGAGGTGTTTTTAGGAGTCTAACTTGCAAACGGCAGACCACTGATTTGTCAAACATGCTTTCCTGCAGTCCGTGTTCTTCTGACTTCGGACTATTTTGTAGTAAGTAACGGATATGCTTCGAGGAAATGTATTGGAGTAAACAGTATACATTTTAATTAGGAAATGTAGTGGAGTAAAAGTAAAAGTTGGCTAAAATATAAAAACTCAAGTAAAGTACAGATACTCCCAAAAATACTTAAGTACTGTAA
>NW_015656585.1:380707-391649 GCF_001515625.1 Sinocyclocheilus rhinocerous
ACTATTTTGTAGTAAGTAACAAATATGCTTCGGGGAAATGTATCGGAGTAAAAGTATACATTTTCATTAGGAAATGTAGTGGAGTAAATGTTGGCAGAAATATTAAAACTCAAGTCAAGTACAGATACTCCCAAAAAATACTTAAGTACTGTAACGAAGTGTTATTACTTCGTTACATTACACCACTGTGGCTAAGTTTATGCAACTGGCCCCAGGTGTTCATCATCTTTAAACCGGGACGTGTCAGCAAAACCCATGCATAGCATTAACCATCCCCCAAATCTCATAGAGCTCTGTTAGTGCAGGGTCCTGTCCTCAGAAACTAATAAATTTTTGCTTAATGAACCGGCAACATAAATGTCATCCAGGTAGAAAGAAAAGAAAATACATTTGTCTGTCTTTTAACAGTCCATCAGCCTGAAAATTTTATTGTGGTCAAAATTGTGTAGACAAGACAAATTGAATGTGTTTAGATTGTTTAGTATTTGTCACCAGTTTGTGCAAGTAGACAGCTTGACATCATGGCATTATCACTTTATTGTATATACAGTATAAACAAGACATTATGGCAGATATAGCACAGATTAAAGTACAGTACACAATAGACTATACTGTGCAAAAATTTGGGGTCGGCATAATCATTCAACATTGATATTAATAAGGAATGTTTCTTGTGCACCAAATCGGCATGTTAGAATGATTTCTAACGGATCATGTGACACTGAAGACTGGAGTAATGCTGAAAATTCTGCTTTGCCGTCACAGGAATAAATGACATTTTAGTTATAATAGAGCAGAGGATGAGTTATTTTAAATGGTAATACTTTTCATAATACGCATTTTAATGTATTTTTGATTAAATGCGGCTTTGGTAAGCATAAGAGACAGTGTCATAATGGATGCGAATAAATAAAGAAAGAAACAATAGTGTCTGACAAAAAGCAGTGAACATGTGGAAGGTGCATTAGGTGACCTTTGCTTTTGACATGTACGTCAGATAGATTTGCAGAAAAATTATGTTTTACTTGAATGTCATGATATGCCTTTGACGTTATTTTGTGTAAATCACTGTATATTCTACAGTATCTACAATCAGTTTCTATTCCATATTTGTTTGATTTTTTTCATGTGAATTTTCTATTAGCTGCAACTCGAAAGGTGGAGTTGAAAATTGTCTAAAATAAGCACCATGTTTCAACTCTTATGTGCAGTGTCACATACTGTACAAGTAACACAGTGGTCTACAGTTCAGTGCGTTGGGAACACTGGCATGAATCATGATATATTTAATAATCAAAGAGCTTGAACTGCTGAAATACAGACATTGTTCTAATGCTATACAAAAATAAATATCGAAACCATTACCATAATTATTAAAAGGATGGTCAGAGGTTATTTAACAGCATCAGAATGAATGACTATCAATGTCTTTTCATTCATATTTAGCTAAATCTTGTGACATCACAACAAGCCCATCGGTTTCAAGGTCTGTGTGATTAATTATCAGTAGTAACAGAGTTGTTGTTGGGGCCAGAACCAAATTTTTATGGGTGAACCTCACACAATGAGCCCTACCTAATGTGGTACCTATAGTACCTAAAGTGAACATTTGAAGGCTGTGTTTTTTGTCCCCCGCTGTAGGTAAGAGTGAATACTCCTGCTTTTACAGCGTTACATGCGTTTGTCCTCTCAGCAGCAGAGGGCGCTGTTGATAGTCACAAGCATTTCAGCAGATGGCGCTGCAGGCTAATGCAATAAAACCATTACCAGCCTTTGATATGCTCATTTAAGTTTAGCTCATGCCGTAAATAATTTCATAATATATTTTTTTAAATTATATGTTTCTTTGATATTCAAACCCAGCTTTGCATAGAATAAGAGGGCAAAATTAAACCATTTTAATGTTTACTACGTCAATGTATCGGTTTTTAGTTGCTTTGATATCACTCAAAAATAAAGTGTGTAAGAAATAGGCTTGGTAAATAAGCTAGACAGGCCATAAAGAAAGTGTTACAGCGGACTGAAATTTTGATACACATTGGTATCTTTTATTAATCAAAGAAACTTGTACAGACAGTAGAACTGACAGAAAATACTCTGCATGTAAACTACACATTTGCAGGTAACATTTACAGACAATAGGCTACTCAGTGCTGTTCAAATCTGATGAACTCGGAAGTACTGATGGCTTAAAGAGGACAGATGATACCACCATTTCCCTTTATGGGGACCTTTTAACTTATTTTAGTGATTTTGTGGAAAACTATTGGTGGACGATAAATAGTGAATCATAAATCATCGAATTATGTTATTCTGAATGTCATATCCTCTAATCATTTGTGTGTATAAATTTTTTATACTGTGTTTATCTCTACCCCAGTGATACTGAGAAAAAATATGTTCTGCATATGATAGAAAACATAACTACGTAGAATTAAAATATTTAGAATTTCCATGGCACACTTCCAAGATTTCTGAAACAAAATCCTATTTACATGACAAACGCATACAATATATCTATTTACATTAGCCATAGGCTCAAACGAAGTTACAAAACTGAAGTACAGTAAAGAGCAGTTCAATTTGAAACACCTCCATAAAACCCCAGACACTTTTGGCCACATGACCAGTTCTACAAAATTGGAGGAAAAAGATACAGAGCACTTGATACTGGAACCTGTTTCATACAAGTCAATATCAAGTATTTCCTGTAAGAAGCTCAGATCCTCACTTTTACATCCACACTCACAGTGGACATTTAGAAATCTGCTTATGCAGGAATTTAATATACAAGAAAAGAAAAAAAGAGACAGCAAATCACTTTGAACTATACAAATGTTCAATTATAATACCACTACTAATTTGTAGTATAAACCTTGTAGCATAAAAAAAGATGAGAACCTAATCATAACAAATATAAGAAATAACACAAAACAAATGTAACCATTCATCTTCTAGTAATGGAAAAGCAGCTTGTTTCAAACAACATAAATCTACTTTAACACTGAAGTTTGTTGTATAAAAACATGCTCTCTAAAATGCCCGTACAAGAACTTTGCGATTTTACAAATTTATACAATATTAGGTATAATTAATCAAACAAAAATGAAGGCCGATTAACCGAAAATAAAAAACAGGCATATTTTAAGACCAATAAATACCCAGTGTGTACATTTGAGTACAGTGTATTGCGGTCAATAGTATTACATTTTTTTTAAATTACCTCCTTCTTCTTCTTCATTATTTTTAAGATAATTTCTTGTGCCCAAATTTGAAAATAAATGGTGAAAGAAGTAGCTATAAATAACAAAATATCAATAAATTAAAAAAATATGGTTAGTACAAGAGGCATATAAAAGACCTTCAGTGAGCAGGCTTATGGTGCCTTCAATTTTTTTGTTTTTTATTTGAACTGCTCCGGTATGTGTCCAATTTGCGACTGCATGCTAGTGGGAGGACTGGAAATGCCCTCCGACCAGTCAGACATGTTGGAATGGGGCGACGAGCTGGACCACTGGTCCGGTGAACCTGGAGAAGGCGTGAGGAAAGGGTGGTCAGGCACTTGGAGTTGGTGGCTGGGGGTGTTGGCGTCCATTGGGGCTAAGTAACTGTGCTGGGAAGGTGGCGTCAGGAACTGCGTTCCCGCCATACTGGGACCCAGAGAAGATGGGTTCAACAGCTGGGTCTCCTGGGGGATGATGGTGTGGATGGGCATGCTCTGCTGGAGCTCCAGTCCACCCAACTCACCGCCGAGTAAGTTCTGGCTGGGTGGATTGGAGCTCTGGTGCTGCAGCTGGATGTTCGTCTGCTGCGGTCTCTGTTGCATGTTCTGCTGCATCTGCTGCATTAGATGCGGCTGCGTGGTGAGGTGTGTGTTCTGCAGGCTTTGATAGTTCATCATCTGAGACAGCGTGGCGGGACGGCCATTGTGAAGAGACGCCATCAGGCCAGTTTGGTGAAGGCTGGCCTGACCTGAGGCGTTCCTCATGGCTCCGAATTGATTTTGCAGACCCATGCTATTGTGCATCCGCCCGAGCCATTCGCATTGGCCGTTCATGATGCTTGAGCCGTTAGATCCGGCCACTGGAAGATGGGTGAGACATGGGGGTAACGGATCAAACTGAATATGGGCCAGGTCTTGCTTGTTGCCCATTCCCAGATGGCTGACGCCCATGTGGGTGTCTGAGATACCCTGTAAGTGATTAAGCGACATGGAGGGTGATTGCTGAAAGGGTGATGTCATCAGGGGTGGGGAGGCGACGTCAGATATGTACCCGTGGGGCGACTCCAAGGAATCGACCGGCGAGAGCACAGCTGAGCTGTCTAGTAAGTTTCCCTTTCCATCCTGTGCCTTCTTTTTCTTGACTTTCATATCTTTGCCATCCTTGCAACCGATGCCTTTTGCGTTTGGCTTGCGGGGTTTTTTACTTTGTACGGAGGGCTTCATGCTACCCATGAAGCCGTTGGGGGAGCAGAGAGGTGGGGAGAGGGTGGTGCAGAAAGGGGCGCTGTGCATGGGAGGGCTGCGGACTAGGTTGTATTCGTCGATGAGCCGCACAATGTCGTGATGCATTCTGTCCTGAGCGATATCCCGTGGGAGCCGATCCATGTGGTCCGTGATCTCTCTATTAGCGAAATGCTCGAGAAGAACTTTAGCAGTCTCGTAACTTCCTTCTCTTGCCGCCAAGAATAGAGGAGTCTCCTCCTGAACGTGGGAAAAGAATTGGTAAGCCAAGAGCATTTTGAAAAAATGAAAAGTTTTTGTACTATGTGAGTACAAATATTATGTGAAGCGTGTTATTTCAAAAATATCATAGCATTATTTGTGATACAAACTAATAAAGTGCTGCTTACCTTATTGTTTTGCATATCTTTATTTGCCCCGTTCTTAAGCAATACTATCACTGCATCTAAGTTGTTCACAGCGGCTGCCCAGTGAAGTGCAGATTTACCTGTAGCATAAACAGAAACCGCTTCAGCATGTGCTCAATTACATTTACTAAGAAACCAACAATAGTAATATATGTAATTGAGATAAAATAGTAATAAATCTAAAAAATGTTTAGTATACATTAGCAGTAAAATCTCACCATATTATATGTGACCAGTGAAATGTTTGGACAAAGCTACTCCTTCTTAATTATTACTATTTTACACATTTTAGAATAATAGTAAAGTCGTAAAAATTAATAAACAAATCAAATTAAATATTGTCGATTGTGTACTGATGAACAATATGAATACATCAAAACTTACACTAGCCATCAAAAGTTTGAGGTTGCTCAAATATTTTCAGTGTTTAATGAAAGAAGTCTCTTATGCTCAACTGCATGTATTTGAACAAAATACAGTAAAAACAGTATTATTGTGAAATTTTATTACAATTTAAAATAATTATTTTCTTTTTTAATATATTTTAAAATGTAATTATTCCTGTGATAGCAAAGAATCATTACTCGAGTTTTCAGTGTCACATGATCCTTTGGAAATCATTCTAATAAGCTGATTTGGTGCTCAAGAATAATTTCGTAATATTAATAATGCTGAAAACAGTTTTGCTGCTTAATATTTTTGTGGACGCTGTGATACACTTTTTTAGGATTCTTTGATGAATAGAAAGTGCAAAGGAACCGCATTTTTTTAATTAGATTTGAATTAAATTGATCAATTTAATGCAAAATAAAAGTATTAATAAAAAAATCTGATCCAAACTGAATGGTAATGTATATCTTATCTTCTCCCAACCAACTTCATGAGGTGCCACCTGGCCTTTGCTGGACACTTTTTTGTTGTTGTTGTTGGTTTAATGTTTTCTGATTTAACTTGTAGATGTAATAATAATTAATAACAATAATATGTTTGACAGTGTTTGAGTATGGCAGTGTATTAGTCATACCAGAATCATCAATGGCATTGACATCAGCATGGCAGTTGATGAGTTCCTCCACCATGCCCTCGACCGCAAGTCTTGCTGCCAGTATCAGAGGTGTAGTGCCATCATGCATGCGGGCATCCAGGTCTGTGGCACGGTTCCGTATCAAAATCTGCATAAGGACAAAAGTTAACATGTTTCAGAAAACAGAGATAATGATGCAGAAATCAGTGGAAATACATAATGTTAAAGGGGTCCTATTATGCTCTTTTACAAAGTCTTGATTTTGTTTTGGGGGTGTACTAGAACAGACTCTCATACTAGGTTGTTCGAAAAACACATTATTTTTTTCACATATTTTACATTATTACAACAACTCTCTCCTCAGTCTGGCATGAACGGCTCGAATAGTTCCTGTATCAAATGAAGGCCCGCCTTCTGAAATTGGACTTTGAGCTTTGTAACTTCGCAGATCTTTTTTATGCTCAAACAGCAACATTACAGACTAACTAAAGTTGAAAAAGTGAAAAAGCATAATAGGACCCCTTTTAAGCATCCTTATTATTATTATTCTGTATTTCCTCACATACCTGGAAGACCCCTTGTGCATCTGCAGCCACAGCAGCATGTAGTGGAGTCCGTCCCATATTGTCCTGGATGTTGGCATCTGCACTGGCCTCCAGGAGCCTTTTTGCAGCATCTGAGCGGGCATAACGGGCAGCCAGGTGCAGGGCTGTCTCACCCGTACGGTCTGTCTGGTTGTGAAGGTTGGCACCTTGGTAGATGAAATCATTGATGACGTTGGCTGAAGCATCCTCCTCTTCCTCGCTGTTTCCTGTTTCTAGCCCTCCTCCACTACAAGATGCAATCATGAGAGGAGTAAAGCCATCTAGAAAGGAAAAAGAAAGTGAAGATGTTATGTTTACAAGCTTTATACTAAGGTGACATTCATTTTTCAAATTCTAAATTCCATTATGACCAGTCTTCAGGAGAATTTTTTTTCTCCATATTTCAGGTTTCCATCGTTATTTGTACTATACAATTTGAAGAGAAAACACTGAAAGTCCACTGAAAGAGCAAAGAAATTTTCTTTGAGTAGCACTAGTCTGAGGCCAACCTAAAGAAATGTTTTCCTCAAAGTGATGGACCAAAGTAACGGCAAAGAAACAAACAAATTGAAGTTGGATTTGATGCACTCTCTTTCTGAATCGCCCCAGATGGCTTTGATAACGGATTGTAATCAAGCGTGGAGGTTTGGTAAATCTCAGGGACGAGGGCCGCGCTTTGAAATTTCAACCACTGGTAAAACAGAGTATTATCACCTCTGAGAAGCTGCTTTCTTTGCTGACTTCGACAGGGGCTTCTCTGCTTCAAAAGAATAGCTATTCCCAGATCAGGCCTGATTTGGTCGATTTAAAAACATCAATCCACACAAAGAGAAAAAACAAGGAAAAACTGCTCGCAAAGAGAGAGAGCAAAAGAATGTTGCCTTTGACAATCTTAAAGTGTTGTCAGGGGGTGCTTATAGAAAGAGAGGATGAGCATATCATAAAGAGTTTAATTAACAAAACACATGTAAGCAGAATGATATCACAGGATGAATCGGTAAGGCTGGTAAAAAATGTGCTCAGTCCCCAGGGTTTACAGCTTTCAGTCAGAGCCTTTGAAGTGGATTCTTTTCCCCAAAGGGCCCTGAGCATTAACTCCTACTTAGAACTCAATTCAGTTCCTCATCCCAGCACTCCACAGCGTGCGCACACACATCATGTGTAAACCGGAGAACAGGTGTAATCAATAAGCAAAGAATTAGAACTACGCAGACAGAAATCAAGTAATATGATTTCCCAGCAAAAATATAATCAGCCAAAATATTCTATTTATCTACCTAAAAATTACCTAGTCAATGAGGCCACATTTTTTATTTTTGTATATATAACTTAAAGCAAATATAATAAAGTTAGAATTTTGAATGAATAAAATTAATTTTATAATATTTTTAATATCAATACTTTAATTTAATTATAATCAAATTATATTATTATAAATAGAATTTAAATGTGCATGAATAACATTTTATTACAATTACATTTAAATCTATTAAATTATTGTATTAAATATTAATTAAAAAGTCATCAATACCCAATAACAAAGCCATTATTACATGGGGAAAAATATTAAATATACAACAATGCCTAACCTGGTCCTCGGGCATTGACATTCATGCAGTCATTCTCTGTCTCGCCCTGAGGGGGTGTGGGAGCAATGGATGGGATGCGTAGATCTGCTGCATCCAAGTGCTGCTGTGTCCACTGCCGGTGATCTGGCTGATGGTCTAAATCAAGCATCGCCTGCTCCTCAGACTAAAATAAGAGGATGAGACATTAACAAATGAAAAACAAACATCTGAATTAATATTATTAATTAATGCAAGAGTACTAATTGTAAGACGCTTCTACAGTATGTGAATATCTTGTCAGTGAGAAATGTGTTGCTCTGCTCACCCTGAAGCGTTTGGTGTCTGATGGTTCCTCTTCTCCCCATTCATTCTGGGTGTCATCCATTAATGAAATGTCTGAACAGTTCTTAAGTGGCCTGTTTTTAGAAAAAGTATCCATTACTTTAATACTTTAAAGACTGTTCTCCAACACCAAAAGCCATCATAGGTAATCAACCTCCACCTTCTTCCTAAAACCACTTAGTTAATTAAATTAAACTCAACAGATGATCATCACTTAAAATGAAAAACTTTCCCTCCATAATAGTTTGTCCCTTCAACCTCGACCCCCAAAGATAACGCAACTGACCTCAGACCGACGGAGTCTTCGCCGACCGGCTCCCTCCTCTTCTTCTTGCTGGGCTCGCTGGTCTTGAAACCCTCCGGAAACCAGAGTTGACCGTGTTCCCGGCGGCGTTTACGGGACGCGACCATTCCCACGGCGACAAAGGCCAGCAGCGCCAGTCCTGCCAGAACCACGTAGACTGGATAGAGCTCTATAGACGACGGTCCATCAATCTTACCTGCCACAGGAAGCACAGTTGACATGTCAAACCCACAGAAGAGACAAGAATGTGTTCCTCACGCAACGATGAGACACAAATTGGAAGACGATTAGGCGGACAAACTACGGCAAGGCACGCGTTCGTAGTAATCAGAATTGCTAACCGCTTCTCATCAAAAAGAAGGAGCTGGCAAATAAGAAAACGAAGAGGACAGAAAAAAGAGAAAAGAAAGAACACCTCCTCTCCCCCTTCTCAGCCCAGGGTACCAGGAGACAACTTTACCAGTTCTTCTTTAAGGGAAAAAAGGGAGGGATTAATGAACTTCAAATTACCGCGCACACTTTAAGCTGTAAAGACGAAGGATTTATGAGGATTTTCGAGATAACAAAGACTCCCAACTTCTAGCACACTCCCGATCAATTTTTCTCCTCTCTTTTTTCATGCTCTCTCCACTAACGATTTTGAAATGATAAACTCTGCTCACCTAAACCCTTGGAGATGCATTAAGTCCTGGTACATTCAACAAGGTTAAGGTTGCAACAGCCCCCATCATTTTAGATTCAAACCATGAATGGGCTGCATGCGCGTTTGTGAGAGTGTCTTGTTGGACCAAATGAGTTGACATGATTTGCATCAATTAACTATTTTTGGTGCCTGGAGCCAGCGGATCTGCCCTCAGACTGCCGCATTGATTGTTTAGTCTGTCTAATGCACAAAGAACATTTGCTTCATTGTTATATGGAAGAAACGTACAAACTTCAAAGTGATCCCTGTAATCCGCGGTAGGAGGTGGTGGGGTTAAAGGTTGGGGAGGGGAGGTTGGTGCTGAATACATTGAGTAAGATGGGAGGCCTAGTCTTGATTAAGGGCATTATGGGAAGACGTGAGGCACACGACAATGCTCGTGCCAAACACTCACTTGTGACAGCCTCGATTACATAAGGCATATTTAGATTGCCGCTGGAAGCCAGGGCTCCGAGGAAAGCCGCCACGTCGTTGGCGCTCTGGAAGCACTCGGAGGTTTGTTGGTAGCATTGGCGGTTGTCAATCTCCAGATATACCACCGAGCTGATGGAAATCAAAAGCATGATTTTATTGATTTTTATTCAAACACATTCTTAAAGCATACGAGGCCTCGACTGTCACATGCGTACCCTTTGATCTGCATCTCGTCCAGTTCTCGGCGTTTTCTCCCTCCTTCCACCACTATATTGTAAATGCTGCTTTTTACGGAGCTCAAGACGTTGCTGGAAGCATCGTTCCAGCCATCTAGTGATCGTTTGATGTTGTGCTTTCTCAGCTCCTGCTCGTTGCCGTAATAAGGGTAGATCATTTCCTCTCCCTTGCGGTCGTGCCGGAAAACAACGTTGGTGTGGAGGACCCGGCTGAGCTCCCGCAGAAATCCAAAGGAGTTGTTTCGGAGCTGGTCGGGTAAAATGTGGACCACCACAACTAGGAGTCCAGCAGCTAACTTCTCGGGTATGTTGCTGGAACAGTCCAGCCCGTCCCATTCACACTCTGCGTTATTGCAGCCCTGGTCACAGTGGCCATCTGCATAGTGGTCTTTGCAATACTGGTCATAGAGTGGACTGTGAGAGAGGAGAGCAGAGTTTAGAAATAGCATTCATTCTCGAAAACAGAGCTAAAAAGCTTCTGATTCTGGTTTTAAAGGATTTCTAAATGGTCTTGAGAGCTGGACTACAAGTCTGTACTGTAGATCTTGGCCAAGCTACCATCTAACAAAAATACACCAGAGTGATTTAAAACCAAGGACCAGCTGCATAAACAGCTATTATGTGTCTTGAGAACTAGTTTGACCAACTAGCATTAAGCTAAAAGATAATCACAGTCTTAGTTTTCATTCTCAAATGGTGTATGATTGAGATACTATTACAGTTTTCATTAATATTATAAATAATAATTTATTTTTATATTTTCCATTTTCATTTTAGTTCAAATTTTAGTCATTTTGTTGGGTGTTTTTGTTATTTTCTTTGAAAAATGCCTGTTTTTATTAAATTTTTTATTTTAGTACAACAAATTTTAAAATGAAATGAAATAATATATACA